>NW_027596417.1:0-317034 GCF_964194155.1 Cetorhinus maximus
TCAGGGCAGGTTTGAGGGACAGTGAGTGAGATCACGGGGAGGTTAATGGGCCAGTGAGTGAGATCACAGCGAGGTTAAGGGGACTGAGAGTGAGATCATGGGGAGGTTAAAGGGACAGAGGCTGACATCACGGTGAGGTTAAAGGGACAGAGTGTTCGAACAGAGACAGTGAAAGGGACAGAGATTGAGATCAGGGACTGTTAAAGGGACAGAAATTGAGATCGGGCATAGTTAAAAGGACAGAGAGTAAGATCAGGAACATTGAAAGGGACAGAGAGTGAGATCACGGGGAGGTTAAAGGGACAGAGAGTGTGATCACGGGGAGGTTAAGGGGACAGAGCGTGAGATCACGGGGAAGTTAAAGGGACAGATAGTGAGATCACGGGGAGGTTAGAAGGACAGAGAGTGACATCACGGGGAGGTTAAAAGGACAGCGAGAGAGATCACGGGTGGGTTAAAGGGACAGAGAGTGAGATCACGGGTGGGTTAAAGGGACAGAGTGTGAGATCACGGGGAGGTTAAAGAGACAGAGAGTGTGATCACGGGGCGGTTAAAGGGCCAGAGAGTTAGATGACGGGGAGGTTAAAAGGACAGAGAATGAGATCACGGGGTGGTTAAAGGGACAGAGAGAGAGATCACGGCGAGTTTAAAAGGACAGAGACTGTGATCATGGGGATGTTAAAGGGACAGGGAATAAGATCACGGGGAGGTTAAAGGGACAGAGAGTGAGATCACGGGGAGGTTAAAGGGACAGAGAGAGAGATCACGGGGAGGTATTGAGTTTGTTGTTGAAATTGTTCACGTTTTACAATGTTGAGGTTGTTGTTGAATTTGTTGGTGTCATCAAATTTTTTTTTGAACTTTTTCTCTTCTTTTATAAGTTGAGGTTGTTGTTCAGTTTGTTGGTGTTTTTCAATGTTGAGGTTGCAGTTGAATTTGTTGGTGATTTTTAGTGTTGTGGTTGCTGAATTTGTCGGTGATGTTTAATGTTGAGGTTGTTGTTGAAAAGGATAGTGTCATCAATGTTTATTTTGTTGAACTTGTTTGTATTTTTATAAGTTGTGGTTGTTGTTGAATTTGTTGGTGTTTTTCAATGTTGAGGTTTTCGTAAATTTTTTGGTGTTTTTCCATGCTGAGATTCTTGTTGAATTTGTTGCTGATTTTCAATATTGAGGTTGTTCTTGAATTTGTTGGTGTTATCAATAATCTTTTTTGAACTTTTTTGTACTTTTAAAAGTTGAGGTTGTTGATGAATTTGTTGCTTTTTTTCAAAGTTGAGTTTGTTGTTGAATTTTTTGGTGTTATCAATGTTATTTTTTGAACTTTTTTATATTTTTCAATGTTGAGGTTGTTGTAGAATTTGTTGGTGTTATCAATGTATTTTTGAACTTTTTCTCTTTTAAAAGTTGAGTTTGTTGTTCAATTTGTTGCTGTTTTTCAATATTAAGGTTGTTGTTGAATTTGTTGGTGTTTTTCAATGTTGAGGTTGTTGTTGAATTTGTTGGTTTTATCAAATGTTTTTTTGAACTTTTTCTCTTTTATGAGTTGAGGTTGTTGTACAATTTGTTGGTGTTTTTCATTCTTGAGGTTGTTGTTGAATTTGTTGGTGTTTTTCAATGTTGAGGTTGTTGTTGAATTTGTTGGTGTTATCAATGTTTTTTTGAACTTTTTCTCTTGTTTTAAAAGTTGTGGTTGTTGTTAAATTTGTTGGTGTTTTTCAATGTACATTGAGTTTTGTAGGGAAACAGATTTCACTTTCAGCGGCCCTTGTGCATTTTGACATCTCAGCAATCTGAAATACCCTAGGGTTTCAAACTGCAGGCCTCAACATTTTGCATTGTTTTGTTTTCCACTAAAGTCAGGGAGTGAAGACCTTGAATTCCCTCTTGTGTTTTTAACACCTAGTATATGAATCGGATCTGTAAATGCTGTGCTTCAGCACTGGGGCTTTTGCATAAGCAGTCACATGTCATAGAATGGACTCCAAAATTGAGCCTGTGACAGTAATGTTAACATGTATAAACCATAAACTCAATGTAGATTCATTATTGTCCAATGGGGACTTGAACAGCTGCATATAACAGTGGGAACTGTAGAAGGAACTGCTAGCCAGGATCTTCAAATTGCTTTCATTAACTGCACATTTCAATCACACCTTGTCTGGGCAGCAAAAGGTACTGGAACATTTAAGTGTAGGTTCTAAAAAAAAACTGTACTCAAATGCCTGAGTACTCTGCTTCCCTATTTACCTTTGGTTCCTGAACCACTGCAAAGCAAGATGTGGCCAAGGTCTTTTTAATGTGGGTTGTGCTTGGCATCTTTGTGGCTGTATGGAAATGAAGGACTGATGTCATGCCCATATTTCAAAGTTAAATACTCTCATACGTATAATTTAAGAGGCATTTGTTGAAGGATTGATTTTTGCAGCAATTGGTTCTGCTTCATTTCACTTGTAAGTGATATGAAGTTGGTCCCATGTATCTCCCAGCCTCCAACAAGACATGAAATCGCTCAAAGGACATTATGCGGGAATTCAAAATGCAGTTGGATGTTTGGTTGAAATGCTAGAAGGATGAGCTCAAGGGGCTGAGTGTTCTTTTCCTTCTGTTTTAAGCAAGTAAATGCACACTTAGCAATCCAGCTTAGAAGTACCTAGCCCAACAGTAGTTGGTTTACAATTTGACTCATTTTATATTTGCCAGGGGCACTACAGGGAAGAGAACATGCAGCTTCCCCCAACCATGCTTCCAAGTTGTGACCATCCTCCCCACTAATCACAGTGCAACTAGTCTTATCTTAGACCTGCTTACAAATAATCCAAATTTGTGAGAGACCAATTTTGCACCGCATAGCTGGAAAATAAATCTGAAGGAACCACAATGTCCTGCCAATGTTTGAGGCACACTTGCAAAATAATCTATTTTATGTTACAGAGGTGAAGACTGGTGCTAAATATTGTGCAACTGACCAATGGAATAGCAAAATTAACACAGCTGGAAATCTTGTTGAATTTTGACTTCCTGTTGTGGCCTGAATGAGCTAGCAATTCCAGTTTTTCATTGTTCAAGCTATCGACACTCATATTGTAACATTTCCTTCCTAATATAGTTTTCAAGATGCTCAATAAAATAATGATCTCTGACTGTCTTAATCACGTAAATCAAGTGTAAGGAGGGTTCACTATGATTCCAATATGGATTCCAGAGGATCCCATTCACTTAGCAAAAGGATGACTGTGAAAGGCAGGAGGAGAAAAAGGGTGGTGGTCTGAACTCTGAAAACCAATCTGAAGGTATTGAGACAATGGGTGGGAACTCTGCTTTAGCCCCACTGCTATAACTTCACCAGAAGTACGACATAAACAGAGTTCTCACTGCACTGTCGCCAAGTAGCGGTGGCAGAACAGAAGTAACTGAGGGAATTCTTGTCCACTGGCCCCAATGTGGAATCAGAAGATTTGCATCCCAGAGGCCTCACGATTAAAGCTCTCCTTTTGTGTGACTGAAAATGAGGGTGGTGATGGAGCTTTTTATGGTCTTCTGCATGCAGAGCGGGAAACAATTATTTTTTTTAAACCAGAAATGCACCCATCTTGCTTCCAATATCAAGTTAATTACCTCTGTTATAGATAACATTGAATACCATATATACTTCACACATGTAAAGTTTAAATATAACCACTCTATTCTGCAGCACATTTTCT
The DNA here is from genome assembly GCF_964194155.1 of Cetorhinus maximus. NCBI lineage: Eukaryota > Metazoa > Chordata > Chondrichthyes > Lamniformes > Cetorhinidae > Cetorhinus > Cetorhinus maximus. The sequence continues at coordinate 3,704 of NW_027596417.1, forward strand.
GCATTAGGTGTGTGGCCATGCTTGTAAAAGTGACTTAGATAGAGTCTGTACAAATATTTAATGGGTACAAATCCTTTTAAATGTCAACTGTGAAAGGTTTCGCAATAAGGGACTGTGAAGAAGTTTGTGGTACTGACAGGATCTCATTGCTGAACTCAATTGTCTGGAAAAGCACACAGTCTAATTCCTTTCAGAGAAGACTTTGAAAACAGACTGCTGCTTCAACATCATCTCTTATCAGTTCAACACATGTAGTCTCAGTTGGGGAGCAATGTTCTGTCTGTTAGCTGTTGCGAGATATATTTAAATCAAATTGTATACAAAAATATTAGCTTTCAGGTTTATAGTATGTAGCCTTCCAGTCCTTGAATTTAAACATTCAAGTTGGAGCGGTGCTTATCCTCAGTTGCTATAAATATGGATCATCTGGAACAAAGCTTGAGCTGCAGTGGGCACCTAAGGCTTGTGCTTGTCAAAGTAACCCTGTCCATTTTGGCAAGTACATTTTGTGAATGAAACCAGCTTAAGCCAGGCAGTTAGAAAATTAACTTTGCCTTTTCAACACATTACAAAAAGGTTCAATAGCTGGAATAAAACAATTTACATTTCAAAATAAATTTAGCTCAGCAAGTTTATTTGGGTGAGTAAGTGACCTACATAAACCAAGGAAGTCCCAGATAAAATGCCTCACCGATCTTGGCTGAGACAGCAGTAAGGGCGTCGCAAATGGCCTAAGTGCTATTGGATCAAAGAGGAAAATCAGCATGTGCTATCCAATAACTCCTGTTGCAAGTTCTCATGAGTGCTCAGGTGAAGACAGGGTCACATTCACATTCTTCCATGGTCAAGAAACCTGCCAACTCTGACACAAGTGGTTGCTGAAAACATTTTGTTACCTCCAAATGGGAACCACTAGTTAGGATCTGTGCAGAGTACAGCTAAGGAGCTGAGGGGGAGACAGAATAAATGGGTTTGTTTACTCTAACAATTTGGAAGGTATTTAAGTTGTCTGAACAGAGACTAACTTCAGTAACATCAAATGAGAGATCACACAAAGAGTACACCCATCAGTTGCATTCCAACTAACCACAGAGCCAGAAGCCAGTCAAAAGTGCCAGCACCACAAGTTCACAAACCATGCAATGAAATTCAACCCAACTGCAAATAACCAATGATACTAGGAGTAACTATATTCAGGAATTTGTGTTTATTTCTCTCAATTTAATGAAGGCAATGAAACAACTGCAGTTTCAAAGCTATACAAAAATAGTGCAACATGAGCAAATATAAACTTTTAAAATCTGATGTTGGAATAATAAAAAAGAAAAGCAAGTTGGAAATAAGAATTGATCGCAATCTTCCATTTTACAATTACTGGTAATGAATGCCATCACACAAGAGTATTCAAAAGGCTGAGGTAGTGCAGCACTAACAGCTAATGCCAACACAACAGAATTGCCAACCTATATAATACTATTTAAGAATTAATCAGTCATTTCAAGGCTCTAAGATAATCCTTCGGGTACTGTTGATTACAACACCAGCTATGTGCTTTATGTGATCTGATCCATTCGATTTAATTACAACCTTGAAATCACTCCCGGGCATCCATTACTGATTTACGTTCCTAAATTCCATAAACCATTATCAACCTTGACTCATTGGATAGATAGAAAGACAGTGCAAATGCTACCAAGCTCAGAATGGTAATAGGCAATCAGGCAACCAGGGAGGGTCTGTGAACATTCCAATCCTTAAAAATAGTACAACGTATCACAAGTACAAGAGACATTTTGAAGTACTTGCAATTGTTTTCAGCCAGAAGTGCCTCCTCCCAAGGTTGTCAACATCAAAAGTGCCAGCATTCTAGTCAATTTGCTTCTGCATGCTGTGAGGGAATCTGTGTATTTAAATTTAATTTGTAGGACTTTGAGGCAGACCATTGCTAAAACAGAAACTGTATTGAAAAGGGAACAGAAAGGGAAACAGAACAGGTAAACATAGAAAGGAATCTGACCCTCCCAGTTTCTAAGGAATGCTATGACCAGGTTAACAGGGTGAATGGACTCCTCTCTTTGTCCCACTCCTGAGTTGGTTGTAGCAGTTTGAATTTAAAAAGGGAGCTGATATTGCATATATATATATACACTTATGTGTGTGTGTAAATACATATATGTGTGTGTAAATACATATATATGTAAATATGTATATATGTGTAAATGTAAATAAATGTAAAATTGATGCAGAAATTTTTAAAAAGCTTAAAATGAACAAATATGTTCAACTACCTACTAATGCAAAAAAAATACATACAGAATCCCGCCCAAGCATGCACAAAAAAGTAAAATTGCAGTGTATCAGCTAATAAAAACGTGGCCAAGTAACAAGTCAGAAAAAAAATTATTCACAGAATAACCAGATGCTTGTTCACAGCTGCAGAGACCCAGTTCACAGTAGCTGCTGGTTCTTGGAGGTTTCTCACTGGAGACAGCAGTGTTGATTCAAAATTCTTTTATAAGAACTCTCGGTTTACAGCAATGGGCTTTCAAACCACAGACAGTTCAGCTTTGATGAGAGGGGTTGCGGAAGAATGAGAGATAGGGTAAGGCTGTTGCCCCTGGGGAAGTCGCTCTCCAACTATCCAAAAATCCAGTATCGTTTTTACACCCAAGAACGGGATCACACGACCTCTCTCTGAAAGCTCCATAGAACTTGTATCACTTTAAAAGCAGCTCGTGACCCTCACAAATGCAACACAGTAGCTGCTGTAAGTCAGTGGCCTTTGCTCAGGAAGAGTATTATTTTCAAAAGAAAAAGGTTCAATACATATGTATGTCCAGCTGATGACATTATAAAATTAATATTTTCTATAATACATCTTCATAACAGGAAACAAAAACAAACTAAGGTTTGGAAACCAAAACTTCTGGGCAAACTGACCCTGTTTAAAAGATATAAAAAGTCCAACCTGAGCAGTAGCAGTTGGTGAGTCCACTGGTGCAGTACAAGCAAGCTGAAGGAGACCAGAACATTGAAGACGACCGAAGCTAGATCGAGAAGCTGAGAATAAGCAAAGATATAGTTGCTGCAGCAGTTTCTGTCACCATAGGCTTTTACAATTCATCTTACACCTTTGTTGTGTATGGTCAGTGTGGGTTTTGGTTTCTTTTAAAATGCTGTCGCCCATCATATCTTGCAGTCTTGAGGAAGGGTTTAAATCTGAAATGTCAAGTGATTCGTGCTTTCTGGACAGGTGTTGGTTGACCTGTTGAATGTGCCGTGTTTCCCTTTTTGTTTCTTGTCCTCTAACTACCGACTCTATCCTCTCCCTGGCGACAGTCTGAGATTAAGTCAGTCTGATCGCAACCTCGATGTCACATTCAACCCCGTGATGAACTTCTAACCTCATGTTGACGCAATCACCGAGAACCCCTATTTCCACCTTCATAACAATGCCCAACTTCACCAGTCTCAACTCGTCTGCTGCTGAAACCCTTATTCATGCATTCATTACTCTAGACTCAACTTTCATGGCCGGTCTCCCACATTCAACCCCTTTGTAAGCTTTTGAAGTCATTCAAAACTCTGTTGCCTGAGTCTTATCTGCTGCCTGGGCCTTAACTCACACCAGGTCCCATTCCCCTATCGCCCCTGTGCTCGCTGACCTACACTGGCTTCCTGTCAAGCAATATCGCAATTTTAAAATTCTCATCCTTCTTTCCAAAGTCCTCCATGGCCTCACCTCTCCCTATCCTTGTAATCTCCTCCAACCTCACAGCTCTCCGAGATAAGTATTAGTCTGAGCTCAGTTAGTACCACTCCCACCTCTAAGTCACAAGGTTCTAGGTTCAAGTCCAACTCCAGTGCCTGAGCGCAAAAATCAAGGCTGACACTCAAGTGCAGTGCCCATGAAATGCTGCACTCAGAGGTGCTGCCTACTGGATGAAGCATTAAGCCAAATCTGCCCGTTTGGAGGATGCAAAAGATCCAATTACACTATTTTGAAGGAGAACAGGGGAGATATTCCTGATGCAAAAGCAAAACACTGCAGATGCTGGAAATCAAAAACTAAAACAGCTTTCCACAATTTTCTGTATTCATTTCAGTTATCTGGGGCGTCCTGGACAATATTTAATCTCTCAAGTACGCTGCACATAAATTGGTTGCTGTGTTTTCTGCATTACTTCTGTGTCATCAAAAACACTTGCTGTAAAGTGCTTTGAGATGTTCGGTAGTTGTGAAAACTGCTACAGGTCTTTCTTTTATCTGCAGTCCTCTAATTCTGGCCTCTTGCAAATCCCCAATTTTAATCGCTGCACCATTAATAGCCGCACCTCAGTCCTAAGCTTCGAAATTCCCTCCTTACACCTCTCTGCCACTCTACCTCACTTTCCTTCTTTAAGACACTCCTCAAAACCTAGCTCTCTGACCAAGATTTTGGTCATCTGACCTAATATCTCTTCATTTAGCTCAGTGTCATATTTGTTCTGTAATACTCACGTGAAGCGTCTCGGGGCGGTTTACTACTCTAAAGACACTAAATATAAATGAATTGTTTCTAACAAGAAAAAGACCGATTTTCAAAACTGAACATGCACTTTCCTCTGAAGCCTTGCGAAATTAGTCGTGAGCCACCTTCTTGTCCTTGTGGCAACAGTGTTCTTGGATTTTGACTTGGCGACAATGACTTAGGTGTTTGAAATAAAAACAGAAAATGCCGGAAAAACTCAGCAGGTCTAGCAGCATCTGTGGAGAGGGAAACAGTTAACTTTTCGAGTCCATGTGACTCTTCTTCAGGGCTGAACAGAGGTAGAAACGTATGGGTTTTATACTGTTGAAGAGAGGGGTTGGAGCAGGTGGAGCAAAAAAGGTCAGGAATAGGTGGGAGCTCAGGAGAGATTTGACAAAGATGTCATGGACATAAGACAAAGGGAGTGGTAATGATAGTGTTAAAGACTAAGACAGTTGTTAATAGTGGCATGAAGGTCAAATAGCAGAATGTGTTGATAGCAGAACTTTCTTTGAAAGCAAAACATAAGAACAAGTTACACACTGGCCCTATGGGCGGAGGGTGATGGGAAAAAAAAGACCAAAATGGAGGAGAGAGTTCACAGTCTGAAATTGTTGAACACAACGTTAAGTCCAGAAGGCTGTGAAGTGCCTAATGAGGTGCTGTTCCTCCAGTTTGCATTGGGCTTCACTAGAACATTGCAGCAGGACAAGGACAGAAATGCGGACATGACAGCAAGATGGTGAATTGAAGTGGCAAGCGACAGGAAGGTCACGGTCATGCTTGCAGACTGAGTGAAGGTGTTCAGCAAAGCAGTCACCCAATCTGTGTTTCGTCGTCCCAGTGTAGAGGAGACCGTACTGTGAACAGCGAATGTAGTAGACTAAATTGAAAGAAGTGCAAGTGAATCGCTGCCTCACCTGCAAGGTGTGTTTGGGGCCTTGGATGGTGAGGCGGGAGGAGATAAAGGGGCAGGTGTTACACCTGCTGCGGTTGCATGGGAAGGTGCCATAGGAAAGGGACATGCATTTTGCTCTGATAATCAGAACTAAAGTTACAAGTGACAACAATTAGTTTGACTGAAAATGGCTTCCTTTTGATACCACTGGATTTTGTTTAATCAATATTCGATTAAATCAGAGTATGAATGCAGCTAACACTTAAGACTTTGTCACTATCATTAATATACAACCATAATAGAGGTGCAAAAAAAAGAAAATAAGAATGGCATTGTTAAATGTATTCTATTCACTTATACATGGTAAGATACGCATTGAAAAAATCCAATGGATGTTAAAAGTTCCACAACTTCTCAAATATCTGGAAGATTTTTGGTGCTCTGTTTGATAAACCTTACTCCGATTTAGGTTTCAAAGAAAGCAGATTAATCTGCATTCTTGTGGGATGGGAGAATGAATATATAATCATATTTATTCAGCAGAGATGTCAGCGTTAATATATTCAAATTGGTATTCTCGCCAAAGGTGAACTACACACTTTTCTTTTTGCCTTTGTTCGGATCAGGTTGAAAACTAACTATTTTCAAAATCTCCACGTTAATTATAAAATTGATGGAATACAAACTTTTAGACCTTCACAAATGGTTAACTTTCCATTGTCAGTTAGATTTCTACATTTTTACAAATTGCTCCTCTATGAAGTGCCTTGAGATATCTTTCTACATTCAAGGCACTGCACTTAATACAGCTTCTTATTGTAGTCATAAAAATAATGAACGATTAAACATCTAATGAGAGCTTATCATTTCAATTATGAAAAAGGCATCATAAATAAGAAAGCAGCAGAATGGACAATCATTAACCCATTCAGTTGTAGAGCAGTGTTCGAAAATTGACCATCAGTTAAAAGGAAACATTTTATTGCCCACAAACCAACATGCGATAGATGCACTGAGACAAATTCTCAGCAGTTCAGATGCTAGCATCAGTTCTCGGTCTTCTTCTGTGTTTGACCCATTACAATCTTTGGACAAGTAAGTGCCTTGGTGCAAGCAATAATCTATGCTTCAATAAACTGTATTGCAATATGCGGGAGTGCTTAGCTTTTTTTGTAAACTTGAACCAGCCATGCCACCATAATATTTTGTGTGGGGTGGAGAGAGACAGTTGGACACTATGCATATACCCTTGCCAACACTGCAGAGATTCTTCATTCTTCAGTCAACTGATGGACCGCTGCTCCTTAGGCATTCAAGTGTACTTTTAAAATGTGGCAAATTCACAGCGACATTATTTAACACTATTATTCCCAGAGACATTCTACAGAATCAGATTTCTTCTTAACTGAACACACAGAGGGCTCTGCAATAAACATCCTACAAACTCCTAACCTGCTGAAATAGAGAAAAGGAAAAAAGGGAAGAAGAAAAGCAATTCACTGAATGTGCAATTTATGCAGGCAATACTATTCCAAGGCTGGTTTTAATGGCCAAAGTTCATACATCATTCACTGCTACTCACATACAAATACAAGATATAGAGAACATTATAATTTATATCTTGATGTCATTGAAAAACAACTCACCTCTCATTTTACCACTTATTGAACTAAAGAATATAAATAAAAACATAAGGCTGATTTATTGCCATCGCCACAAGAATGGCAGGAGGTGCCTTGTAAAAGGCAGCTGGAGCTTCTTATACAGATTTTCTTTTCTTAAGTCAAAACCTAGTTGCACAGGTACCTGGATGGCAGCAAAAACATATATTTATGCATGTCAAAATATAAATAATGTGAACCAGGAGTGATTTACCCACTCCAATGCTCTTCCTTCAATCTTATTCTTCTATTCAAGCAAGTCCCAGTTCACAATAACTATACTCTTAGTTCAATTGTTGTTACCCAGCCTGACGAGAGTCGCTTCTGGTCACACTTTCTTTTCTGAAGTGACGAAAAAAGTAAATCATTCTCATGCAAAGTATTGCCCAGTCTTTTCTTCATTCATTTACAGAATGTGGGCATTGCTGGCAAGGTTAGAATTTATTGCCTTGAAAAATCAGTAGTGAGCCACCTTCTTGAACGGCCACAGTCCTTGTGGCAACAGTGTGTTCCCGGATAAAAGCAAAATACTCCAGATGCTGGAAATCTGAAACAAAAACAGAAAATGCTGGAAAAGCTCAGCAGGTCCAGCAGCATCTGTGGAGAGAGAAACAGAGTTAACGTCTCGAGTCCGTTTGACCCTTCTTCAGAGCAGAAGAGAAGTGGAAATGTGATGAAACTTATACTGTTTAAGGGGGGGTGGAACCGGTGAAGCTGGATAGAAGGCCAGAGATAGGTGGGGACAAAGGAGAGATTGACAAAGATGTCATGAATTAAAGGACAAAGGGAATGTTAATGGTGGTTATGGCTAATAAAGGTGCTGATAATGGCATAAAGGTAAGACTCGAAACGTTAACTCTGTTCATTTTCAACTCAGCATTTTCTGTTTTTGTTTCAGATTTCCAGCATCTGCAGTATTTTGCTTTTAACTTAGGTGTTTGGTTTAGTTAAGTTTCACGTCAATGGTGACCCTCCTCACCCCACCTCCCTTCCTTCCCAGGATGTTGATGGCTGGGGATTCAATGATAGAAATGCAGTTGATTATCAAGGAGAAATGGTTAGATTCTCTCTTGTTAGAGACAGCCATCGCCTGGCACTTGTGTGGCACAAATATTACTTGCCACATATCAGCCCAAGCCTGAACGTTACCTAGGTCTTGCTGCATGCGTGCACAAACTGCTTCGGTATCGGAGTTGTAGCAAATTGAATTGAACAGTGTGCAGTCTCAGTAGGTTAGGCGTTGGACACGTTCTTGAAGGACTCCTGCAGCAATGCCTTGGGGCTGAGATGATTGGCCTCCAACAACCACAATCATCTCCCTTGTGTAATGTAGTAAGCTAGCCAGTGGAGAGTTCTCTCTCCAATTCCCATCGACTTCAATTTTTCTTGAGCTCCTTGATGCCACATTTGGTTAAACGCTGCACTGATGTCAAAGGCAGTGAATCTCACCTCACTTCGGAATTTTTGTCGATGTTTGGACAAGGACTGTAAAGAGATCTGGAACCAAGTGGTCCTGGCAAAACGCAAGCTGATTATCAGTTACTGATGAGTAAATGCTGCTTGATAGCACTGTTAATGATACCTTTCACCACTTTTGCTGATGACTGAGAATGGACTGATGGGGCAGTAATTAGTCGGATTGAACTTACCCTGTTTGTTTTTTTTTTGCAGGGTCAACTTGATTGGGTGATTGTTCTAGCGAAAAGGGTAAATAGGGTGGTCAACAGGACTTTAAACTAGAAAGTTGGGGGGGTGGAGGGAAAGGTAAAACTCCAAGAAGTATGACTAATGGGAAACAAAGCAGCAGGTTAGCGTGTAGGGGGGTGGATTCAACTTCATGGAAAATTATGAAAAAACTAAAGAGAGCCCAGGAGAGGCTATTAAAGTCCCCAGAACACAAAATAGGACAGAGTGTTTGGAAAGGGCTAGGAATCTAACTTCAAGCACATCAGATGAAGGGACGACAATGAGAAAGGGGACGGGGGATACAAGACTGAAGGTGTTGTATCTGAATGCACGCAGTATACGAAATAAGGTAAATGAGCTTGTGGCACAGATTGAAATTGGCAGGTATGATGTGGAGGGCATCACGGAGACATGGCTGCAAGGGGATCAGGACTGGGAACTAAATATCCAAGGATATACATCCTATCGAAAAGATAGGCAGGTTGGCAGAGGGGGTGGGGTTATTTGTTAGTAAGAAATGAAATTAAATCGATAGCAATAAATGACGTAGGGTCAGATGATGTAGAATCTGTGTGGGTAGAGTTGAGGAACCGCAAAGGTAAAAAAAAACATAATGGGAGTTATGTACAGGCCTCCGAACAATAGTCAGGATGTGGGGCACAAGATACACCAGGAGATAGAAAAGGCGTGTAAGAAAGGCAAGGTTATAGTGATCATGGGGGATTTCAATATGCAGGTAGACTGGGAAAACCAGGTTGGTAGTGGATCCCAAGAAAAACAAGCAGGACCTCAAACGTAGTAATCTCTGGTGTCATGTGCAAGTGAGTACAGAAATTGGAGGATAAGGCAGGTGAATGCATGGCTGGAAAGATAGTGCAAGAGGGAGGGATTTAGATTCCTGGGACACTGGGACTGGCTCTGGGGGAGATGGCACCTGTACAAGCCGGCCTGGTTGCACTTGAATAGAGCTGGGACTGAGTTCCTTGCGGGGCATTTTGCTAGAGCTGTTGGGGGCGGTGCTTTAAATTAACTCAGCAGGGGTGTAGGAACCAGGAGAAAATATTAGAGTAATACCAAGGTGAACAAAATACTGGGAAAGACAATTAGCACTAGGATAGAGAATAGGGAGTTAATAGGCAGAGTTGGAATAATGGAGGAAGTAATGAAGTCTAAATCAGGTTCTGCCATCATCCTAAACCTTATGATGCAATTATCACCGTCTCCTAAATGATCTCCCATTGACACTTGATCTCCTTGGCCCACTTCATTTCAAAGAATCATGTGTTGTATGTATGTGAAAGCACAGAGTATAGTAAATAAGATTGGTGAGTTACAGGAGCAGATTGCCATGCGGAATTATGTTGTGGCAATAACAGAGACCTGGCTCAAGGAAGAGCAGGACTGAGTGTTAAATATTCTGGGTACAAGGTGTTCAGGAAAAATAGGGCAGGAGGCTGTATTGGTTAAGGAGAGCATTGCAGTGCTGGAGAAAGAGGATGTCCCAGAGGGTTCAAGGACAGGCTCAATTTGGCTAGAGCCAAGGGACAAAAAGGGCGCAATTATGTGCTCGTGTAGCCTATAGGCCACCAACTAGTGGAAAGGATATAGAGGAACAAATCTGCAGGGAAATTATAGCAACTATTATAGAATAGTTATAATAGGGGATTTTAATTATCCAAATATAGACTGGGGTAATGGTAGTGTAAAGGGCAGAGAGAGGCAAGAGTTCCTAGCGAATGTTCAGGAGAATTTTCTACAGCAATATGTGTCCAGTACAACAAGATAGGAGGCACTGCTAGGCCTGATTCTTGGAAATGAAGTGGGCCAAGGAGATCAAGTGTCAATGGGAGAACATTTAGGAGACAGTGATAATTGCATCATAAGGTTTAGGATGACGGCAGAAAAGGACAATGGGCAATCCAGAGTAAGAATAATTAACTGGGAGACAGCAGACTTCAATGGGACAAGAACGGAGCTGGCCAGGTAGATTGGAACCAAAGGTTGGTGGGAAAAGCTGTAGCTGAACAATGGGCTACCTTCAAAGAGGCAATGGAAGATCAAAAGACAGCTGCAAGCCTCCAACTGGCTCCACATTGAAAGGAACCTCATTTTGAATTCATAAGGTGAAAATGCTTTGCCTGGTGTTTGGTTAAGTCTATAAGTTGCTGTTGCCTTAATGGAGATTAGTTTGGGAATTTAAAAGTTATGATAGTAGTAATTTGTAGCCATGTGTACATATATTTTAACCTGTGTAAATTAATAAAATGCTTCATTTAGTTTAATGTAAAACCTTGAACTAGTGGTCTGATTCCTGAGTTTAGAGTTGCATCTCAAACATAGCACTTAAAATTATTGATTGACAGTTGTTTAAAGTTTCCCTCTGAGATTTTTAAATAGCTCCGCTTTACCAACTGCATCGGTCATAACAATTGTTCGGGAACGGTAAAGGTATACTCCCTCAAAAGGGAAAGGTGGGCAAACAAATCCAGAGTTCTCTGGATGAAAAAGGAGATAGAAATTAAGGTAAAGAAAAAAAAGTGTGCTTATGACAGATGTAAAGTAGGAAATACGATTGAGAACCAAGCTGAGTATAGACGGTTGAGGAGAGGTGAAGAAGCAAATAAGAGAAGCGAAGAGGGATTGTGAGAAAAGACTACCAGCCAACATAAAGGGGAATCCCAAAGGCTTTGTAGGCACATAAATAGTAAAAGGGTGATAAAAGGAGATAAAAGGAGTAGGACCGATTAGGGACATAGAGGCAGGGGGCATGGAGGCAGGCCATGGTGACAGAGGAGGCAATCCTGTCACTAGAAGGGTTCAAAATTGATAAGGGAGGAGGGGGATAAACTGTCAGTGCTTAAAGTTGACAAGGCACCAGGACCAGATGAGAAGCATCCAAGGATATTGAAGGAAGCGAGATTGGAAATTGCAGGGGCACTGGCCATAACCTTTCAGTCTTCCCTAGATTCAGGGGAGGTGCCAGAGGACTGAAAAATTGCAAACATTACACCCTTGTCCAAAATAGATTGTAAGGATAAGCCCAGCAATTACAGATCAGCCAGTTTAACGTTGGTAGTGGGGAAGCTTCTAGACACAATTATTCGGGATAGAATTAGGAGTCATATATGAAAAAATGTGGGTTGATTAGGAAGAGCCAGCATGGATTTCTTAAGGGAAAATTGTGTTTAACTAACTTGGAATGTTTTGAAGGAGAGGTGGCAGAGAGGGTTGATGAGGGTAATGCTGTTGATCTGGTGTACATAGACTTCCAAAAGGCACTTGATACAGTGCCACACAACAGACTTGAGAGCAAAGTTGTAGCTCATGAATTAAAAGGGACAGTAGCAACATGGATACAAAATTGGCTGAGTGATAGGAAACAGCGAGTAATGGTAAATGTATATTTTTCAGGCTGGAGGAAGGTTTGTAGTGGAGTTCCCCAGGGGTCGGTATTGGGACCCTTACTTTTGCTGATATATATTAATGATCTGGATCTTGGTGTGCCGGGGACAATTTCAAAGTTTGCAGATGATACAAAACTTGGACACACTGTAAACTGTGTAGAACTTCAAAAGGACATAGACAAGTTGGTGGAATGGGCAGATAGGTACCAGATGAGGTTCAATGCAGAGAAGTGTGAGGTGATTCATTTTGGTAGGAAGAACATGGAGACACAATATAAAATAAGGGGTAACTCTAAAGGGTGTGAAGGGAGGGACCTGGGTGTATATGTGCATTAGTCATTAAAGGTGGCAGGGCAGCTGGTGACAGCAGTTAACAAAACATACAGTATCCATGGCTTAATTAATAGGGGGCATAGAGTACAAGAGCAAGGAGGTTATGCTTAACATCTATAGGACACTAATTAGACCTCAGCTGGAGTACTGTGTACAGTTTTGGGTGCCATACTTTAGGAAGGATATGAAGACATTGGAGAGAGTGCAGAAGAGGTTTACAATACAGTTCCCGGGATGGGAAACTTCAGTTACGAAGATAGATTGGAGAAGTTGGGACAGTTCTTTTTGGAGAGGAGAAGGCTAAGAGGAGATTTTATAGAGGTGTTCAAAATCATGAGGGGACTAGACAGAGTAGATCGGGAGAAAATATTCCTGCCTGTATAAGGACTGAGAATGGGAGGACAAAGATTTAAAAAGTGATTTGCAAAAGAAGCAAATGCGATGTAACAAAAAAACTTTTTTCACATAGCGAGTGGTTGGGGTCTGGAATGTACTGCCTGGAAGTATGTTGGAGGAAGGTTCAGTCGAAGCATTGAAGAGGGCATTAGATGATCATTTAAATAGAAACAATACGCAGAATTACAGGGAAAAGACAGGAGAATGACACTGGGTCATAACGCTCATTCGGAGAGCTAGTGTGGACACGATGGGCCAAATGGCCTCCTCTGCACAGTAACAATTCTGTGAAAGCACCACAGCTGATCGAGAGTGGGATCCTTATGACGATGCCACAGCCAAGTGACCCATGAGTTCGATTAACTCTTTGCATTGGATGCTGAAGACAATGAATTTGACAGGTTTTAAAGCACTTTCATTGTGGTTGGAAGTATATTTGTATAATTAGTTTATTCAATAAATCATGCCACATTAATTTAATATGAATTACCGGTATTGTGTTTTTGTTCTCATATTTCAAAATGGTGACCACCCACTCTGGCAGTTCATCTGCTATACTCAGTATATAAGTCAACCACCATTTTTGGAATGATTTTTGGAGTCTTCTTAGATTGACTTCTACGCCAACATCTAATGTACACGTACAATAACCTTACTACGATGCTGCTGTACCCCAATAACCCTGTTCAGCTTGACATAGCGATTGTGAGAGACTTTCAGCTGAACTGGCGCAGTGGTAGCATTTTTGCTTCAGTCTCAGGTGGTTCCAGGTTCATGCTTCACTCCAGAGAGGTGAGCACAGAAACCTAAGCCAGCACTTCAATGCAGCACTGAAGGAGTGCTGCTCTGTCACAGGTGCTGGCTTTCAGAACAGATGTTAAACCAGGCTTGTCCAAGGTACGGCCCACCGGCCGCCGCGAAGCCTCCCTAAGCGGCCCCCGGGGCTAATTTTCAAAACGTCAATCAAACAGTTAAGTTTGAATGGAAGATTCGGTATGGAGCTGTTCTTCCAATCACAAGCTGTTTCTCTCCCGTGATGTTCTTCCAATCGCAAGCTGTTTCTCTCCCGTGATGTTCTTCCAATCGCAAGCTGTTTCTCTCCCGTGATGGTCTTCCAATCGCAAGCTGTTTCTCTCCCGTGATGTTCTTCCAATCGCAAGCTGTTTCTCTCCCGTGATGTTCTCCCAATCACAAGCTGTTTCTCTCCCGTGATGTTCTTCCAATCGCAAGCTGTTTCTCTCCCGTGATGTTCTTCCAATCGCAAGCTGTTTCTCTCCCGTGATGTTCTTCCAATCGCAAGCTGTTTCTCTCCCGTGATGTTCTTTTTGGTGATTTGTTATATGCAAAATGGTTGCTGCGTCTACATTACAGCAATGGTGACTCCTCCAACTGTACTTAATCAGCCAGCTTGTGTTTTGGGACATTGAGATCATGGAATTTTATCGCACTTTTCAAGTCCAGTTGAGAGGTATATTTCCCCTAATTCGTCTGCTCAGATATATACAAAATAACTTCATTTTGAAATGCATTATATCAGAAGGGAGGGATCTACAATATGCAAACCATTTGCATAACCTGTTAATTTAGCACTGATGTTCAAAAGTAGATAAGGAAGCCCAACTCTGAATTCCCTTCCTCTCTACTTCTGCCCTTCTTTGAGATCCTCAGTAAAATTTACCTCTTTGACCAAGCTTTTGATCAAGTCCTAACGTCAATAATACTCCTGCAAAAGGCCTTGGCATGTACAACATCTTCCATTTAATAAAAATAAGTCCAAGCTGTTGTTGCCGAGGGAAACAAGCCTCTGGCATGATCCAGATAAGCAAACCATAGGAAGGAACTGACTCTGTAATCTCATTGTGTCTCTGTTGAAGTTCAGATGTGCAACACCATGCCTAAAATTCAGTTTTATGTCTATTGAACACTGACATCAATTGTTTTACCAGGCAGCAATTGACAGAACTTAGCTGTCCTGAGGCATGGTTCATTTGCCATAGGCAATGGAATAATGGTTAACTTACAGCTGTCCTCAAATCCTGTACGTACATCTATAGTCAGCTACTTTCCCCTCCCACACACTTCTTTGTTCTGCTGTGACACAGGCTGGAAATAAGTGAAAGGGGAAGGGGTGAGAGATATATTAATCCTATCCCAAAATACTTATAAGAAAGTATATATATATATATATATACACACACACACACGCACATATATATATGTTTTCTTAATGTGGGTAGGATAAAGATATATATTATATACAATGCCATAAGCAAGCCCAGGCATTCTATTCCTTGACTGAATACCTGTTAAGGCTCAAAGACTGTACGCCTAAACTACAATTACTTCAGGTAAATACCGATTTGCTAAATATGGTAATTACGTGGTGAAACTTGATTTGACAGCTCTAGAAACATCCACAATTAAATCTGCCTATTAACTCCAATTAGAGTTCTCTGTCTCCGTATACAACAAACTGTAACAGGCAACTAAACCATCAATTACACAACAAAGACTAGACAGTGGTCAGTTTAGCAGCATCTTTATAAAGTTTGTTGATGCAGTTTTTGAAGGACATTTAAAACAACATTGTTTGAGGTGCCAGTCAACGAAGAGCTAAATGAAATTAACTTCAGCTGTGTTTTGGTACAAATTATGAACAATTTACCAAACTACTAAGAAAATATCAGAACTCTTTTCATATGGTTTTCAAAAAGTTCACCAGCTTCTTTTGGGTTTTTTTTGCTAATTGTCACCATATTAGCCAAAGCAAATAGCCTCTTAAATCAGGATACTGTGCTTCAGGCCAGTTTTATGCTATCTCAGGTTGAAGGCCACACAGGTCTCGTTGTAAAAATATTAAACTTTTCCTTGAAATTAACCTGCTCCTTGGCTCAACACATTTTTACATGGAATATAGCATTACATGTCTCACACATCTCAGTATTCTTCAGTTATAATTCAATGAAGTAACACTACATACAGGACAATACTACAATGCTTTTACACAAAATAGTACGAAGCATATTTTGTTTTAAAACTTCTTATCCTATTGTCTCCTAACTACCTACAGTTAAATATCACTGCACAAAATACTTGTTGGATAGAAATATTTTACGATTGAAAAATTTTAAGTGTATTCGATCAAGACCTTTAGCTAAAAACTAGAGTAGCCCTAGGCAAACTATAATAAAAAGACATTAAATTCATAGAACACCTTTCATTACCTCAATACCTCCTAAAGTGCTTTACAGCTATTGAAGTAAGTTTACTGTGCAGTGAAGTTGTGTTTCCAACATTACAACAAACTCCCAAAAAAACAGCCATGTGATACTGACCGGATAATGTTTTTTTGTGATATTAATAGAGGGATAAATATTTGTCAGGGCACTGGAGACAACTTCCCTGTTCTTCTTCAAAATAGTGCCATGGGATCTTTTACATCCACCTGAAGAGATAGACAGGGCCTCATGTGCCATTTGAAAGATTGCACCCCCAATTGTACAGCATTCCCTCAGCACTGCACTGGGAGTGTCAGCCTGGATTCCTATCCTATAAAAATCTATCAGCATCAAACAAATCTAATTAGGCAGTTTCCAAGAGAATTTTTACTATTATTTAAAATCATATTGCTTTGTGTCATTTGCTGTACAGGGAATCTGGTCACAGAAGGAATACCCAGCATTTCCTGAGTAAACCCGTGAACAGGAATTACAATCATATCTCCCAGGTGGAGTATTACATTTCACAGTGGATTGTTTATCAATATTTATCCCTCAATCAATATCACAAAAAAAGAGATTATCTGGTTACTACCACATTGCTGTTTTGTCAAAGCTTGCAGTGTAAAACCTGGCGGTCAAACTCATATTACAACAGCGACTGCATTCAACAAACACTTCATTGATCGAAAGGAGCTTTGAGATGTCCTGAGATCATGAAAGGTGCTGCAGAAATGCAGCCTTCCTTTCTGTGCTCCACAGTGGGATTTAAAAGGTTGTTAACATGGAACAAAAAGAAAATAACTGCTTTAAACATCATAATTAAAATTGTGGCTATTTCTTAGTATCTTGAGCCACAGAACTGCATTCATATGATCACCATTTTATACAACTTTTATACAATTCTGGCAGCTCTCCTCAGCAAAACCACAACTGAAGTCAAGCTTATTATGTACTTTTTAAGTTTCCGGCTAATGTTTGATGAGAAGACAGAAGTGTCATAACAGCTGGTGGCAGCATTAAGAAAACAGAAGTACAAATTTCTCAAGATAATAATGGTGTCATTTTGGATTATAGAGCTTTTTCATTTTACAAAGAAGTTTCCTTTTTCCAGAATGCATAAAGCACAATTGCACGCTCTAGAAACATGAAAGACTTTATAACAATGTCAAGTAATGCTATCAAGCTCAGAACTGAGGGTGTACTGCAATGTCAGTGGTGCCATCTTTTGGATGACATGTCCCTGTCAGTCAATTTAAGTCAACATAAAAGATCCCAGGGTAATAATTTGTAGAGGAGGCAGTTCTCTCAATACCCAGAACAATACTGATACCTCTACTAATACACAAAAACAACTTGGTCATTTACCTCATTTGTCAATTGTGGGCCCTTGCTGTGCCAAGACTGGTTCCATTATATGCTTACATAGCAACAGTAACTGCACTGCATAAGTATTTAAGTTTAAAAAGTAAGCGCTTTAGCATCATGAGGATATGAAAGGCATAGCAAGTGCTTTTTCATGTATTTTTCATTTTCATGTGTTGTAGTATAACTTAATATCCCCACTTAATAGTGTAATTTTCAGCGAATCATTTAACAACTTGCATTTGCATAGACCTTTAATGTAGAAAATACCTTGGAGGTTTTTCAGATGCAAGGAAAACAGAGATTGGTCAGCTCTGTTGACAAATGCATGGCAAAGGGAATGGGGAAATACATAAAAAGGTACAAATTTTAGGAAAGTTCATAAGTGTGGTAAGACAATATTGGGCTAGGGAATATTCTAGAAATAGGATGATGTGGGACACAGAGGGATTTAAAGGGTGAGGAATAAAAATTTAACGGCTAATGTGCCAGTTAACAGAGAGCCAATATAGATCAACAAGGGAAGGAGTAATCCAAAAGCAAGACTTGCTTTGGGAGAAGACATCCACATATTGAATTATACATCAAACTCATATCCAGACGTAGCAGATTTTCTATCTAAAATATAGCTATATTCTTAAAATGATTTGTAATTCAAGCCAGGTTTTTATTTATTGAAACTGTTGAGAAAGTGCTCCATAGGCAGCAGCAATTAACAGCAGTAATCCATGCAACAGATAACGGACTCAAAGATGGGATATGGTCAGTGGCAAAATTCAATTAACAATCTAATAAACTTTTCTACATGGGTCTTCAGTTAGCTGAGGAATGAGTGATCTGGAAATCTATAAAATATGCGAAATACAAATTGTATGGAGAACTGCAGTTTGACTTCTTATCCTAATTTTTATTTTGACTCTTGCACAGAAGTAGTGCAGCACTTGAGCAGGATACGTAAGACCTACTGAGGTTTTCTTCTGTGGTGTGCGGCTGCTAAAAAAAGTTACAGAAATCCAATGTTCAAGGAGTGGAAATTAGAATAACCCATCTTTGCATATAATATTCAGAAACAAAGACAAAAGGCTTCTTCAAGCCATTTCTTCTCAATGAAATTTGAGGTTGTTATTGAATTTGTTGGTGTTTATCAATGTTGAGGTTGTTGTAGAATTGTTGATGACGTTCAATATTGAAGTTGTTGAATTTGTTGGTGATTTTCAATGTTGAGGTTGTTGTTGAATTTGTTGGTGATTTTCAATATTGAAGTTGTTGAATTAGTTGGTATTTTTCAATGTTGAGGTTGTTGTTGAATTTGTTGTTGATTTTCAATGTTGAGTTGGTTTTGAATATTTGTTGGTGATATCGATGTGATTTTTTGAACTTTTTGTATTTTTCAATGTTGAGGTTGTTGTTTAATTTGTTGTTGTTATCAATGTATTTTTTGAACTTTTTCTCTCCTTTTAGAAGTTGAGGTTGTTGTTGAATTTGTTGGTATTTTTCAATGTTGCGGTTGTTGTTGAATTTGTTGGTGATTTTCAATATTGTGGTTCATGTTGAATTTTTGGTGGTTTTCAGTGTTGAGTTTGTTGTTGAATTTGTTGGTGATTTTCAATATTGAAGTTGTTAGAATTTGTTGGTGATTTTAAATGTTGAGGTTGTTGTTGAATTTGTTGGTGTCTTTCAATATTGAGGTTGTTGTTGAATATGTTGGTGTTTTTCAATGTTGAGGTTGTTGTTGAATTTGTTGGTGATTTTCAATATTGTGGTTCATGTTTAATTTTTGGTGGTTTTCAATGTTGAAGTTGTTATTGAATTTGTTGGTGTTTTTCATTGTTGAGGTTGTTGTTGAATTTGTTGGTGTTTTTCAATGTTGTGGTTCATGTTGAATTTTTGGTGTTTTTCAATGTTGAGGTTGTTGTTGAATTTGTTGGTGATTTTCAATATTGTGGTTCATGTTGAATTTTTGGTGGTTTTCAATATTGAAGTTGTTGAATTTGTTGGTGATTTTCAATGTTGAGGTTGTTGTTGAACTTGTTGGTGTCATTCAATATTTAGGTTGTTGTTGAATTTGTTGGTGTTTTTCAATGTTGAGGTTGTTGTTGAATTTGTTGGTGACTTTCATTCTTGAGGTTGTTGTTGAATTTGTTGGTGTTATCAATGTTTTTTTGAACTTTTTCTCTTCTTTCAAAAGTTGAGGTTGTTGTTCAATTTGTTGGTGTTTTTCAATGTTGACGTTGTTGTTGAATTTGTTTGCAACTTTCAATATACAGGTTGTTGTTGAATATGTTGGTTTTATCCATGATTTTTTTGAACTTTTTTGTAGTTTTAAATGTTGAGGTTGTTGTTGAATTTGTTGTTGATTTTCAATATTGAGTTTGTTGTTGAATTTGTTGGTGTTATCAATGGTATTTTTTGAACTTTATTGTCGTTTTCAATGTTTAGGTTTTTGGGGAATTTGTTGGTGTTATCAATGTTATTTTTTGAACTTTTTTCTATTTTTCAATTTTGAGGTTGTTGTTTAATTTGTTGGTATTTTTCAATGTTGCGGTTGTTGAATTTTTGGGGGCTTTTCATTGATGAGGTTGTTCAATTTGTTGGAGGAATTCAATATTGTGGTTCTTGTTGAATTTGTTGGTGTTATCAATGTTTTTTGTTGAACCTCTTTGTATTTTTAAAAGTTAAGGTTGTTGTTGAATTTGTTGGTGTTTTTCAATGTTGAGGTTGTTCAATTTGTTGGAGGAATTCAATATTGTGGTTTTTGTTGAATATGTTGGTGTTATCAATGTTTTTTTTGAACTTTTTCTCTTCTTTTAAAAGTTGAGGTTGTTGTTCAATTTGTTGGTGTTATTCATTGTTGAGGTTGTTGTTGAATTTGTTGGTGTTATCAATGTTGAGGTTGTTGTTGAATTTGTTGGTGTTTTTCATTGTTGAGGTTTTTGTTGAATTTGTTGGTGTTATCAATGTTTTTGTTGAACTTTTTTGTATTTTTAAAAGTTGAGGTTGTTGTTGAATATGTTGGTGTTTTTCAATTTGAGGTTGTTGTTGCATTTGTTGGTGTTTTTCATTGTTGAGATTTTTGTTGAATTTGTTGGTGTTATCAATGTTTTTGTTGAACTTTTTTGTATTTTTAAAATTTGAGGTTGTTGTTGAATTTGTTGGCATTTTTCAATGTTGGGATTGTTGTTGAATTTGTTGCTGATTTTCAATCTTGAGGTCCTTGTTGAACTTGTTGGTATCTTTCAATATTGAGGTTGTTGTTGAATTTGTTGGTGATTTTCAGTATTGAGGTTGTAGTTGAATTTGTTCGTGTTATCAATGTTATTTTTTGAACTTTTTTGTATTTTTCAAGGTTGAGATTGTTGTTGAATTTGTTGGTTTTGTTTTCATTGTTGAGGTTGTTGTTGAATTTGTTGCTGTTTATCAATCTTGAGGTTTGTTGCTGAATTTGTTGGTGTTTTTCATTGTTGAGGTTTTTGTTGAAACTCTTGGTGTTATCAATGTTGTTGTTGAACTTGTTTGTATTTTTAAAAGTTAAGGTTGTTGTTGAATTTGTTGGTTTTTTTCAATGTTGAGGTTGTTGTTGAATTTTTTGGTGTTATCAATGTTATTTTTTGAACTTTTTGTAGTTTTCAATGTTTTGTTTGTTGTTGAATTTGTTGGTGTTATCAATGTTATTTTTTGAACTTTTTTCTATTTTTCAATGTTGAGATTGTTGATGAATTTGTTTGTGTTATCAATGTTTTTTTTGAACTTTTTATCTTCTTTTAGAAGTTGAGGTTGTTGTTGAATTTGTTGGGATTTGTCAATGTTGCGGTTGTTGTTGAATTATTTGTTGTTTTTCATTGTTGAGGTTGTTGAAGTTGCTGGTGTTTTTCAATGTTGAGGTTGTTGTTCAATTTGTTGGTGTTTTTCAATGTTGAGATTGTTGTTGAATTTGTTCGTGTTATCAATGTTTTTTGTTGAACTTGTTTGTATTTTTAAAAGTTGAGGTTGTTGTTGAATAAGTTGGTGTTTTTCACTGTTGAGGTTGTTCAATTTGTTGGAGATTATCAATATTGAGTTTGTTGTTGAATTTGTTGGTTTTATCAATGTTATTTATTGAACTTTTTTGTGTTTTTCAATGTTGAGGTTGATGTTGAATTTGTTGGCATTTTTCAATGTTGAGGTTGTTGTTGAATTTGTTGGTGATTTTCAATATTGAGGTTGTTGTTGAATTTGTTGCTGTTATCAATGTAAATTTTTGAACTTTTTTTTATTTTTGAAAGTTGAGCCTGATGTTGAATTTGTTGGTTTTTTTCAATGTTGAGGTTGTTGTTGAATTTATTGGTGCTTTTCAATGTTGAGGTTGTTGTTGAATTTGTTTGTGACTTTCAATAGATAGGTGGTTGTTGAATTTGTTGGTTTTATCAATGATCTTTTTTGAACTTTTTTGTAGTTTTAAATGTTGAGGTTGTTTTTGAAATTGTTGGAATTTTTCAATGTTTTTTGTTGTTGTTGAATTTGTTGGTATTTTTCAATGTTGAGGTTGTTGTTGAATTTGTTGGTGTATTTCATTGTTGAGGTTGTTGTTGAATTTGTTGCTGTTTTTCAATGTTGAGGTTGTTGTTGAATTTGTTGGTGTTTTTCATTGTTGAGGTTGTTGTTCAATTTGTAGGTGATTTTCAATGTTGAGGTTGTTGTTGAATTTATTGGTTATTTTCAATATTGAATTTGTTGTTGAATTTGTTGGTGTTATCAATGCTTTTTTTGAAATTTTTATCTTCTTTTAAAAGTTGAAGTTGTTGTTGAATCTGTTGGTATTTTTCAATGTTGCGGTTGTTGTTGAAATATTTGTTGTTTTTCATTTTTGATGTTTTTGAAGATGTTGTTGTTTTTCAATGTTGAGATTGTTGTTGAATTTGTTGGTGATTTTCAATATTTTTTTTTAGTTGAACTTGTTGGTATTATCAAAGTTATTTTTTGAACTTTTTTGTATTATTCAGTGTTGAGGTTGTTGTTGAATTTGTTGGTGTTTATCAATGTTGCGATTGTTGTTGAATTTGTTGATGATTTTCAATGTTGAGGTCGTTGTTAAACTTGCTGATGTTTTTCAATGATGAGGTTGTTGTTGAATTTGTTGGTGTTTTTCATTGTTGAGGTTTTTTTTTAATTTGTTGGTGTTATCAATGTTATTGTTGAACTTTTTTGTGTTTTTAAATGTAAAGGTTGTTCTTGAATTTGTTGGTGTTATTCAATGTTGAGTTTTTGTTGAATTTTCTGTTGTTTTTCATTGTTGAGGTTGTTGTTGAATTTGTTGTTTATTTTCAATATTGAATTTGATTTTGAATTTGTTGGTGTTATCAATGCTTTTTTTGAAATTTTTATTTTCTTTTAAAAGTTGAGGGTGTTGTTGAATTTGTTGGTATTTGTCAATGTTGCGGTTGTTTTTGAATTATTTGTTGTTTTTCATTGTTGAGGTTTTTGAAGTTGTTGGTGTTTTTCAATGTTGAGGTTGTTGTTGAATTTGTTGGTGTTTGTCAATGTTGATGTTGTTGTTGAATTTGTTGGTGTTTTTCCAAGTTGAGATTGTTCAATTTATTGGTGATTATCAATATTGAGGTTATTGTTGAATTTGTTGGTGTTTTTCATTGTTGAGGTTGTTGTCGATTTGTTGGTGTTATCAATGTTTTTTGTTGAACTGGTTTGTATTTTTAAAAGTTAAGGTTGTTGTTAAATTTGTTGGTATTTTTCAATTTTGAGGTTGTTGTTAAATTTGTTGGTGTTATTCAATAATGAGATTGTTTTTGAAGTTGTTGGTGTTATCAATGTTATTTTTTAAACTTTTGTGTATTTTTCATTGTTGAGGTTGTTGTTGAATTTGTTGGTGTTTTTCAATGTTGTGGTTGTTGTTGAATTTGTTGGTGATTTTCAATATTGAGGTTGTTGTTGAATTTATTGCTGTTATCAATGTTAATTCTTGAAATTTTTTTGATTTTTGAAGGTTGAGCTTGTTGTTGAATTTGTTGGTTTTTTCCAATGTTGAGATTGTTGTTGAATATGTTGGTGTTTTTGAATATTGAGGTTCTTGTTGAATTTGTTGGTGATTTTCAATATTGAAGTTGTTGAATTTGTTGGTGATTTTCAATATTGAAGTTGTTGAATTTGTTGGTGATTTTCAATGTTGAGGTTGTTATTGAATTTGTTGGTGTTATCAATGTTTTTTTTGAACTTTTTCTCTTCTTTTAAAAGTTGAGTTTGTTGTTGAATTTGTTGGTGCTTTTCAATGTTGAGTTTGTTGTTGAATTTGTTGGTGACTTTCAATGTTGAGGTTGTTCGTGAATTTGTTGGTGTTATCAATGTTTTTTTTGAACTTTTACTCTTCTTTTAAAAGTTGAGGTTGTTGTTGAATTTGTTTGTGTTTTTCAATGTTGAGGTTGTTGTTGAATTTGTTTGTTTCTTTCAATATACAGGTTGTTGTTGAATTTGTTGGCTTTATCAATGATCTTTTTTGAACATTTTTTGTAGTTTTATATGTTGAGGTTGTTGTTGAAATTGTTGGTGTTTTTAAATTTTGCGATTGTTGTTGAATTTGTTGGTATTTTTCAATGTTGATGTTGGTGTTGAATTTGTTGGTGTTTTTCATTGTTGAGGTTTTTGTTGAATATGTTGGTGTATTTCATTGTTGAGGTTTTTGTTGAATTTGTTGGTGTTATCAATGTTTTTGTTGAACTTTTTTGTAATTTTAAAAGTTGAGGTTGTTGTTGAATTTGTTGCTGTTTTTCAATGTTGAGGTTGTTGTTGCATTTGTTGGTGTTTTTCATTGTTGAGATTTTTGTTGAATTTGTTGGTGTTATCAATGTTTTTGTTGAACTTTTTTGTATTTTTATAATTTGAGGTTGTTGTTGAATTTGTTGGCATTTGTCAATGTTGGGATTGTTGTTGAATTTGTTGCTGATTTTCAATCTGGAGGTCCTTGTTGAACTTGTTGATATCTTTCAATATTGAGGTTGTTGTTGAATTTGTTGGTGAGTTTCAGTATTGAGGTTGTTGTTGAATTTGTTCGTGTTATCAATGTTATTTTTTGAACTTTTTTGTATTTTGAAACGTTGAGATTGTTGTTGAATTTGTTGGTTTTGTTTTCATTGTTGAGGTTGTTTTTGAATTTGTTGGTGTTATCAATGTTGAGGTTATTGTTGAATTTGTTGGTGTCTATCATTGTTGAGGTTTTTGTTGAATTTGTTGGTGTTATCAATGTTTTTGTTGAGCTTTTTTGTACTTAAAAAGTTGAGGTTGTTGTTGAATATGTTGGTGTTTATCAATGTTGAGGTTGTTGTTGAATTTTTTGGTGTTTTTCAATGTTGAGCTTGTTGTTGAATTTTTTGTTTATTTTCAATATTGAGGTTGTCGTTGAATTTGTTGTTGATTTTCAATATTGAGGTTGTTGTTGAATTTGTTGGTGATTTTCAATGTTGAGGTTGTTGAATTTGTTGGTGATTTTGAATGTTGAGGTTGTTGTTGAATTTGTTGTTGATTTTCAATATTGAGTTTGTTGTTGAATTTGTTGGTGTTATCAATGTTATTTTTTGAACTTTTTTGTAGTTTTAAATGTTGAGGTTGTTGTTGAAATTGTTGGTGTTTTCAATGTTGAGGTTGTTGAGTTTGTTGGTGTTATTCATTCTTGAGGTTGTTGTTGAATTTTGTGGTGATTTTCAATATTGAGGTTGTTGTTGCATTTGTTGGTGTTTCTCAAAGTTGAGGTTGTTGTTGAATTTGTTGGTCATTTTCAATATTGAGGTTGTTGTTGAATTTGTTCGCGTTTTTCAATGTTAAGGTTGTTGTTGAATTTGTTCACGTTTTTCAATGTTGAGATTGTTGTTGAATTTGTTGCTGATTTTCAATGTTGAACTTGTTGATGTCTTTCAATATTGAGGTTGTTGTTGAATTTGTTGGTGTTTTTCATTGTTGAGGTTTTTGTTGAATTTGTTGGTGTTATAAATGTTGAGGTTGTTGTTGAATTTGTTGGTGTTTTTCATTGTTGAGGTTTTTGTTGAATTTGTTGGTGTTATCAATGTTTTTGTTGACCTTTTTTGTATTTTTAAAAGTTGAGTTTGTTGTTGAATCTGTTGGTGTTTTTCAATGTTGAGGTTGTTGTTGAATTTTTTGGTGTTTTTCAATGTTGAGGTTGTTGTTGAATTTGTTGTTGATTTTCAATATTGAGGTTGTTGTTGAATTTGTTGGTGATTTTCAATGTTGAGGTTGTTGAATATGTTGGTGTTTTTCAATGTTGACGTTGTTGTTGAATTTGTTGTTTATTTTCAATATTGAATTTGTTGTTGAATTTGTTGGTGTTATCAATGCTTTTTTTGAAATTTTTAACTTCTTTTAAAAGTTGAGGATGTTGTAGAATTTGATGGTATTTTTCAATGTTGCGGTTGTTGTTGAATTATTTGTTTTTTTTGATTGTTGATGTTTTTGAACTTGTTGGATTTTTCAATGTTGAGATTGATCAATTTGTTGGTGATTATCAATATTGAGGTTGTTGTTGAATTTGTTGGTGTTTTTCATTGTTGAGGTTGTTGTCGATTTGTTGGTGTTATCAATGTTTTTTGTTGAACTTGTTTGTATTTTTAAAAGTAAAGTTTCTTGTTGAATTTGTTGGTGTTTTTCAATGTTGAGGTTGTTGTTAAATTTGTTGGTGATATTCAATAATGAGATAGTTTTTGAAGTTGTTATTGTTATCAATGTTATTTTTTAAACTTTTTTGCATTTTTCAATGTTTAGGTTGTTGTTGAATTTGTTGGTGTTTTTCAATGTTGATGTTGTTGCTAATTTGTTGGTGTCTTTCAATGTTGAGGTTGTTCTTGAATTTGTTGGTGTTATCAATTTTTTTATAAAACTTTTTCTCTTCTTTTAAAAGTTGAGGTTGTTGTTGAATTTGTTGGTGTTTTTAAATGTTGAGGTTGATCTTGAATTTGTTGGTGATTTTCTATATTGAGGTTGTTGTTGAATTTGTTCGCGTTTTTCAATGTTGATATTGTTGTTGAATTTGTTGCTGATTTTCAATGTTGAGGTCATTTTTGAACTTGTTGATGTCTTTCAATATTGAGGTTGTTGTTGAATTTGTTGGTGATTTTCAGTATTGAGGTTGTTGTGGAAATTGTTGGTGTTTTTCAGTATTGAGGTTGTTGTTGAATTTGTTGGTGTTTTCAATGTTGAGGTTGTTGCCGAATTTTTTGGTGTTTTTCAATGTTGAGGTTGTTGTTGAATTTGTAGGTGATTTTCAATGTTGAGGTTGTTGTTGAATTTGTTGTTGATTTACAATATTGAGTTTGTTGTTGAATTAGTTGGTGTTATCAATGTTATTTTTTGAACTTTTTTGTAGTTTTCAATGTTTAGGTTGTTGTTGAATTTGTTGGTGTTATCAATTTTTTTTTGAACTTTTTATATTCTTTTAAAAGTTGAGGTTGTTTTTGAATTTGTTGGTGTTATCAATGTTATTTTTTGAACTTTTTTGTATTTTTCAATGTTGAGGTTGTTTTTCAATTTGTTGGTATTTTTCAATATTGAGGTTGTTGTTGAATTTGTTGGTGTTTTTCATTGTTGAGGTTGTTGTTGAATTTGTTGCTGTTTTTCAATGTTGAGTTTGTTGTTGAGTTTGTTGGTGTTTTTCATTGTTGAGGTTTTTGTTGAATTTGTTGGTGTTATCAATGTTTTTGTTGAACTTTTTTGTATTTTTGAAAGTTAAGGTTGTTGTTGAATTTGTTGGTGTTTTTCAATGTTGAGGTTGTTGTTGAATTTTTGTTATTTTTCATTGTTGACGTTGTTGTTCAATCTGTTGTTGATTTTCAATGTTGAGGTTGTTGAATTTGTAGGTGTTTTTCAATGTTGACGTTTTTGTTGAATTTGTAGGTGTCTTTCAATGTTGAGGTTGTTCTTGAATTTGTTGGTGTTTATCATTGTTGAGGTTTTTGTTGAATTTGTTGGTGTTATCAATGTTTTTGATGAGCTTTTTTGTATTTTAAAAAGTTGAAGTTGTTGTTGAATATGTTGGTGTTTTTCAATGTTGACGTTGTTGTTGAATTTTTTGGTGTTTTTCAATGTTGATCTTGTTGTTGAATTTTTTATTTATTTTCAATATTGAGGTTGTTGTTGAATTTGTTGTTGATTTTCAATGTTGAGGTTGTTGAATTTGTTGGTGATTTTCAATGTTGAGGTTGTTGTTGAATTTGTTGTTGATTTTCAATATTGAGTTTGTTGTTGAATTTGTTGGTGTCAGCAATGTTATTTTTTGAACTTTTTTGTATTTTTAAATGTTGAGGTTGTTATTGAAATTGTTGGTGTTTTCAATGTTGAGGTTTTTGAGTTTGTTGGTGTTATTCATTCTTGAGGTTGTTGTTGAATTTTGTGGTTATTTTCAATATTGAAGTTGTTGTTGCATTTGTTGATGTTTCTCAAAGATGAGGTTGTTGTTGAATTTGTTGGTGTCTTTCAATATTGAGGTTATTGTTGAATTTTTTGGTGATTTTCCATATTGAGGTTGTTGTTGAATTTGTTGGTGTCTTTCAGTATTGAGGTTGTTGTTGTATTTGTTGGTGTTATCAATGTTGAGGCTGTTGTTGAATTTGTTGGTGTTTATCATTGTTGAGGTTGTATTTGAATTTGTTGGTGTTTTTCAGCGTTGAGGTTTTTGTTGAATTTGTTGCTGATTTTAAATGTTGAAGTCGTTGTTGAACTTGTTGGTGTCTTTCAATATTGAGGTTGTTGTTGAATTTGTTGGTATTATCAATGTTATTTTTTGAACTTTTTTGTAGTTTTAAATGTTGAGGTTGTTGTTGGATTTGTTGGTGTTTTTCATTGTTGAGTTTGTTGTTGAATTTGTTGCTTTTTTTCAATGTTCAGCTTCTTGTTGAATTTGCTGATGTTTTTCATTGTTGAGGTTTTTGTTGAATTTGTTGGTGTTATCAATGTTTTTGTTGAACTTTTTGTATTTTTAAAAGTTAAGGTTGCTGTTGAATTTGTTGGTGTTTTTCAATGTTGAGGTTGTTGTTGAAATTTTTGTTGTTTTTCATTGTTGAGGTTTTTGTTCAATTTGTTGGTGATTTTCAATGTTGAGGTTGTTGAATTTGTAGGTGTTTTACAATGTTGACATTGTTGTTGAATTTGTAGTTGATTTTCAATGTTGAGGTTGTTGTTGAATTTGTTGTTTATTTTCAATATTGATTTTGTTGTTGAATTTGTTGGTGTTATCAATGCTTTTTATGAAATTTTTATCTTCTTTTAAAAGTTGAGGTTGTTGTAGAATTTGTTGGTATTTTTCAATGTTGCGGTTGTTGTTGAATTATTTGTTGTTTTTCATTGTGGATGTTTTTGAAGTTGGTGGTGTTTTTCAATGTTGAGGTTGTTGTTGAATTTGTTGGTGTTTTTTAATGTTGAGGTTGATCAATTCGTTGGTGATTATCAATATTGAGGTTGTTGTTGAATTTATTGGTGTTTTCAATGTTTTTTGTTGAACTTGTTTGAATTTTTATAAGTTAAGGTTGTTGTTGAATTTGTTGGTGTTTTTCAATGTTGAGGTTGTTGTTAAATTTGTTGGTGTTATCAATGTTCTTTATTGAACTTTTTTGTATTTTTCAATGTTGAGGTTGTTATTGAATTTGTTGCTGTTTTTCATTGTTGAGGTTGTTGTTGAATTTGTTGCTGTTTTTCAATGTTGAGGTTGTTGTTGAATTTGTTGGTGTTTTTCATTGTTGAGGTTTTTTTTTAATTTGTTGGTGTTATCAATGTTTTTGTTGAACTTTTTGTATTTTAAAAAGTTAAGGTTGTTGTTGAATTTGTTGGTGTTTTTCAATGTTGAGGTCGTTGTTGAATTTTTTGTTGTTTTTCATTGTTGAGGTTTTTGTTCAATTTCTTGGTGATTTTCAATGTTGAGGTTGTTGAATTTGTAGGTGTTTTACAATGATCACGTTGTAGTTGAATTTGTAGTTGATTTTCAATGTTTTGTTGTTGAATTTGTTGTTCATTTTCAATATTGAATTTGTTGTTGAATTTGTTGGTGTTATCAATGCTTTTTATGAAATTTTTATCTTCTTTTAAATGTTGTGGTTGTTGTAGAATTTGTTGGTATTTATCAATGTTGCAGTTGTTGTTGAATTATTTGTTGTTTTTCATTGTTGATGTTTTTGATGTTGTTGGTGTTTTTCAATGTTGAGGTTGTTGTTGAATTTGTTGGTGTTTTTCAATGTTGAGGTTGATCAATTTGTTGGTGATTATCAATATTGAGGTTGTTGTTTGAACTTATTGGTGTTTTCAATGTTTTTTGTTGAACTTGTTTTTATTTTTATAAGTTAAGGTTGTTGTTGAATTTGTTGGTGTTTTTCACTGTTGAGGTTGTTGTTAAATTTGTTGGTGATATTCAATAATGAGATTGTTGTTGAAGTTGTTGGTGTTATCAATGTTATTTTTTGAACTTTTTTGTATTTTTCAATGTTGAGGTTGTTGTTGAATTTGTTGCTGTTTTTCAATGTTTAGGCTGTTGTTGAATTTGTAGTTGATTTTCAATATTGAGGTTGTTGTTGAATTTGTTGCTGTTATCAATGTTAATTTTTGATCTTTTTTTAATTTTTGAAAGTTGTGCTTGTTGTTTAATTTGCTGGTTTTTTTCAATGTTGACGTTGTTGATGAATTTGTTGGTGTTTTTGAATGTTGAGGCTGTTGTTGAATTTGTTGGTGATTTTCAATATTGAAGTTGTTGAATTTGTTGGTGATTTTCAATGTTGAGTTTGTTGTTGAATTTGTTTGTGTCTTTCAATGTTGAGGTTGTTCTTGAATTTGTTGGTGTTATCATTGTTGAGCTTGTTGTTGAATTTGTTGGTTTTATCAATGTTTTTTTTGAACTTTTTCTTTTCTTTGAAAAGTTGAGTTTGTTGTTGAATTTGTTGGTGTTTTACAATGTTGAGGTTGTTGTTCAATTTGTTTGTGAATTTCAATATACCGGTTGTTGTTGAATTTGTTGGTTTTATCAATGATCTTTTTGGAACTTTTTGGGTGTTCTAAATGTTGAGGTTGTTGTTGAATTTTTTGGCGTTTTTCAATGTTGAGGTTGTTGTTGAATTTGTTGGTGTTTTTCAATGTTGAGCTTGTAGTTGAAATTGTTGGTGTTTTTAAATGTTGAGGTTGTTGTTGAATTTGTTGGTGTTTTTCAATATTGAGGTTGTTGTTGAATTTGTTCGCGTTTTTCAATGTTGAGATTGTTGTTGAATTTGTTGCTGATTTTCAATGTTGATGTCATTTTTGAACTTGTTGGTCTTTCAATATTGAGGTTGTTGTAGAATTTTTTGGTGTTATCAATGTTGAGGTTGTTGTTGAATTTGTTGGTGTTTTTCATTGTTGAGGTTTTTGTTGAATTTGTTGGTGTTATCAATGTTTTTGTTGAACTTTTTTGTATTTTTAAAAGTTGAGGTTGTTGTTGAATATGCTGGTGTTTTTCAATGTTGTGGTTGTTGTTGAATTTGTTGTATATTTTCAATATTGAGGTTGTTGTTGAATTTGTTGGTGATTTTCAATGTTGAGGTTGTTGAATTTATTGGTGTTTTTCAATGTTGACGTTGTTGTTGAATTTGTAGGTGATTTTCAATGTTGAGGTTGTTGTTGAATTTGTTGGTGTTATCAATGTTATTTTTTGAACTTTTTTGTAGTTTTAAATGTTGAGGTTGTTGTTGAAATTGCTGGTGTTTTCGAAGTTGAGGTTGTTGAGTTTGTTGGTGTTATTCATTCTTGAGGTTGTTTTTGAATTTTGTGGATGTTTTCAATATTGAGGTTGTTGTTGCATTTGTTGGTGTTTTTCAACTTTGAGGTTGTTGTTGAATTTGTTGGTGTTTTTCGTTCATGAGGTTTTTGTTGAATTTGTTGGTGTTATCAATGTTTTTGTTGAACTTTTTTGTATTTTTAAAATTTCATGTTGTTGTTGAATTTGTTGGTGTTTTTCAATGTTGAGGTTGCTGTTGAATTTGTTGGTTATTTTGACTGTTGATGTTGTTGGATTTGATGGTGTTTTTCAATGTTGAGGTTGTTGAATTTGTTGGTGGTTTCAATGTTGACGTTGTTGTTGAATTTGTAGGTGATTTTCAATGTTGAGGTTGTTGATGAATTTGTTGTTGATTTTCAATATTGAGTTTGTTGTTGAATTTGTCGGTGTTATCAACGTTATTTTTTGAACTTTTTAGTATTTTTCAATGTTGAGGTTGCTGTTGAATTTGTTGGTGTTATCAATGTTTTTTTGAACTTTTTATCTTCTTTTAAAAGTTGAGGTTCTTGTTGAATTTGTTAGTTTTTTCAATCTTGTGGTTGTTGTTGAATTTTTTGGTGTTTTTCAATATTGAGGTTGTTGTTGAATTTGTTGGTGAATTTCAATGGTGAGGTTGTTGAATTTATTGGTGTTTTTCAATGTTGACGTTGTTGTTGAATCTGTAGGTGATTTTCAATATTGAGGTTGTTGTTGAATTTGTTGGTGAATTTCAATGTTGAGGTTGTTGAATTTATTGCTGTTTTTCAATGTTGACGTTGTTGTTGAATTTGTAGGTGATTTTCAATGTTGAGGTTGCTGTTGAAATTGTTGGTGTTTTCAATGTTGAGGTTGTTGTGATTGTTGGTGTTATTCATTCTTGAGGTTGTTGTTGAATTTTGTGGATGTTTTCAATATTGAGGTTGTTGTTGCATTTGTTGGTGTTTTTCAATGTTGAGGTTGTTGTTGAATTTGTTGGTGACTTTCAATATTGAGCATGTTGTTGAAATTGTTGGCGTTTTTCAATGTTGAGGTTGTTGTTGAATTTGTTGGTGTTATCAATGTTTTTTTGAAGTTTTTCTCTTTTACAAGTTGAGGTTGTTGTTGAATTTGTTGGTGTTTTTCAATGTTGAGCTTGTTGTTGAAATTGTAAGTTTTTTTCAATGTTGAGGTTGTTGTTGAATTTGTTGGTGCTTTTAAATGTTGAGGTTGTTGTTGAATTAGTTGGCGTTTTTCAACGTTGAGGTTGTTGTTGAATTTGTTGGTGATTTTCAATATTGAGGTTTTAGTTGACTTTGTTGGTATTATCAACGTTATTTTTTGAACTTTTTTGTATTTTTCAATGTTGAGGTTGTTGAATTTGTTGCTGTTTTTCAATGTTGAGGTTGTGGAATTTGTTGCTGTTTTTCAATGTTGAGTTTGTTGTTGAATTTGTTGGTGATTTTCAATGTTGAGGTTGTTGTCGAATTTGTTGGTGCTTTTCGTTCATGAGGTTTTAGCTGAATTTGTTGGTGTTATCAATGTTTTTGTTGAACTTTTTTGAATTTTTAAAATTTAAGGTTGTTGTTGAATTTGTTGGTGTTTTTCAATGTTGAGGTTGTTGTTGAATTTTTTGGTGATTTTCATTGTTGAGGTTGTTGTTGAATTTGTTGGTGATTTTGACTGTTGATGTTGTTGGATTTGATGGTGTTTTTCAATGTTGAGGTTGTTGAATTTGTTGGTGGTTTCAATGTTGACGTTGTTGTTGAATTTGTAGGTGATTTTCAATGTTGATGTTGTTGATGAATTTGTTGTTGATTTTCAATATTGAGTTTGTTGTTGAATTTGTTGGTGTTATCAACGTTATTTTTTGAACTTTTTAGTATTTTTCAATGTTGAGGTAGTTGTTGAATTTTTTGGTTTTATCAACGTTATTTTTTGAACTTTTTTCTATTTTTCAATGTTGAGGTTGCTGTTGAATTTATTGGTGTTATCAATGTTTTTTTGAACTATTTATCTTCTTTTAAAAGTTGAGGTTCTTGTTGAATTTGTTAGTTTTTTTCAATGTTACGGTTGTGGTTGAATTTGTTGGTTTCTTTCAATGTTGAGGTTGCTCAATTTGTTGGTGATTTCAATATTGAGGTTGTTGTTGAATTTGATGATGTTATCAATGTTATTTTTTAAACATTTTTGTATATTTCAATGTCGAGGTTGTTGTTGAATTTGATGGTGTTATCAATGTTGTTTTTTGAACTTTTTTGTATTTTTCAATGTTGAGGTTGTTGTTGAATTTGTTGTTGATTTTCAATATTGAGTTTGTTGATGAATTTGATGGTGTTATGAATGTTATTTTTTAAACATTTTTGTATATTTCAATGTCGAGGTTGTTGTTGAATTTGATGGTGTTATCAATGTTGCTTTTTGAACTTTTTTGTATTTTTCAATGTTGAGGTTGTTGTTGAATTTGTTGGTTTGAACTTTTTCTCTTCTTTTAAAAGTTGAGGTTCAGGTTGCATATGTTCGTGTTTTTCAATGTTGAGCTTCATGTTGAATTTTTAGGTTTTTTTAAATGTTGAGGTTTATTGTTGAATTTGTTGCTGTTTTTCAATGTTGAGGTTGTTGTTGAATTTGTTGGTGTTATCAATGTTATTTCTTGAACTTTGTTGTATTTTTAAATGTTGAGATTGTTGTTGAATTTTTGTGTTATCAATGTTTTTTATGAACTTTTTCTCTTTTAAAACTTGAGGTTGTTGTTGAATTTGTAGCTATTTTTCAAAGTTGCGGTTGTTGTTGAATATTTTGGTATTTTTCATTGTTGATGTTGTTGAAGTTGTTGTTGTTTATTAATGTTGAGGTTGTTGTTGAATTTGTTGGTGTTTTTCAATGTTTGAGGTTGTTCAATTTGTTGGTGATTTTCAACATTGAGGTTGTTGTTTTATTTGTTCATATTATCAATGTTCTTTTTCGAACTTTTTTGTACTTTTAAATGTTGAGGTTGTTGTTGAATTTCTGGAGTTTTTCAAAGTTGTGGTTGTTGTTGAATATTTTGGTGTTTTTCATTGTTGATGTTGTTGAAGTTGTTGTTGTTTATTAATGTTGAGGTTGTTGTTGAATTTGTTGGTGTTTTTCAATGTTGAGGTTGTTCAATTTGTTGGTGATTTTCAACGTTGAGGTTGTTGTTTTATTTGTTCGTTTTATCAATGTTCTTTTTTGAACTTTTTTGTACTTTTAAATGTTGAGGTTGTTGTTGAATTTCTGGAGTTTTTCAATGTTGAGGTTGTTGTTGAATTTGTTGGTGATTTTGAATATTGAGGCTGTTGTTGAATTTGTTGGTGTACTTCCATATTTTGGTTTTTGTTGAATTTGTTGGTGTTTTTCAATGTTGAGGTTGTTGTTGAATTTATTGGTGTTATCAATGTTATTTTTTGAATTTTTTTCTATTTTTCAATGTTGAGGTTGTTGTTGAATTTGTTTGTATTATCAATGTTTTTTTTGAAGTTTTTCTCTTCTTTTAATAGTTGAGGGTGTTGTTGAATTTGTTGGTGTTTTTGAACATTGAGCTTGTTGTTGAATTTGTTGGTTTTATCAATGTTGAGGTTGTTGTTGAATTTGTTGTTGATTTTCAATGTTGAGGTTGTCGAATTTGTTGGTGATTTTCAATGTTGAGGTTGTTCTTGAACTTGTTGGTGTTTTTCAATGTTGAGGTTGTTCAATTTGTTGGTGATTTTCAATATTGAGGTTGTTGTTGAATTTGATGGTTTTTCAATGTTGAGGTTGTTGTTGAATTTGAAGGTGATTTTCAATGTTGAGGTTGTCGAATTTGTTGGTGATTTTCAACGTTGAGGTTGTTGAATTTGTTGGATTTATCAATGTTCTTTTTTGAACTTTTCTCTTCTTTTAAAAGTTGAGGTTGTTGTTCAATTTGTTGGTGCTTTTCAATGAGGTTTTGGATGAATTTGTTGGTCTTTTTCAATACTGAGGATGTTGCTGAATTTGTTGGTGATTTTCAATATTGATGTTGTTGTTGAATTTGTTGTTGTTTTTCCATGCCGTGGTTGTTGTTGAATTTGTTGGGATTCTCAATGTTTTTTTTGAACTTTTTCTCTTCTTTTAAAATTTAAGTTTGTTTTTGAATTTGTTGGTGCTTTTCAATGTAGAGTTTGTTGTTAAATTTGTTGTTGATTATCAATATTTAGTTTGTTGTTGAATTTGATGGTGTTATCAATGTTATTTTTTTAAACTTTTTTGTATATTTCAATGTCGAGGTTGTTGTTGAATTTGTTGGAGCTATCAATTTTTTTTTGAACTTTTTCTCTTCTTTTAAAAGTTGAGGTTGTTTTTGAATATGTTGGTGTTTTTCAATGTTGAGCTTCTTCTTGAATTTTTAGGTTTTTTTCAATGTTGAGGTTTTTGTTGAATTTGTAGGGTTTTTTCAATGTTGAGGTTGTTGTTGAATTTGTTGGTGTTATCAATGTAATTTTTTGAACTTTGTCGTATTTTTCAATGTTGTGATTGTTGTTGAATTTGTTGGCAGTTTTCAATGTTGAGATTCTTGTTGAATTTGTTGCTGATTTTCAATGTTGAGGTTGTTGTGGAACTTGTTGGTGTCTTTCAATATTTAGGTTGTTGTTGAATTTGTTGGTGTTTTTCAATTTTGAGGTAGCTGTTGAATTTGTTTGTGATTTTCAATATTGAGGTTGTTGTTGAATTTGTTGGTGTTATCAATGTTATTTTTTGAACTTTTTTGTATTTTTCAATGTTGAGGTTGTTGTTGAATTTGTTGGTGTTTTTCAATGTTGAGGTTGTTGATGAATTTGTTGGTGTTATCAATGTTTTTTTTGAACTATTTCTCTTCTTTTAAAAGTTAAGGTTGTTGTAGAATTTGTTGGTGCTTTTCAATGTTGAGGTTGTTGTTGAATTTGTTGGTGCTTTTCAATGTTGAGGTTGTTGTTGAATTTGTTAGAGATTTTCAATATTGATGATATTGAATTTGTTGGTGATTTTCCATGTTGAGATTGTTGTTGAATTTGTTGGTGTCTTTCAATATTGAGGTTGTTGTTGAATTTGTTGTTGTTTTACCACGTTGTGGTTGTTGTTGAATTTGTTGGGATTCTCAATGTTTTTTTTGAACTTTTTCCCTTCTTTTAAAATTCAAGTTTGTTGTTGAATATGTTGGTGTTTTTCAATGTTGAGCTTCTTGATGAATTTTCAGGTTTTTTTCAATGTTGAGGTTCTTGATGAATTTGTTGGTGTTTTTCAATGTGGAGGTTGTTGTTGAATTTGTTGGTGTTTTTCATTGTTGAGGTTGTTGTTGAATTTGTTGGTGATTTTCAATGTTGAGGTTGTTGAATTTGTTGGTGATTTTCAATGTTGAGGTTCATGTTGAACTTGTTGGTGTCTTTCAATATTGTGTTTGTTGATGATTTTGTCGGTGTTTTTCACTGTTGAAGTTGTTGTTGAATTTCTGAATGTTATCAATGTTATTTTTTGAACTTTTATGTAGTTTTCAATGTTGAGGTTGTTGTTGAATTTGTTGATGTTATCAATGTTATTTTTTTAACTTTTATGTAGTTTTCATTGCTGAGGTTGTTGTTGAATTTGTTGCTGTTTTTCAATGTTGAGGTTGTTGTTGAATTTGTTGCTGTTTTTCAATGTTGAGGTTGTTGTTGAATTTGTTGGTGTTTTTCAATGTTGAGGTTGTTGATGAATTTGTTGGTGTTATCAATGTTTTTTTTGAACTATTTCTCTTCTTTTAAAAGTTAAGGTTGTTGTAGAATTTGTTGGTGCTTTTCAATGTTGAGGTTGTTGTTGAATTTGTTGGTGCTTTTCAATGTTGAGGTTGTTGTTGAATTTGTTAGAGATTTTCAATATTGATGATATTGAATTTGTTGGTGATTTTCCATGTTGAGATTGTTGTTGAATTTGTTGGTGTCTTTCAATATTGAGGTTGTTGTTGAATTTGTTGTTGTTTTACCACGTTGTGGTTGTTGTTGAATTTGTTGGGATTCTCAATGTTTTTTTTGAACTTTTTCCCTTCTTTTAAAATTCAAGTTTGTTGTTGAATATGTTGGTGTTTTTCAATGTTGAGCTTCTTGATGAATTTTCAGGTTTTTTTCAATGTTGAGGTTCTTGATGAATTTGTTGGTGTTTTTCAATGTGGAGGTTGTTGTTGAATTTGTTGGTGTTTTTCATTGTTGAGGTTGTTGTTGAATTTGTTGGTGATTTTCAATGTTGAGGTTGTTGAATTTGTTGGTGATTTTCAATGTTGAGGTTCATGTTGAACTTGTTGGTGTCTTTCAATATTGTGTTTGTTGATGATTTTGTTGGTGTTTTTCACTGTTGAAGTTGTTGTTGAATTTCTGAATGTTATCAATGTTATTTTTTGAACTTTTATGTAGTTTTCAATGTTGAGGTTGTTGTTGAATTTGTTGATGTTATCAATGTTATTTTTTTAACTTTTATGTAGTTTTCATTGCTGAGGTTGTTGTTGAATTTGTTGCTGTTTTTCAATGTTGAGGTTGTTGTTGAATTTGTTGGTGTTTTTCATTATTGAGATTGTT
This sequence comes from Cetorhinus maximus, assembly GCF_964194155.1. Classification (NCBI taxonomy): domain Eukaryota; kingdom Metazoa; phylum Chordata; class Chondrichthyes; order Lamniformes; family Cetorhinidae; genus Cetorhinus; species Cetorhinus maximus. The sequence continues at coordinate 41,470 of NW_027596417.1, forward strand.
GTTGAATTTGTTGGTGATTTTCAATGTTGAGGTTGTTGAATTTTTTGGTGATTTTCAATGTTGAGGTTGGTGTTGAACTTGTTGGTGTCTTTCAATATTGCGGTTGTTGTTGATTTTGTTGGTGTTTTTCAACTTTGAGGTTGTTGTTGAATTTGTTGGTGTTATCAATGTATTTTTTGAACGTTTTCTCTTCTTTTAAAAGTTGAGGTTGTTGTTGAATTTGTTGGTGTTTTTCAATGTTGAGCTTGTTGTTGAATTTGTTGATTTTTTCAATATCGAATTTGTTGCTGAATTTGTTGGTGTTATCAATGGTATTTTTTGAACTGCTTTGTATTTTTCAATGTTGAGGTTGTTGCGGAATTTGTTGGTGTTATCAATGTTATTTTTTGAATTTTTTTGTGTTTTTCAATGTTGAGGTTGTTGTTGAATTTGTTGGTGTTATCAATGTCTTTTTTTTAACTTTATCTCTTCTTTTAAATGTTGAGGTTGTCGTTGAATTTGTTCGTATTTTTCAATGTTGCGGTTGTTGAATTTTTTGGCGTTTTTCATTGTTGATTTTGTTGAATTTGTTGGTGTTTTTCAATGTTGAAGTTGTTGATGAATTTGTTGGTGTTATTCATTGTTGAGGTTGTTGTTGAATTTGTTGGTGTTTTTCAATGTTGAGCTTGTTGCTGAATTTCATGGTTTTTTTCAATGTTGACATTGTTGTTGAATTAGTTGTTGATTTTCAATATCGAGTTTGTTGTTGAATTCATTATCAATGTTATTTTTTGACTTTTTTTGTATTTTTCAATAATCAGGTTGTTGTTGAATTTGTTGGTGTTATCAGTGATATTATTTGAACTTTTTTGTATTTTTCATTGTTGAGGTTGTTGTTGAATTTGTTGGTGATTTTCAATATTGAAGTTTTAGAATTTGCTGGTGATTTTCAATGTTGAGGTTGTTGTTGAATTTGTTGGTGTCGTTCAATATTGAGGTTGTTGTTGAATTTGTTGCTGTTTTTCAATATTGACGTTGTTGAATTTTTTGGAGTTATAAATGTTTTTTTTGAATTTTTTCTCTTCTTTTCAAAGTTGAGGTTGTTGTTGAATTTGTTGGTGCTTTTCAATGTTTAGGTTGTTGTTAAATTTGTTGGTGATATCAATGTTTTTTTTTGAACATTTTCTCTTTTAAAAGTTGACGTATTTGTTGAATTTGCTGGTGCTTTTCAATATTGAGGTTGTTGTTGAATTTGTTGGCCTTTTTTAATGTTGAGGTTGTTGTTGAATTTGTTGGGGTTATCAATGTTTTTTTTGATCTTTTTCTCCTCCATTAAAATTTGAGTTTGTTCTTGAATTTGTTGGTGTTTTTCAATGTTGAGCTTGTTGTTGTATTTGTTGTTGATTTTCAATATTGAGTTTGTTGTTAAATTTGTGGGTGGTATCAATGTTAGTTTTAGAAATTTTTTGTAGTTTTCAAAGTTGAGCATGTTGTTAAATTTGTTGGTATTTTTCAATGTTGCAGTTGTAGTTGAATTTTTTGGTGTTTTTCATTGTTGAGGTTTTTGAAGTTGTTGGTGTTTTTCAATGTTCGGGTTGTTGTTCAATTTGTTGGTGTTTTTCATTGTTGAGGATGATGTTGAATTTGTTGTTGTTATCAATGTTTTTTGTTGAACTTGTTTGTATTTTTAAAAGTTAAGGCTGTTGTTGAATTTGTTGATGTTATTCAATGGTGAGATTGTTCTATTTGTTGGTGATTTTCAACATTGAGCTTGTTGTGGAATTTGTTGGTTTTATTAATGTTCTCCTTAGATCTTTTTTGTGCTTTAAAATGTTGAGGTTGTTGTTGAATTTGTTGGTGTTTTTCAATGTTGAGGTTGATGTTGAATTTGTTGGCGTTTTTCAATGTTGAGGTTGTTGTTGAATTTGTTGGTGATTTTCAATGTTCTGGTTGTTGAATTTGTAGGTGTTATTCAATGTTGAGGTTGTTGTTGAATTTATTAGTGTTTTTCATTGTTGAGGTTGTTGAAGTTGTTGGTGTTTTTCAATGTCGATGTTGTTGTTGAATTTGTTGCTGATTTACAATGTTGAGGTTGTTGATGTATTTGTTGGTGTTTTTCAATGTTGAGGTTGTTCTTGATTTTGTTGGTGATATTCATTGTTGAGGTTGTAGTTGAATTTGTTGGTGTTTTTCCATGTTGAGGTTGTTGTTGACTTTGTAGCTGTTATCATTGTTATTTTTTGAACATTTATTGTATTTTTCAAAGTTGAGCTTGTTGGTGAATTTGTTGGTTTTTTTCAATGTTGAGGTTGTTGTTGAATTTATAGGTGTTTTTCAATGTTGAGGTTGTTGTTGAATTTGTTGTTGTTTTTCAATGTTGATTTTGTTGAATTTGTTGGTGATTTTCAATATTGAGGTTGTTGTTGAATTTGTTGCTGTAATCAATGTTATTTTTTGATCTTTTTTGTATTTTTGAAAGTTGAGATTGTTGTTGAATTTGTTGGTTTTTTTCACTGTTGAGGTTGTTGTTGAATTTGTTGGAGTTTTTCAATGTTGAGGTTGTTGTTAAATTTGTTGGTGTTTTTCAACGTTGAGCTTGTTGTTGAATGAGTTGGTTTTTTCAATGTTGAGGTTGTTGTTAATTTGTTGGTGATTTTCAATGTTGAGTTTGTTGTTGAATTTGTTGTTGATTTTCAATTAGAGATTGTTGATGAATTTGTTGGTGTTATCAATGATAATTTTTGAACTTTTTTGTAGTTTTCAATGTTGATGTTGTTGTTGAATTTGTTGGTGTTATCATTGTTATTTTTTGAACTTTTTTGTAGTTTTCAATGTTGAGGTTGTTGTTGAATTTTTTGGTGTTTTTCATTGTTGATGTTGTTGAATTTGTTGGTATTTTTCATTGTTGAGGTTGTTGTTGAATTTGTTGGTGTTGTCAATGTTTTTTGTTGAACTTGTTTTTATTTTTAAAAGTTAAGGTTGTTGAATTTGTTGGTGTTTTTCAATGTTGAGATTGTTCAATTTGTTGGTGATTTTCAATATTTAGGTTGTTGTTGAATTGGTTGGTTTTATCAATGTTCTTTTTTGAACTTTTTTGTACTTTTAAATGTTGAGGTTGTTGTTGAAATTCATTGTGTTTTCCAATGTTGAGGTTGTTGTTGAATTTGTTGGCGTTTTTCAATGTTGAGATTGTTGAATTTGTTGCTGATTTTCAATGTTGAGGTCGTTGTTGAACTTGTTGGTGTTATTCAATATTGAGGTTGTTGTTGAATTAGTTGGTGATTTTTAATATTGAGGTTATTGTTGAATTTGTTTGTGTTATCAATGCTTTTTTTGAACTTTTTTGTATTTTTCAATGCTAAGATTGTTGTTGAATTTGTTGGTGTTTTTCATTGTTGAGGATGTTGTTGAATTTGGTGCTGTTTTTCAATATTGAGGTTGTTGTTGAATTTGTTGGTGTTTTTCATTGTTGAGGTTTTTGTTGTATTTGTTGGTGTTATCAATGTTTTTTGTTGAACTTGTTTGTATTTTTAAAAGTGAAGGTTGATGTTGAATTGTTGGTGTTTTTCAATGTTGAGGTTGTTGGAGAATTTGTCGTTGTTTTTCAATGATGAGGTTGTTTGTTGAATTTATTGGTGTTTTTCATTGTTGAGGTTGATATTGAATTTAATGGTATTTTGGAATGTTGAGGTTGCTGTTGAATTTGTTGGTGTTTTTCAATGTTGAGGATGTTGTTGAATTTTTTGCTGTTTTCCAATATCGAGGTTTTTGTTGAATTTGTTGGTGTTTTTCTTTGTTTAGGTTTTTGTTGAATTTGTTGGTGTTATCAATGTTTTTTGTTGAACTTGTTTGTATTTTTAAAAGTTACAGTTGTTGTTGAATTTGTTGGTGTTTTTCAGTGTTGAGGTTGTTGTTGAATTTATTGGTGTTTTTCATTGTTGGGGTTGATGTTGAATTTGTTGGTATTTTTGAATGTTGTGGTTGTTGTTGAATTAGTTGGTTTTTTTCAATGTTGAGGTTGTTGTTGATTTTGTTGGTGTTATTCAATGCTGAGGTTGTTGTTGAATTTAATCGTGTTTTTTAATGTTGAGGTTGATGTTGATTTTATTGGTGTTTTTCTATGTTGATTCTGTTGACTTTGTTGGTGTTTTTCATTGTTGAGGTTGTTGTTGAATTTGTTGGTGTTTTTCTGTGTTAAGGTTGTTCAATTTGTTGGTGATTTTCAATATTGAGGTTGTTGTTGAATTTGTTGTTTTATCAATGTTCTTTTTTGATCTTTTTTGTACTTTTAAATGTTGAGGATGTGGTTGAAATTGTTGGTGTCTTTTATTGTTGAGGTTGTTGTTGAATTTGTTAGTGTTATCAATGCTTTTTTTGAACTTTTTCGTATTTTTCAATGCTGAGGTTGTTGTTGGATTTGTTGGTATTTTTCAATGCTGAGTTTAACGTTGAATTTGTTGGTGTTTTTCAATGTTGAGGATGTTATTGAATTTGTTGCTCTTATTCAATATTGAGGTTGTTGCTGAATTTGTTGGTGTTTTTCATTGTTGAGGTTTTTGTTGAATTTGTTGGTGTTATCAATGTTTTTTGGTGAACTTGTTGGTATTTTTAAAAGTTGATGTTGTGGTTGAATTTGTTGGTGTTTTTCAATGTTGAGGTTGTTGTTGAATTTTTTGGTGTTTTTCAATGTTGATGTTGTTCATGAATTGATTGGTGTTTTTCATTGTTGTGGTTGATGTTGAATTTGTTGGTATTTTTGAATGTTGAGGTTGTTGTTGAATTTGTTGGTGTTTTACATTGTTGAGGTTGTCGTTGAATTTGTTGTTGTTTTTCAATGTTGAGGTTGTTGTTGAAATTGTTGCAGTTATCAACATTATTTTTTGAACATTTATTGTATTTTTGAAAGTTGAGCTTGTTGAATTTGTTGGTTTTTTTCAATGTTGAGGTTGTTGTTGAAGTTCTTGGTGTTTTTCAATGCTGAGGTAGTTGTTGAATTTAATGGTGTTTTTCTATGTTGATTTTGTTGAATTTGTTGGTGATTTTCAATGATGAGGTTGTTGTTGAATTTGTTGTTGATTTTCAATATTGAGATAGTTGATGAATTTGTTGGTGTTATCAATGATATTTTTTGAACGTTTTTGTATTTTTCAATGTTGAGGTTGTTGAATTTTTTGGTGTTTTTCATTGTTGCGGTTGTTGAACTGGTTGGTGTTTTTCATTGTTGAGGTTGTTGTTGAATTTGTTGGTGTTATCAATGTTTTTTTTGAACTTTTTCTGTTTTAAAAGTTGAAGTTGTTGTTGAGTTTGTTGGTATTTTTCAATGTTGCGGTTGTTGTTGAATTTATTGGTGTTTATCATTGTTGTGGTTTTTGAATTTGCTGGTGTTTTTCAATGTTGAGGTTGTTCAATTTGTTGGTGATTTTCAATATTTAGGTTGTTGTTGAATTAGTTGGTTTTATCAATGTTCTTTTTGGAACTTTTTTGTACTTTTAAATGTTGAGGTTGTTGTTGAAATTCATTGTGTTTTTCAATGTTGAGGTTGTTGTTGAATTTGTTGGCATTTTTCAATGTTGAGATTGTTGAATTTGTTGCTGATTTTCAATGTTGAGGTCATGGTTGAACTTGTTGGTGTTTTTCAAAGTTGAGGTTGTTGTTGAATTAGTTCGTGATTTTTAATATTGAGGTTATTGTTGATTTTGTTTGTGCTATCAATGCTTTTTTTGAACTTTTTTGTATTTTTCAATGCTAAGATTGTTGTTGAATTTGTTGGTGTTTTTCATTGTTGAGGATGTTGTTGAATTTGATGCTGTTTTTCAATATTGAGCTGTTGTTGAATTTGTTGGTGTTTTTCATTGTTGAGGTTTTTGTTGTATTTGTTGGTGTTATCAATGTTTTTTGTTGAACTTGTTTGTATTTTTAAAAGTTAAGGTTGTTGTTGAATTTTTGGTGTTTTTCAATGTTGAGGTTGTTGGTGAATTTGTCGTTGTTTTTCAATGTTGAGGTTGTTGTTGGTATTGTTGCTGTTATCAATGTTTTTTTTTGAACATTTATTGTATTTTTGAAAGTTGAGCTTGTTGTTGAATTTGTTGGTTTTTTTCAATGTTGAGGTTGTTGTTCATATTGTTGCTGTTATCAATGTTTTTTTTTGAACATTTATTGTATTTTTGAAAGTTGAGCTTGTTGTTGAATTTGTTGGTGTTTTTCAATGTTGATGTTGTTGTTGAATTTATTGGTGTTTTTCAATGCTGAGGTTTATGTTGAATTTGTTGTTATTTTTGAATGTTGATGTTGTTGTTGAATTTGTTGGTGTTTTTCAATGTTGAGGTTGTTCTTTAATTTGTTGGTGTTTTCCATTGTTGAGGATGTTGTTGAATTTGATGCTGTTTTTCAATATTGAGGTTGTTTTTGAATTTGTTGGTGTTTTTCATTGTTGAGGTTTTTGTTGTATTTGTTGGTGTTATCAATGTTTTTTGTTGAACTTGTTTGTATTTTTAAAAGTTAAGGTTGTTGTTGAATTGTTGGTGTTTTTCAATGTTGAGGTTGTTGGTGAATTTGTCGTTGTTTTTCAATGTTGAGGTTGTTGTTGATATTGTTGCTGTTATCAATGTTTTTTTTTGAACATTTATTGTATTTTTGAAAGTTGAGCTTGTTGTTGAATTTGTTGGTTTTTTTCAATGTTGAGGTTGTTGTTGAATTTGTTGGTGTTTTTCAATGTTGATGTTGTTGTTGAATTAATTGGTGTTTTTCATTGCTGAGGTTTATGTTGAATTTGTTGTTATTTTTCAATGTTGAAGTTGTTGTTGAATTTGTTGGTGTTTTTCAATGTTGGGGTAGTTGTTGAATTTAATGGTGTTTTTCTATGTTGATTTTGTTGAATTTGTTGGTGATTTTCAATGATGAGGTTGTTGTTTAATTTGTTGTTGATTTTCAATATTGAGATTGTTGATGAATTTGTTGGTGTTATCAATGATATTTATTGAACTTTTTTGTATTTTTCAATGCTAAGATTGTTGTTGAATTTGTTGGTGTTTTTCATTGTTGAGGATGTTGTTGAATTTGATGCTGTTTTTCAATATTGAGGTTGTTTTTGAATTTGTTGGTGTTTTTCATTGTTGAGGTTTTTGTTGTATTTGTTGGTGTTATCAATGTTTTTTTTTGAACATTTATTGTATTTTTCAAAGTTGAGCTTGTTGGTGAATTTGTTGGTTTTTTTCAATGTTGAGGTTGTTGTTGAATTTGTTGGTGTTTTTCAATGTTGAGGTTGTTGTTGAATTTGTTGGTGTTTTTCAATGTTGATTTTGTTGAATTTGTTGGTGATTTTCAATATTGAGGTTGTTGTTGAATTTGTTGCTGTAATCAATGTTATTTTTTGATCTTTTTTGTATTTTTGAAAGTTGAGATTGTTGTTGAATTTGTTGGTTTTTTTCACTGTTGAGGTTGTTGTTGAATTTGTTGGAGTTTTTCAATGTTGAGGTTGTTGTTAAATTTGTTGGTGTTTTTCAACGTTGAGGTTGTTGTTGAATTTGTTGGTTTTTTTCACTGTTGAGGTTGTTGTTGAATTTGTTGGAGTTTTTCAATGTTGAGGTTGTTGTTAAATTTGTTGGTGTTTTTCAATGTTGAGGTTGTTGTTGAATGAGTTGGTTTTTTCAATGTAGAGGTTGTTGTTAATTTGTTGGTGATTTTCAATGTTGAGTTTGTTGTTGAATTTGTTGTTGATTTTCAATTAGAGATTGTTGATGAATTTGTTGGTGTTATCAATGATAATTTTTGAACTTTTTTGTAGTTTTCAATGTTGATGTTGTTGTTGAATTTGTTGGTGTTATCATTGTTATTTTTTGAACTTTTTTGTAGTTTTCAATGTTGAGGTTGTTGTTGAATTTTTTGGTGTTTTTCATTGTTGATGTTGTTGAATTTGTTGGTATTTTTCATTGTTGAGGTTGTTGTTGAATTTGTTGGTGTTGTCAATGTTTTTTGTTGAACTTGTTTTTATTTTTAAAAGTTAAGGTTGTTGAATTTGTTGGTGTTTTTCAATGTTGAGATTGTTCAATTTGTTGGTGATTTTCAATATTTAGGTTGTTGTTGAATTGGTTGGTTTTATCAATGTTCTTTTTTGAACTTTTTTGTACTTTTAAATGTTGAGGTTGTTGTTGAAATTCATTGTGTTTTCCAATGTTGAGGTTGTTGTTGAATTTGTTGGCGTTTTTCAATGTTGAGATTGTTGAATTTGTTGCTGATTTTCAATGTTGAGGTCGTTGTTGAACTTGTTGGTGTTATTCAATATTGAGGTTGTTGTTGAATTAGTTGGTGATTTTTAATATTGAGGTTATTGTTGAATTTGTTTGTGTTATCAATGCTTTTTTTGAACTTTTTTGTATTTTTCAATGCTAAGATTGTTGTTGAATTTGTTGGTGTTTTTCATTGTTGAGGATGTTGTTGAATTTGGTGCTGTTTTTCAATATTGAGGTTGTTGTTGAATTTGTTGGTGTTTTTCATTGTTGAGGTTTTTGTTGTATTTGTTGGTGTTATCAATGTTTTTTGTTGAACTTGTTTGTATTTTTAAAAGTGAAGGTTGATGTTGAATTGTTGGTGTTTTTCAATGTTGAGGTTGTTGGAGAATTTGTCGTTGTTTTTCAATGATGAGGTTGTTTGTTGAATTTATTGGTGTTTTTCATTGTTGAGGTTGATATTGAATTTAATGGTATTTTGGAATGTTGAGGTTGCTGTTGAATTTGTTGGTGTTTTTCAATGTTGAGGATGTTGTTGAATTTTTTGCTGTTTTCCAATATCGAGGTTATTGTTGAATTTGTTGGTGTTTTTCTTTGTTTAGGTTTTTGTTGAATTTGTTGGTGTTATCAATGTTTTTTGTTGAACTTGTTTGTATTTTTAAAAGTTACAGTTGTTGTTGAATTTGTTGGTGTTTTTCAGTGTTGAGGTTGTTGTTGAATTTATTGGTGTTTTTCATTGTTGGGGTTGATGTTGAATTTGTTGGTATTTTTGAATGTTGTGGTTGTTGTTGAATTAGTTGGTTTTTTTCAATGTTGAGGTTGTTGTTGATTTTGTTGGTGTTATTCAATGCTGAGGTTGTTGTTGAATTTAATCGTGTTTTTTAATGTTGAGGTTGATGTTGATTTTATTGGTGTTTTTCTATGTTGATTTTGTTGACTTTGTTGGTGTTTTTCATTGTTGAGGTTGTTGTTGAATTTGTTGGTGTTTTTCTGTGTTAAGGTTGTTCAATTTGTTGGTGATTTTCAATATTGAGGTTGTTGTTGAATTTGTTGTTTTATCAATGTTCTTTTTTGATCTTTTTTGTACTTTTAAATGTTGAGGATGTGGTTGAAATTGTTGGTGTCTTTTATTGTTGAGGTTGTTGTTGAATTTGTTAGTGTTATCAATGCTTTTTTTGAACTTTTTCGTATTTTTCAATGCTGAGGTTGTTGTTGGATTTGTTGGTATTTTTCAATGCTGAGTTTAACGTTGAATTTGTTGGTGTTTTTCAATGTTGAGGATGTTATTGAATTTGTTGCTGTTATTCAATATTGAGGTTGTTGCTGAATTTGTTGGTGTTTTTCATTGTTGAGGTTGTTGTTGAATTTGTTGGTGTTATCAATGTTTTTTGTTGAACTTGTTGGTATTTTTAAAAGTTGATGTTGTGGTTGAATTTGTTGGTGTTTTTCAATGTTGAGGTTGTTGTTGAATTTTTTGGTGTTTTTCAATGTTGATGTTGTTCATGAATTGATTGGTGTTTTTCATTGTTGTGGTTGATGTTGAATTTGTTGGTATTTTTGAATGTTGAGGTTGTTGTTGAATTTGTTGGTGTTTTACATTGTTGAGGTTGTCGTTGAATTTGTTGTTGTTTTTCAATGTTGAGGTTGTTGTTGAAATTGTTGCAGTTATCAACATTATTTTTTGAACATTTATTGTATTTTTGAAAGTTGAGCTTGTTGAATTTGTTGGTTTTTTTCAATGTTGAGGTTGTTGTTGAAGTTCTTGGTGTTTTTCAATGCTGAGGTAGTTGTTGAATTTAATGGTGTTTTTCTATGTTGATTTTGTTGAATTTGTTGGTGATTTTCAATGATGAGGTTGTTGTTGAATTTGTTGTTGATTTTCAATATTGAGATAGTTGATGAATTTGTTGGTGTTATCAATGATATTTTTTGAACGTTTTTGTATTTTTCAATGTTGAGGTTGTTGAATTTTTTGGTGTTTTTCATTGTTGCGGTTGTTGAACTGGTTGGTGTTTTTCATTGTTGAGGTTGTTGTTGAATTTGTTGGTGTTATCAATGTTTTTTTTGAACTTTTTCTGTTTTAAAAGTTGAAGTTGTTGTTGAGTTTGTTGGTATTTTTCAATGTTGCGGTTGTTGTTGAATTTATTGGTGTTTATCATTGTTGTGATTTTTGAATTTGCTGGTGTTTTTCAATGTTGAGGTTGTTCAATTTGTTGGTGATTTTCAATATTTAGGTTGTTGTTGAATTAGTTGGTTTTATCAATGTTCTTTTTGGAACTTTTTTGTACTTTTAAATGTTGAGGTTGTTGTTGAAATTCATGGTGTTTTTCAATGTTGAGGTTGTTGTTGAATTTGTTGGCATTTTTCAATGTTGAGATTGTTGAATTTGTTGCTGATTTTCAATGTTGAGGTCATGGTTGAACTTGTTGGTGTTTTTCAAAGTTGAGGTTGTTGTTGAATTAGTTCGTGATTTTTAATATTGAGGTTATTGTTGATTTTGTTTCTGCTATCAATGCTTTTTTTGAACTTTTTTGTATTTTTCAATGCTAAGATTGTGGTTAAATTTGTTGGTGTTTTTCATTGTTGAGGATGTTGTTGAATTTGATGCTGTTTTTCAATGTTGAGGTTGTTGTTGAATTTTTTGGTGTTTTTCATTGTTGATGTTGTTGAATTTGTTGGTATTTTTCATTGTTGAGGTTGTTGTTGAATTTGTTGGTGTTGTCAATGTTTTTTGTTGAACTTGTTTTTATTTTTAAAAGTTAAGATTGTTGAATTTGTTGGTGTTTTTCAATGTTGAGATTGTTCAATTTGTTGGTGATTTTCAATATTTAGGTTGTTGTTGAATTGGTTGGTTTTATCAATGTTCTTTTTTGAACTTTTTTGTACTTTTAAATGTTGAGGTTGTTGTTGAAATTCATTGTGTTTTCCAATGTTGAGGTTGTTGTTGAATTTGTTGGCGTTTTTCAATGTTGAGATTGTTGAATTTTTGCTGATTTTCAATGTTGAGGTCGTTGTTGAACTTGTTGGTGTTATTCAATATTGAGGTTGTTGTTGAATTAGTTGGTGATTTTTAATATTGAGGTTATTGTTGAATTTGTTTGTGTTATCAATGCTTTTTTTGAACTTTTTTGTATTTTTCAATGCTAAGATTGTTGTTGAATTTGTTGGTGTTTTTCATTGTTGAGGATGTTGTTGAATTTGGTGCTGTTTTTCAATATTGAGGTTGTTGTTGAATTTGTTGGTGTTTTTCATTGTTGAGGTTTTTGTTGTATTTGTTGGTGTTATCAATGTTTTTTGTTGAACTTGTTTGTATTTTTAAAAGTGAAGGTTGATGTTGAATTGTTGGTGTTTTTCAATGTTGAGGTTGTTGGAGAATTTGTCGTTGTTTTTCAATGATGAGGTTGTTTGTTGAATTTATTGGTGTTTTTCATTGTTGAGGTTGATATTGAATTTAATGGAATTTGGAATGTTGAGGTTGCTGTTGAATTTGTTGGTGTTTTTCAATGTTGAGGATGTTGTTGAATTTTTTGCTGTTTTCCAATATCGAGGTTATTGTTGAATTTGTTGGTGTTTTTCTTTGTTTAGGTTTTTGTTGAATTTGTTGGTGTTATCAATGTTTTTTGTTGAACTTGTTTGTATTTTTAAAAGTTACAGTTGTTGTTGAATTTGTTGGTGTTTTTCAGTGTTGAGGTTGTTGTTGAATTTATTGGTGTTTTTCATTGTTGGGGTTGATGTTGAATTTGTTGGTATTTTTGAATGTTGTGGTTGTTGTTGAATTAGTTGGTTTTTTTCAATGTTGAGGTTGTTGTTGATTTTGTTGGTGTTATTCAATGCTGAGGTTGTTGTTGAATTTAATCGTGTTTTTTAATGTTGAGGTTGATGTTGATTTTATTGGTGTTTTTCTATGTTGATTTTGTTGACTTTGTTGGTGTTTTTCATTGTTGAGGTTGTTGTTGAATTTGTTGGTGTTTTTCTGTGTTAAGGTTGTTCAATTTGTTGGTGATTTTCAATATTGAGGTTGTTGTTGAATTTGTTGTTTTATCAATGTTCTTTTTTGATCTTTTTTGTACTTTTAAATGTTGAGGATGTGGTTGAAATTGTTGGTGTCTTTTATTGTTGAGGTTGTTGTTGAATTTGTTAGTGTTATCAATGCTTTTTTTGAACTTTTTCGTATTTTTCAATGCTGAGGTTGTTGTTGGATTTGTTGGTATTTTTCAATGCTGAGTTTAACGTTGAATTTGTTGGTGTTTTTCAATGTTGAGGATGTTATTGAATTTGTTGCTGTTATTCAATATTGAGGTTGTTGCTGAATTTGTTGGTGTTTTTCATTGTTGAGGTTGTTGTTGAATTTGTTGGTGTTATCAATGTTTTTTGTTGAACTTGTTGGTATTTTTAAAAGTTGATGTTGTGGTTGAATTTGTTGGTGTTTTTCAATGTTGAGGTTGTTGTTGAATTTTTTGGTGTTTTTCAATGTTGATGTTGTTCATGAATTGATTGGTGTTTTTCATTGTTGTGGTTGATGTTGAATTTGTTGGTATTTTTGAATGTTGAGGTTGTTGTTGAATTTGTTGGTGTTTTACATTGTTGAGGTTGTCGTTGAATTTGTTGTTGTTTTTCAATGTTGAGGTTGTTGTTGAAATTGTTGCAGTTATCAACATTATTTTTTGAACATTTATTGTATTTTTGAAAGTTGAGCTTGTTGAATTTGTTGGTTTTTTTCAATGTTGAGGTTGTTGTTGAAGTTCTTGGTGTTTTTCAATGCTGAGGTAGTTGTTGAATTTAATGGTGTTTTTCTATGTTGATTTTGTTGAATTTGTTGGTGATTTTCAATGATGAGGTTGTTGTTGAATTTGTTGTTGATTTTCAATATTGAGATAGTTGATGAATTTGTTGGTGTTATCAATGATATTTTTTGAACGTTTTTGTATTTTTCAATGTTGAGGTTGTTGAATTTTTTGGTGTTTTTCATTGTTGCGGTTGTTGAACTGGTTGGTGTTTTTCATTGTTGAGGTTGTTGTTGAATTTGTTGGTGTTATCAATGTTTTTTTTGAACTTTTTCTGTTTTAAAAGTTGAAGTTGTTGTTGAGTTTGTTGGTATTTTTCAATGTTGCGGTTGTTGTTGAATTTATTGGTGTTTATCATTGTTGTGGTTTTTGAATTTGCTGGTGTTTTTCAATGTTGAGGTTGTTCAATTTGTTGGTGATTTTCAATATTTAGGTTGTTGTTGAATTAGTTGGTTTTATCAATGTTCTTTTTGGAACTTTTTTGTACTTTTAAATGTTGAGGTTGTTGTTGAAATTCATGGTGTTTTTCAATGTTGAGGTTGTTGTTGAATTTGTTGGCATTTTTCAATGTTGAGATTGTTGAATTTGTTGCTGATTTTCAATGTTGAGGTCATGGTTGAACTTGTTGGTGTTTTTCAAAGTTGAGGTTGTTGTTGAATTAGTTCGTGATTTTTAATATTGAGGTTATTGTTGATTTTGTTTGTGCTATCAATGCTTTTTTTGAACTTTTTTGTATTTTTCAATGCTAAGATTGTTGTTGAATTTGTTGGTGTTTTTCATTGTTGAGGATGTTGTTGAATTTGATGCTGTTTTTCAATATTGATGTTGTTGTTGAATTTGTTGGTGTTTTTCATTGTTGAGGTTGTTGTTGTATTTGTTGGTGTTATCAATGTTTTTTGTTGAACTTGTTTGTATTTTTAAAAGTTAAGGTTGTTGTTGAATTGTTGGTGTTTTTCAATGTTGAGGTTGTTGGTGAATTTGTCGTTGTTTTTCAATGTTGAGGTTGTTGTTGGTATTGTTGCTGTTATCAATGTTTTTTTTTTGAACATTTATTGTATTTTTGAAAGTTGAGCTTGTTGTTGAATTTGTTGGTTTTTTTCAATGTTGAGGTTGTTGTTCATATTGTTGCTGTTATCAATGTTTTTTTTTGAACATTTATTGTATTTTTGAAAGTTGAGCTTGTTGTTGAATTTGTTGGTGTTTTTCAATGTTGATGTTGTTGTTGAATTTATTGGTGTTTTTCAATGCTGAGGTTTATGTTGAATTTGTTGTTATTTTTGAATGTTGATGTTGTTGTTGAATTTGTTGGTGTTTTTCAATGTTGAGGTTGTTCTTGAATTTGTTGGTGTTTTCCATTGTTGAGGATGTTGTTGAATTTGATGCTGTTTTTCAATATTGAGGTTGTTTTTGAATTTGTTGGTGTTTTTCATTGTTGAGGTTTTTGTTGTATTTGTTGGTGTTATCAATGTTTTTTGTTGAACTTGTTTGTATTTTTAAAAGTTAAGGTTGTTGTTGAATTGTTGGTGTTTTTCAATGTTGAGGTTGTTGGTGAATTTGTCGTTGTTTTTCAATGTTGAGGTTGTTGTTGATATTGTTGCTGTTATCAATGTTTTTTTTTGAACATTTATTGTATTTTTGAAAGTTGAGCTTGTTGTTGAATTTGTTGGTTTTTTTCAATGTTGAGGTTGTTGTTGAATTTGTTGGTGTTTTTCAATGTTGATGTTGTTGTTGAATTAATTGGTGTTTTTCATTGCTGAGGTTTATGTTGAATTTGTTGTTATTTTTCAATGTTGAAGTTGTTGTTGAATTTGTTGGTGTTTTTCAATGTTGGGGTAGTTGTTGAATTTAATGGTGTTTTTCTATGTTGATTTTGTTGAATTTGTTGGTGATTTTCAATGATGAGGTTGTTGTTTAATTTGTTGTTGATTTTCAATATTGAGATTGTTGATGAATTTGTTGGTGTTATCAATGATATTTATTGAACTTTTTTGTATTTTTCAATGCTAAGATTGTTGTTGAATTTGTTGGTGTTTTTCATTGTTGAGGATGTTGTTGAATTTGATGCTGTTTTTCAATATTGAGGTTGTTTTTGAATTTGTTGGTGTTTTTCATTTTTGAGGTTTTTGTTGTATTTGTTGGTGTTATCAATGTTTTTTTTTGAACATTTATTGTATTTTTGAAAGTTGAGCTTGTTGTTGAATTTGTTGGTTTTTTTCAATGTTGAGGTTGTTGTTGAATTTGTTGGTGTTTTTCAATGTTGAGGTTGTTGTTGAATTTGTTGGTGTTTTTCAATGTTGATTTTGTTGTTGAATTTATTGGTGTTTTTCATTGTTGAGGTTGATGTTGAATTTGTTGGTGTTTTTCAATGTTGATGTTGTTGTTGACTTTATTGGTGTTTTTCATTGCTGAGGTTTATGTTGAATTTGTTGTTATTTTTGAATGTTGATGTTGTTGTTGAATTTGTTGGTGTTTTTCAATGTTGAGGTTGTTGTTGAATTTGTTGGTGTTTTTCAATGTTGATGTTGTTGTTGAATTTATTGGTGTTTTTCATTGTTGAGGTTGATGTTGAATTTGTTGTTATTTTTGAATGTTGATGTTGTTGTTGAATTTGTTGGTGTTTTTTAATGCTGAGGTAGTTGTTGAATTTAATGGTGTTTTTCTATGTTGATTTTGTTGAATTTGTTGGTGATTTTCAATGATGAGGTTGTTGTTGAATTTGTTGTTGATTTTCAATATTGAGATTGTTGATGAATTTGTTGGTGTTATCGATGATATTTTTTGAACGTTTTTGTATTTTTCAATGTTGAGGTTGTTGAATTTTTTGGTGTTTTTCATTGTTGCGGTTGTTGAATTGGTTGGTGTTTTTCATTGTTGAGGTTGTTGTTGATATTGTTGCTGTTATCAATGTTTTTTTTTGAACACTTATTGTATTTTTGAAAGTTGAGCTTGTTGTTGAATTTGTTGGTTTTTTTCAATGTTGAGGTTGTTGTTGAATTTGTTGGTGTTTTTCAATGTTGATGTTGTTGTTGAATTTATTGGTGTTTTTCATTGTTGAGGTTGATGTTGAATTTGTTGTTATTTTTGAATGTTGATGTTGTTGTTGAATTTGTTGGTGTTTTTCAATGTTGATGTTGTTGTTGATATTGTTGCTGTTATCAATGTTATTTTTTGAACATTTATTGTATTTTTGAAAGTTGAGCTTGTTGAATTTGTTGGTTTTTTTCAATGTTGAGGTTGTTGTTGAAGTTCTTGGTGTTTTTCAATGCTGAGGTAGTTGTTGAATTTAATGGTGTTTTTCTATGTTGATTTTGTTGAATTTGTTGGTGATTTTCAATGATGAGGTTGTTGTTGAATTTGTTGTTGATTTTCAATATTGAGATAGTTGATGAATTTGTTGGTGTTATCAATGATATTTTTTGAACGTTTTTGTATTTTTCAATGTTGAGGTTGTTGAATTTTTTGGTGTTTTTCATTGTTGCGGTTGTTGAACTGGTTGGTGTTTTTCATTGTTGAGGTTGTTGTTGAATTTGTTGGTGTTATCAATGTTTTTTTTGAACTTTTTCTGTTTTAAAAGTTGAAGTTGTTGTTGAGTTTGTTGGTATTTTTCAATGTTGCGGTTGTTGTTGAATTTATTGGTGTTTATCATTGTTGTGGTTTTTGAATTTGCTGGTGTTTTTCAATGTTGAGGTTGTTCAATTTGTTGGTGATTTTCAATATTTAGGTTGTTGTTGAATTAGTTGGTTTTATCAATGTTCTTTTTGGAACTTTTTTGTACTTTTAAATGTTGAGGTTGTTGTTGAAATTCATGGTGTTTTTCAATGTTGAGGTTGTTGTTGAATTTGTTGGCATTTTTCAATGTTGAGATTGTTGAATTTGTTGCTGATTTTCAATGTTGAGGTCATGGTTGAACTTGTTGGTGTTTTTCAAAGTTGAGGTTGTTGTTGAATTAGTTCGTGATTTTTAATATTGAGGTTATTGTTGATTTTGTTTGTGCTATCAATGCTTTTTTTGAACTTTTTTGTATTTTTCAATGCTAAGATTGTTGTTGAATTTGTTGGTGTTTTTCATTGTTGAGGATGTTGTTGAATTTGATGCTGTTTTTCAATATTGAGCTGTTGTTGAATTTGTTGGTGTTTTTCATTGTTGAGGTTTTTGTTGTATTTGTTGGTGTTATCAATGTTTTTTGTTGAACTTGTTTGTATTTTTAAAAGTTAAGGTTGTTGTTGAATTGTTGGTGTTTTTCAATGTTGAGGTTGTTGGTGAATTTGTCGTTGTTTTTCAATGTTGAGGTTGTTGTTGGTATTGTTGCTGTTATCAATGTTTTTTTTTTGAACATTTATTGTATTTTTGAAAGTTGAGCTTGTTGTTGAATTTGTTGGTTTTTTTCAATGTTGAGGTTGTTGTTCATATTGTTGCTGTTATCAATGTTTTTTTTTGAACATTTATTGTATTTTTGAAAGTTGAGCTTGTTGTTGAATTTGTTGGTGTTTTTCAATGTTGATGTTGTTGTTGAATTTATTGGTGTTTTTCAATGCTGAGGTTTATGTTGAATTTGTTGTTATTTTTGAATGTTGATGTTGTTGTTGAATTTGTTGGTGTTTTTCAATGTTGAGGTTGTTCTTGAATTTGTTGGTGTTTTCCATTGTTGAGGATGTTGTTGAATTTGATGCTGTTTTTCAATATTGAGGTTGTTTTTGAATTTGTTGGTGTTTTTCATTGTTGAGGTTTTTGTTGTATTTGTTGGTGTTATCAATGTTTTTTGTTGAACTTGTTTGTATTTTTAAAAGTTAAGGTTGTTGTTGAATTGTTGGTGTTTTTCAATGTTGAGGTTGTTGGTGAATTTGTCGTTGTTTTTCAATGTTGAGGTTGTTGTTGATATTGTTGCTGTTATCAATGTTTTTTTTTGAACATTTATTGTATTTTTGAAAGTTGAGCTTGTTGTTGAATTTGTTGGTTTTTTTCAATGTTGAGGTTGTTGTTGAATTTGTTGGTGTTTTTCAATGTTGATGTTGTTGTTGAATTAATTGGTGTTTTTCATTGCTGAGGTTTATGTTGAATTTGTTGTTATTTTTCAATGTTGAAGTTGTTGTTGAATTTGTTGGTGTTTTTCAATGTTGGGGTAGTTGTTGAATTTAATGGTGTTTTTCTATGTTGATTTTGTTGAATTTGTTGGTGATTTTCAATGATGAGGTTGTTGTTTAATTTGTTGTTGATTTTCAATATTGAGATTGTTGATGAATTTGTTGGTGTTATCAATGATATTTATTGAACTTTTTTGTATTTTTCAATGCTAAGATTGTTGTTGAATTTGTTGGTGTTTTTCATTGTTGAGGATGTTGTTGAATTTGATGCTGTTTTTCAATATTGAGGTTGTTTTTGAATTTGTTGGTGTTTTTCATTTTTGAGGTTTTTGTTGTATTTGTTGGTGTTATCAATGTTTTTTTTTGAACATTTATTGTATTTTTGAAAGTTGAGCTTGTTGTTGAATTTGTTGGTTTTTTTCAATGTTGAGGTTGTTGTTGAATTTGTTGGTGTTTTTCAATGTTGAGGTTGTTGTTGAATTTGTTGGTGTTTTTCAATGTTGATGTTGTTGTTGAATTTATTGGTGTTTTTCATTGTTGAGGTTGATGTTGAATTTGTTGGTGTTTTTCAATGTTGATGTTGTTGTTGACTTTATTGGTGTTTTTCATTGCTGAGGTTTATGTTGAATTTGTTGTTATTTTTGAATGTTGATGTTGTTGTTGAATTTGTTGGTGTTTTTCAATGTTGAGGTTGTTGTTGAATTTGTTGGTGTTTTTCAATGTTGATGTTGTTGTTGAATTTATTGGTGTTTTTCATTGTTGAGGTTGATGTTGAATTTGTTGTTATTTTTGAATGTTGATGTTGTTGTTGAATTTGTTGGTGTTTTTTAATGCTGAGGTAGTTGTTGAATTTAATGGTGTTTTTCTATGTTGATTTTGTTGAATTTGTTGGTGATTTTCAATGATGAGGTTGTTGTTGAATTTGTTGTTGATTTTCAATATTGAGATTGTTGATGAATTTGTTGGTGTTATCGATGATATTTTTTGAACGTTTTTGTATTTTTCAATGTTGAGGTTGTTGAATTTTTTGGTGTTTTTCATTGTTGCGGTTGTTGAATTGGTTGGTGTTTTTCATTGTTGAGGTTGTTGTTGAATTTGTTGGTGTTATCAATGTTTTTTTTGAACTTTTTCTCTTTTAAAAGTTGAGGTTGTTGTTGAGTTTGTTGGTATTTTTCAATGTTGCGGTTGTTGTTGAATTTATTAGTGTTTATCATTGTTGAGGTTTTTGAATTTGCTGGTGTTTTACAATGTTCAGGTTGTTCAATTTGTTGGTGATTTTCAATATTTAGGTTGTTGTTGAATTAGTTGGTTTTATCAATGTTCTTTTTGGAACTTTTTTGTACTTTTAAATGTTGAGGTTGTTGTTGAAATTCATGGTGTTTTTCAATGTTGAGGTTGTTGTTGAATTTGTTGCCATTTTTCAATGTTGAGATTGTTGAATTTGTTGCTGATTTTCAATGTTGAGGTCGTTGTTGAACTTGTTGGTGTTTTTCAAAGTTGAGGTTGTTGTTGAATTAGTTCGTGATTTTTAATATTGAGGTTATTGTTGAATTTGTTTGTGCTATCAATGCTTTTTTTGAACTTTTTTGTATTTTTCAATGCTAAGATTGTTGTTGAATTTGTTGGTGTTTTTCATTGTTGAGGATGTTGTTGAATTTGATGCTGTTTTTCAATATTGAGGTTGTTGTTGAATTTGTTGGTGTTTTTCATTGTTGAGGTTTTTGTTGTATTTGTTGGTGTTATCAATGTTTTTTGTTGAACTTGTTTGTATTTTTAAAAGTTAAGGTTGTTGTTGAATTGTTGGTGTTTTTCAATGTTGAGGTTGTTGGTGAAGTTGTCGTTGTTTTTCAATGTTGAGGTTGTTGTTGATATTGTTGCTGTTATCAATGATTTTTTTTGAACATTTATTGTATTTTTGAAAGTTGAGCTTGTTGTTGAATTTGTTGGTTTTTTTCAATGTTGAGGTTGTTGTTGAATTTGTTGGTGTTTTTCAATGTTGATGTTGTTGTTGAATTAATTGGTCTTTTTCATTGCTGAGGTTTATGTTGAATTTGTTGTTATTTTTGAATGTTGATGTTGTTGTTGAATTTGTTGGTGTTTTTCAATGTTGAGGTTGTTGTTGAATTTGTTGGTGTTTTTCAATGTTGATGTTGTTGTTGAATTTATTGGTGTTTTTCATTGTTGAGGTTGATGTTGAATTTGTTGTTATTTTTGAATGTTGATGTTGTTGTTGAATTTGTTGGTGTTTTTCTTTGTTGAGGTTGTCGTTGGATTTGTTGTTGTTTTTCAATGTTGAGGTTGTTGTTGAAATTGTTGCTGTTATCTATGTTATTTTTTGAATATTTATTGTATTTTTGAAAGTTGAGCTTGTTGTTCAATTTGTTGGTTTTTTTCAATGTTGAGGTTGTTGTTGAATTTGTTGGTGTTTTTTAATGCTGAGGTAGTTGTTGAATTTAATGGTGTTTTTCTATGTTGATTTTGTTGAATTTGTTGGTGATTTTCAATGATGAGGTTGTTGTTGAATTTGTTGTTGATTTTCAATATTGAGATTGTTGATGAATTTGTTGGTGTTATCGATGATATTTTTTGAACGTTTTTGTATTTTTCAATGTTGAGGTTGTTGAATTTTTTGGTGTTTTTCATTGTTGCGGTTGTTGAATTGGTTGGTGTTTTTCATTGTTGAGGTTGTTGTTGAATTTGTTGGTGTTATCAATGTTTTTTTTGAACTTTTTCTGTTTTAAAAGTTGAGGTTGTTGTTGAGTTTGTTGGTATTTTTCAATGTTGCGGTTGTTGTTGAATATATTGGTGTTTTTCATTGTTGAGGTTTTTGAATTTGCTGGTGTTTTTCAATGTTGAGGTTGTTCAATTTGTTGGTGATTTTCAATATTTAGGTTGTTGTTGAATTAGTTGGTTTTATCAATGTTCTTTTTGGAACTTTTTTGTACTTTTAAATGTTGAGGTTGTTGTTGAAATTCATGGTGTTTTTCAATGTTGAGGTTGTTGTTGAATTTGTTGCCATTTTTCAATGTTGAGATTGTTGAATTTGTTGCTGATTTTCAATGTTGAGGTCGTTGTTGAACTTGTTGGTGTTTTTCAAAGTTGAGGTTGTTGTTGAATTAGTTCGTGATTTTTAATATTGAGGTTACTGTTGATTTTGTTTGTGCTATCAATGCTTTTTTTGAACTTTTTTGTATTTTTCAATGCTAAGATTGTTGTTGAATTTGTTGGTGTTTTTCATTGTTGAGGATGTTGTTGAATTTGATGCTGTTTTTCAATATTGAGGTTGTTTTGAAATTGTTGGTGTTTTTCATTGTTGAGGTTTTTGTTGTATTTGTTGGTGTTATCAATGTTTTTTGTTGAACTTGTTTGTATTTTTAAAAGTTAAGGTTGTTGTTGAATTGTTGGTGTTTTTCAATGTTGAGGTTGTTGGTGAATTTGTCGTTGTTTTTCAATGTTGAGGTTGTTGTTGATATTGTTGTTGTTATCAATGTTTTTTTTTGAACATTTATTGTATTTTTGAAAGTTGAGCTTGTTGAATTTGTTGGTTTTTTTCAATGTTGAGGTTGTTGTTGAATTTGATGGTGTTTTTCAATGTTGATGTTGTTGTTGAATTTGTTGGTGTTTTTCAATGTTGATGTTGTTGTTGAATTTGTTGGTGTTTTTCAATGTTGATGTTGTTGTTGAATTTATTGTTGTTTTTCAATGGTGAGGTTGTTGTTGAATTTGTTGTTATTTTTGAATGTTGATGTTGTTGTTGAATTTGTTGGTGTTTTTCAATGTTGATGTTGTTGTTGAATTTGTTGGTGTTTTTCAATGTTGATGTTGTTGTTGAATTTGTTGGTGTTTTTCAATGTTGATGTTGTTGTTGAATTTATTGTTGTTTTTCAATGGTGAGGTTGTTGTTGAATTTGTTGTTATTTTTGAATGTTGATGTTGTTGTTGAATTTGTTGGTGTTTTTCTTTGTTGAGGTTGTCGTTGAATTTGTTGTTGTTTTTCAATGTTGAGGTTGTTGTTGAAATTTTTGCTGTTATCTATGTTATTTTTTGAATATTTATAGTATTTTTGAAAGTTGAGCTTGTTGTTGAATTTGTTGGTTTTTTTCAATGTTGTGGTTGTTGTTGAATTTGCTGGTGTTTTTCAATGCTGAGGTAGTTGTTAAATTTAATGGTGTTTTGCTATGTTGATTTTGTTGAATTTTTTGGTGATTTTCAATGTTGAGGTTGTTGTTGAATTTGTTGTTGTTTTTCAATATTGAGATTGTTGATGAATTTGTTGGAGTTATCAATGATATTTTTTGAACTTTTTTGTAGTTTTCAATGTTGATGTTGTTGTTGAATTTGTTGCTGTTATCATTGTTATTTTTTGAACTTTTTTGTATTTTTCAATGTTGAGGTTGTTGTTGAATTTATTGCTTTATTCAATATTGAGGTTGTTGCTGAAATTGTTGGTGTTTTTCAATGTTGATGTTGTTGTTGATATTGTTGCTGTTATCAATGTTATTTTTTGAACATTTACTGCATTTTTGAAAGTCGAGCTTGTTGTTGAATTTGTTGGTTTTTTTCAATGTTGAAGTTGTTGTTGAATTTGTTGGTGTTTTTCAATGCTGAGGTAGTTGTTGAATTTAATGGTGTTTTTCTATGTTGATTTTGTTGAATTTGTTGGTGATTTTCAATGATGAGGTTGTGGTTTAATTTGTTGTTGATTTTCAATATTGAGATTGTTGATGAATTTGTTGGTGTTATCAATGATATTTTTTGAACGTTTTTGTATTTTTCAATGTTGAGGTTGTTGTTGAATTTTTCGGTGTTTTTCATTGTTGAGGTTGTTGAACTGGTTGGTGTTTTTCATTGTTGAGGTTGTTGTTGAATTTGTTGGTGTTATCAATGTTTTTTTTGAACTTTTTCTGTTTTAAAAGTTGAAGTTGTTGTTGAGTTTGTTGGTATTTTTCAATGTTGCGGTTGTTGTTGAATTTATTGGTGTTTATCATTGTTGAGGTTGTTGAATTTGTTGGTGTTTTTCATTGTTGAGGTTGTTGTTGAATTTGTTGGTGTTTTTCAAAGTTGAGATTGTTCAATTTGTTGGTGATTTTCAATATTTAGGTTGTTGTTGAATTAGTTGGTTTTATCAATGTTCTTTTTGGAACTTTTTTGTACTTTAAATGTTGAGGTTGTTGTTGAATTTTTTGGCATTTTTCAATGTTGAGATTGTTGAATTTGTTGCTGATTTTCAATGTTGAGGCCGTTGTTGAACTTGTTGGTGTTTTTCAAAGTTGAGGTTGTTGTTGAATTAGTTCGTGATTTTTAATATTGAGGTTATTGTTGAATTTGTTTGTGCTATCAATGCTTTTTTTGAACTTTTTTGTATTTTTCAGTGCTATGATTGTTGTTGAATTTGTTGTTGTTTTTCATTGTTGAGGATGTTGTTGAATTTGATGCTGTTTTTCAATATTGAGGTTGTTGTTGAATTTTCATTGTTGAGGTTTTTGTTGTATTTGTTGGTGTTGTCAATGTTTTTTGTTGAACTTGTTTGTATTTTTAAAAGTTAAGGTTGTTGTTGAATTGTTGGTGATTTTCAATGTTGAGGTTGTTGGTCAATTTGTCGTTGTTTTTCAATGTTGAGGTTGTTGTTGATATTGTTGCTGTTAGCAATGTTTTTTTTTGAACATTTATTGTATGTTTGAAAGTTGAGCTTGTTGTTGAATTAGTTGGTCTTTTTCAATGTTGAAGTTGTTGTTGAATTTGTTGGTGTTTTTCATTGTTGAGGTTGATGTTGAATTTGTTGGTATTTTTGAATGTTGATGTTGTTGTTGAATTTGTTGGTGTTTTTCTTTGTTGAGGTTGTCGTTGAATTTGTTGGTGTTTTTCAATGTTGATGTTGTTGTTGAAATTGTTGCTGTTATCAATGTTATTTATTGAATATTTATTGTATTTTTGAAAGTTGAGCTTGTTGTTGAATTTGTTGGCTTTTTTCAATGTTGAGGTTGTGGTTGAATTTGTTGGTGTTTTTCAATGCAGAGGTAGTTGTTGAATTTAATGGTGTTTTGCTATGTTGATTTTGTTGAATTTTTTGTGTTTTTCAATGTTGAGGTTGTTGTTGAATTTGTTGTTGATTTTCAATATTGAGATTTTTGATGAATTTGTTGGAGTTATCAATGATATTTTTTGAACTTTTTTGTAGTTTTCAATGTTGATGTTGTTGTTGAATTTGTTGCTGATATCATTGTTATTTTTTGAACTTTATGTATTTTTCAATGTTGAGGTTGTTGTTGAATTTTTTGGTGTTTTTCATTGTTGAGGTTGTTGAATTTGTTGGTGTTTTTCATTGTTGAGGTTGTTGTTGAATTTGTTGTTGATTTTCAATATCGAGTTTGTTGTTGAATTTGATGCTGTTATCAATGTTATTTTTTGAACTTTTTTTTATTTTTCAATATTGAGTTTGTTGTTGAATTTATTGATGATATCAATGTTATTTTTCGAACTTTTTTGTATTTTTCAATGTTGAGGTTGTTGTTGAATTTGTTGGTGTTATCAATGTTTTTTTTGAACTTTTTCTCTTCTTTTAAAAGTTGAGGTTGTTGAATTTGTTGGTATTTTTCATTGTTGCGGTTGTTAAATTTTTTGGTGTTTTTCATTGTTGAGGCTGTTGAAGTTGTTGGTGTTTCTCAATGTTGAGGTTGTTGTTGAATTTGTTGGTGTTTTTCATTGTTGAGGTTGTTGTAGAATTTGTTGGTGATTTTCAATGTTGAGGTTGTTCTTGAATTTGTTGGTGTTATGAATGTTATTCTTTAAACTTTTTTGTATTTTTGAATGTTGAGATTGTTGTTGAATTTCTTGTTTTTTTTCAATGTTGAGGTTGTTGAATTTGTTGGTGTTTCTCAATGTTGAGGTTGTTGTTGAATTTGTTGGTGAATTTCAATGTTGACGTTGATGTTGAATTTGTTGTTGATTTTCATTATTCAGTTTGATGTTGAATTTGTTGGTGTTATCAATATTATTTTTTGAACATTTTTGTATTTATCAATGCTGAGGTTGTTGTTGAATTTGTAGCTGTTTTTCACTGTTGCGCTTTTTGTTGAATTTGTTGGTGATTTTCAATGTTGAGGTTGTTGTTGAATATGTTGGTGCTATCAATGTTATTTTTTGAACATTTATTGAATTTTTGAAAGTTGAGCTTGTTGGTGAATTTGTTGGTTTTTTTCAATGTTGAGGTGGTTGCTGAATTTGTTGATGTTTTTCAACGCTGATTCTGTTGAATTTGTTGGTGATTTTCAATATCGAGGTTGTTGTTGAATTTGTTGGTGTTTTTCATTGTTGAGGCTTTTGTTGAATTTGTTGGTGTTATCAATGTTTTTTGTTGAACTTGTTTGTATTTTTAAAAGTTTCAGTTGTTGTTGAATTTGTTGGTGTTTTTCAATGTTGAGGTTGTTATCGACATTGCTGTTATCAATGTCTTTTTTTCAATGTTGAGGTTCTTATCGACATTGGTGTTATCAATGTCTTTTTTGAACTTTTTCTCTTCTTTGAAAAGTTGAGGTTGTTGTTGAATTTTCTGGTGTTTTTCAATGTTGAGGTTGTTGTTGAATTTGTAGGTGTTTTTCAATGTTGATATTGTTGAATTTGTTGGTGATTTTCAATATTGAGGTTGTTGTTGTATTTGTTGGCGTTTTTCAATGTTGAGGTTGTTGTTGAAGTTGTTGGTGTCTTTCAATACTGAGGTTGTTGTTGAATTTGTTGGTGACTTTCAATATTGAGGTTGTTGTTGAATTTGTTGGTGTCTTTCAATATTGAGGTCGTTGAATTTGTTGGTGCTATCAATGTTTTTTTTGAACTTTTTCTCTTATTTTAAAAGTTGAGCTTGTTGTTGAATTTGTTGGTTTTTTTCAATGTTGAGGTTGTTAATGATTTTGTTGGTGATTTTGAATGTTGAGGTTGTTATTGAACTTGTTGGAGATTTTCAATATTGAGGTTGTTGTTCAATTTGTTGCTGTTATCAATGTTATTTTCTGAACTTTTTTGTATTTTTCAATGTTGAGGTTGTTTGTTGAATTTATTGGTTTTATCAATGTTGTCATTGTTCAATTTGTCAGTGATTTTCAATATTGAGGTTGTTGTTGAATTTGTTGGTGTTTTTCATTGTTGAGGTTGTTGAAGTTGTTGGTGTTTTTCAATGTTGAGGTTGTTGTTGAAATTGTTGGTGTTATCAATGTTCTTTTTTGATCTTTTTCTCCTTTAAAAGTTGAAGTTGTTGATGAAATTGTTGGTGATTTTCAATGTTGAGGTTGTTGTTGAATTTGTTGGTGCTTTTCAATGTTGAGGTTGTTGTTGAATTTGTTGGTGTTATCAATGTTATTTTAAACTTTTTCTCTTCTTTTAAAAGTTTAGGTTGATGTTAAATTTGTTGGTTTTTTTCAATGTTGA
The DNA here is from genome assembly GCF_964194155.1 of Cetorhinus maximus. NCBI lineage: Eukaryota > Metazoa > Chordata > Chondrichthyes > Lamniformes > Cetorhinidae > Cetorhinus > Cetorhinus maximus. Next base: position 67,957 of record NW_027596417.1, read on the forward strand.
GCTTGTTGTTGAATTTGTTGGTTTCTTTCAATGTTGAGGTTGTTGTTGAATTTGTTGGTTTTTTTCAATGTTGAGGTTGTTAATGATTTTGTTGGTGATTTTGAATGTTGAGGTTGTTATTGAACTTGTTGGAGATTTTCAATATTGAGGTTGTTGTTCAATTTGTTGCTGTTATCAATGTTATTTTCTGAACTTTTTTGTATTTTTCAATGTTGAGGTTGTTGTTGAATTTATTGGTTTTATCAATGTTGTCATTGTTCAATTTGTCAGTGATTTTCAATATTGAGGTTGTTGTTGAATTTGTTGGTTTTTTTCATTGTTGAGGTTGTTGAAGTTGTTGGTGTTTTTCAATGTTGAGGTTGTTGTTGAAATTGTTGGTGTTTTTCATTGTTGAGGTTGTTGTTGAATTTGTTGGTTTTATCAATGTTGAGGTTGTTCAATTTGTTGGTGATTTTCAATATTGAGGTTGTTGTTGAATTTGTTGGTGATTTTCAATGTTGAGGTTGTTGTTGAATTTGTTGGTGTTATCAATGTTATTTTAAACTTTTTCTCTTCTTTTAAAAGTTGAGGTTGATGTTGAATTTGTTGGTTTTTTTCAATGTTGAGCTTGTTGTTGAATTTGTCGGTTTCTTTCAATGTTGAGGTTGTTGTTGAATTTGTTGGTGATTTTCAATGCTGAGGTTGTTGTTGAATTTGTTGGTGTTTTTCATTGTTGAGGTTGTTGTTGAATTTGTTGGTGTTTTTCAATGTTGATGTTGTTGTTGAATTTATTGGTGTTTTTCATTGCTGAGGTTTATGTTGAATTTGTTGTTATTTTTCAATGTTGAAGTTGTTGTTGAATTTGTTGGTGTTTTTCAATGCTGGGGTAGTTGTTGAATTTAATGGTGTTTTGCTATGTTGATTTTGTTGAATTTTTTGTGTTTTTCAATGTTGAGGTTGTTGTTGAATTTGTTGGTTTTTTTCAATGTTGAGGTTGTTGTTGAATTTGTTGGTGTTTTTCAATGCAGAGGTAGTTGTTGAATTTAATGGTGTTTTGCTATGTTGATTTTGTTGAATTTTTTGTGTTTTTCAATGTTGAGGTTGTTGTTGAATTTGTTGTTGATTTTCAATATTGAGATTGTGGATGAATTTGTTGGAGTTATCAATGATATTTTTTGAACTTTTTTGTAGTTTTCAATGTTGATGTTGTTGTTGAATTTGTTGCTGTTATCATTGTTATTTTTTGAACTTTATGTATTTTTCAATGTTGAGGTTGTTGTTGAATTTTTTGGTGTTTTTCATTGTTGAGGTTGTTGAATTTGTTGGTGTTTTTCATTGTTGAGGTTGTTGTTGAATTTGTTGGTGTTATCAATGTTTTTTTTGAACTTTTTCTCTTTTAAAAGTTGAGGTTGTTGTTGAATTTGTTGGTATTTTTCAATGTTGCGGTTGTGGTTGAATTTATTGGTGTTTTTCATTGTTGAGGTTGTTGAATTTTTTGGTGTTTTTCATTGTTGAGGTTGTTCAATTTGTTAGTGATTTTCAATATTTAGGTTGTTGTTGAATTTGTTGGTTTTATCAATGTTCTTTTTTGAACTTTTTTGTACTTTTAAAAGGTGAGGTTGTTGTTGAAATTCATGGTGTTTTTCAATGTTGAGGTTGTTGCGAATTTGTTGGCATTTTTCAATGTTGAGACTGTTGAATTTGTTGCTGATTTTCAATGTTGAGGTCGTTGTTGAACTTGTTGGTGTTTTTCAATGTTGAGATTGTTTTTGAATTAGTTGGGGATTTTTAATATTGAGGTTATTGTTGAATTTGTTGGTGTTATCAACGCTTTTTTTGAACTTTTTTGTATTTTTCAATGTTGAATTTGTTGGTTTTTTTCAATGTTGAGGTTGTTGTTGAATTTGATGCTATTTTTCAATATTGAGGTTGTTGTTGAATTTGTCGTTGTTTTTCAATGTTGAGATTGTTGTTGAATTTGTTGGTGTTTTTCATTGTTGAGGTTTTTGTTGAATTTGTTGGTGCTATCAATGTTTTTTTGTTGAACTTGTTTGTATTTTTAAAAGTTGAGCTTGTTTTTGAATTTGTTGGTGTTTTTCAATGCTGAGGTTGTTGTTGAATTTAATGGTGTTTTTCTATGTTGATTTTGTTGAATTTGTTGGTGATTTTCAATGTTGAGGTTGTTCTTGAATTTGTTGGTGTTATGACTGTATTTTTTGAACTTTATTGTATTTTCGAAAGTTGAGATTGTTGTTGAATTTGTTGGTGTTTTTCAATGTTGAGGTTGTTGTTGAATTTGTTGGTGATTTTCATTGTTGAGGTTGTTGTTGAATTTGTTGGTGTATTTAAATATTGAGGTTGTTGTTGAATTTGTTGGTGATTTTCATTGTTGAGGTTATTCTTGCATTTGTTGGTGTTTTTCAATGTTGAGGTTGTTGTTGAAATTGTTGCTGTTATCAATGTTATTTTTTGAACATTTATTGTATTTATGAAAGTTGAGTTTGTTGTTGAATTTGTTGGTTTTTTTCAATGTTGAGGTTGTTGTTGAATTTGTTGGTGTTTTTCAAAGTTCTTTTTTGAACTTTTTTTCTTCTTTGAAAAGTTGAGGTAGTTGTTGAATTTGTTGGTGTTTTTCAATGATGAGGTTGTTGTTGAATTTGTTGGTTTTTTTCAATGTTGAGGTTGTTGTTGAATTTGTTGTTGATTTTCAATATCAAGTTTGTTGTTGAATTTGATGCTGTTATCAATGTTATTTTTTGAACTTTTTTTTATTTTTCAATATTGAGTTTGTTGTTGAATTTATTGATGTTATCAATGTTATTTTTCGAACTTTTTTGTATTTTTCAATGTTGAGGTTGTTGTTGAATTTGTTGGTGTTATCAATGTTTTTTTTGAACTTTTTCTCTTCTTTTAAAAGTTGAGGTTGTTGAATTTGTTGGTATTTTTCATTGTTGCGGTTGTTAAATTTTTTGGTGTTTTTCATTGTTGAGGCTGTTGAAGTTGTTGGTGTTTCTCAATGTTGAGGTTGTTGTTGAATTTGTTGGTGTTTTTCATTGTTGAGGTTGTTGTTGAATTTGTTGGTGATTTTCAATGTTGAGGTTGTTCTTGAATTTGTTGGTGTTATGAATGTTATTCTTTAAACTTTTTTGTATTTTTGAATGTTGAGATTGTTGTTGAATTTCTTGTTTTTTTTCAATGTTGAGGTTGTTGAATTTGTTGGTGTTTCTCAATGTTGAGGTTGTTGTTGAATTTGTTGGTGAATTTCAATGTTGACGTTGATGTTGAATTTGTTGTTGATTTTCATTATTCAGTTTGATGTTGAATTTGTTGGTGTTATCAATATTATTTTTTGAACATTTTTGTATTTATCAATGCTGAGGTTGTTGTTGAATTTGTAGCTGTTTTTCACTGTTGCGCTTTTTGTTGAATTTGTTGGTGATTTTCAATGTTGAGGTTGTTGTTGAATATGTTGGTGCTATCAATGTTATTTTTTGAACAATTATTGAATTTTTGAAAGTTGAGCTTGTTGGTGAATTTGTTGGTTTTTTTCAATGTTGAGGTGGTTGCTGAATTTGTTGATGTTTTTCAACGCTGATTCTGTTGAATTTGTTGGTGATTTTCAATATCGAGGTTGTTGTTGAATTTGTTGGTGTTTTTCATTGTTGAGGTTTTTGTTGAATTTGTTGGTGTTATCAATGTTTTTTGTTGAACTTGTTTGTATTTTTAAAAGTTTCAGTTGTTGTTGAATTTGTTGGTGTTTTTCAATGTTGAGGTTGTTATCGACATTGCTGTTATCAATGTCTTTTTTTCAATGTTGAGGTTCTTATCGACATTGGTGTTATCAATGTCTTTTTTGAACTTTTTCTCTTCTTTGAAAAGTTGAGGTTGTTGTTGAATTTTCTGGTGTTTTTCAATGTTGAGGTTGTTGTTGAATTTGTAGGTGTTTTTCAATGTTGATATTGTTGAATTTGTTGGTGATTTTCAATATTGAGGTTGTTGTTGTATTTGTTGGCGTTTTTCAATGTTGAGGTTGTTGTTGAAATTGTTGGTGTTATCAATGTTCTTTTTTGATCTTTTTCTCTTTTAAAATTTGAAGTTGTTGATGAAATTGTTGGTGATTTTCAATGTTGAGGTTGTTGTTGAATTTGTTGGTGCTTTTCAATGTTGAGGTTGTTGTTGAATTTGTTGGTGTTATCAATGTTATTTTAAACTTTTTCTCTTCTTTTAAAAGTTGAGGTTGATGTTGAATTTGTTGGTTTTTTTCAATGTTGAGCTTGTTGTTGAATTTGTTGGTTTCTTTCAATGTTGAGGTTGTTGTTGAATTTGTTGGTTTTTTTCAATGTTGAGGTTGTTAATGATTTTGTTGGTGATTTTGAATGTTGAGGTTGTTATTGAACTTGTTGGAGATTTTCAATATTGAGGTTGTTGTTCAATTTGTTGCTGTTATCAATGTTATTTTCTGAACTTTTTTGTATTTTTCAATGTTGAGGTTGTTGTTGAATTTATTGGTTTTATCAATGTTGTCATTGTTCAATTTGTCAGTGATTTTCAATATTGAGGTTGTTGTTGAATTTGTTGGTTTTTTTCATTGTTGAGGTTGTTGAAGTTGTTGGTGTTTTTCAATGTTGAGGTTGTTGTTGAAATTGTTGGTGTTTTTCATTGTTGAGGTTGTTGTTGAATTTGTTGGTTTTATCAATGTTGAGGTTGTTCAATTTGTTGGTGATTTTCAATATTGAGGTTGTTGTTGAATTTGTTGGTGATTTTCAATGTTGAGGTTGTTGTTGAATTTGTTGGTGTTATCAATGTTATTTTAAACTTTTTCTCTTCTTTTAAAAGTTGAGGTTGATGTTGAATTTGTTGGTTTTTTTCAATGTTGAGCTTGTTGTTGAATTTGTCGGTTTCTTTCAATGTTGAGGTTGTTGTTGAATTTGTTGGTGATTTTCAATGCTGAGGTTGTTGTTGAATTTGTTGGTGTTTTTCATTGTTGAGGTTGTTGTTGAATTTGTTGGTGTTTTTCAATGTTGATGTTGTTGTTGAATTTATTGGTGTTTTTCATTGCTGAGGTTTATGTTGAATTTGTTGTTATTTTTCAATGTTGAAGTTGTTGTTGAATTTGTTGGTGTTTTTCAATGCTGGGGTAGTTGTTGAATTTAATGGTGTTTTGCTATGTTGATTTTGTTGAATTTTTTGTGTTTTTCAATGTTGAGGTTGTTGTTGAATTTGTTGGTTTTTTTCAATGTTGAGGTTGTTGTTGAATTTGTTGGTGTTTTTTAATGCAGAGGTAGTTGTTGAATTTAATGGTGTTTTGCTATGTTGATTTTGTTGAATTTTTTGTGTTTTTCAATGTTGAGGTTGTTGTTGAATTTGTTGTTGATTTTCAATATTGAGATTGTTGATGAATTTGTTGGAGTTATCAATGATATTTTTTGAACTTTTTTGTAGTTTTCAATGTTGATGTTGTTGTTGAATTTGTTGCTGTTATCATTGTTATTTTTTGAACTTTATGTATTTTTCAATGTTGAGGTTGTTGTTGAATTTTTTGGTGTTTTTCATTGTTGAGGTTGTTGAATTTGTTGGTGTTTTTCATTGTTGAGGTTGTTGTTGAATTTGTTGGTGTTATCAATGTTTTTTTTGAACTTTTTCTCTTTTAAAAGTTGAGGTTGTTGTTGAATTTGTTGGTATTTTTCAATGTTGCGGTTGTGGTTGAATTTATTGGTGTTTTTCATTGTTGAGGTTGCTAAAATTTTTTGGTGTTTTTCATTGTTGAGGTTGTTCAATTTGTTAGTGATTTTCAATATTTAGGTTGTTGTTGAATTTGTTGGTTTTATCAATGTTCTTTTTTGAACTTTTTTGTACTTTTAAAAGGTGAGGTTGTTGTTGAAATTCATGGTGTTTTTCAATGTTGAGGTTGTTGCGAATTTGTTGGCATTTTTCAATGTTGAGACTGCTGAATTTGTTGCTGATTTTCAATGTTGAGGTCGTTGTTGAACTTGTTGGTGTTTTTCAATGTTGAGATTGTTTTTGAATTAGTTGGGGATTTTTAATATTGAGGTTATTGTTGAATTTGTTGGTGTTATCAACGCTTTTTTTGAACTTTTTTGTATTTTTCAATGTTGAATTTGTTGGTTTTTTTCAATGTTGAGGTTGTTGTTGAATTTGATGCTATTTTTCAATATTGAGGTTGTTGTTGAATTTGTCGTTGTTTTTCAATGTTGAGATTGTTGTTGAATTTGTTGGTGTTTTTCATTGTTGAGGTTTTTGTTGAATTTGTTGGTGCTATCAATGCTTTTTGTTGAACTTGTTTGTATTTTTAAAAGTTGAGCTTGTTTTTGAATTTGTTGGTGTTTTTCAATGCTGAGGTTGTTGTTGAATTTAATGGTGTTTTTCTATGTTGATTTTGTTGAATTTGTTGGTGATTTTCAATGTTGAGGTTGTTCTTGAATTTGTTGGTGTCTTTCAATATTGAGGTCGTTGAATTTGTTGGTGCTATCAATGTTTTTTTTGAACTTTTTCTCTTATTTTAAAAGTTGAGCTTGTTGTTGAATTTGTTGGTTTTTTTCAATGTTGAGGTTGTTAATGATTTTGTTGGTGATTTTGAATGTTGAGGTTGTTATTGAACTTGTTGGAGATTTTCAATATTGAGGTTGTTGTTCAATTTGATGCTGTTATCAATGTTATTTTTTGAACTTTTTTTTATTTTTCAATATTGAGTTTGTTGTTGAATTTATTGATGTTATCAATGTTATTTTTCGAACTTTTTTGTATTTTTCAATGTTGAGGTTGTTGTTGAATTTGTTGGTGTTATCAATGTTTTTTTTGAACTTTTTCTCTTCTTTTAAAAGTTGAGGTTGTTGAATTTGTTGGTATTTTTCATTGTTGCGGTTGTTAAATTTTTTGGTGTTTTTCATTGTTGAGGCTGTTGAAGTTGTTGGTGTTTCTCAATGTTGAGGTTGTTGTTGAATTTGTTGGTGTTTTTCATTGTTGAGGTTGTTGTTGAATTTGTTGGTGATTTTCAATGTTGAGGTTGTTCTTGAATTTGTTGGTGTTATGAATGTTATTCTTTAAACTTTTTTGTATTTTTGAATGTTGAGATTGTTGTTGAATTTCTTGTTTTTTTTCAATGTTGAGGTTGTTGAATTTGTTGGTGTTTCTCAATGTTGAGGTTGTTGTTGAATTTGTTGGTGAATTTCAATGTTGACGTTGATGTTGAATTTGTTGTTGATTTTCATTATTCAGTTTGATGTTGAATTTGTTGGTGTTATCAATATTATTTTTTGAACATTTTTGTATTTATCAATGCTGAGGTTGTTGTTGAATTTGTAGCTGTTTTTCACTGTTGCGCTTTTTGTTGAATTTGTTGGTGATTTTCAATGTTGAGGTTGTTGTTGAATATGTTGGTGCTATCAATGTTATTTTTTGAACTTTTATTGAATTTTTGAAAGTTGAGCTTGTTGGTGAATTTGTTGGTTTTTTTCAATGTTGAGGTGGTTGTTGAATTTGTTGATGTTTTTCAACGCTGATTCTGTTGAATTTGTTGGTGATTTTCAATATCGAGGTTGTTGTTGAATTTGTTGGTGTTTTTCATTGTTGAGGTTTTTGTTGAATTTGTTGGTGTTATCAATGTTTTTTGTTGAACTTGTTTGTATTTTTAAAAGTTTCAGTTGTTGTTGAATTTGTTGGTGTTTTTCAATGTTGAGGTTGTTATCGACATTGCTGTTATCAATGTCTTTTTTTCAATGTTGAGGTTCTTATCGACATTGGTGTTATCAATGTCTTTTTTGAACTTTTTCTCTTCTTTGAAAAGTTGAGGTTGTTGTTGAATTTTCTGGTGTTTTTCAATGTTGAGGTTGTTGTTGAATTTGTAGGTGTTTTTCAATGTTGATATTGTTGAATTTGTTGGTGATTTTCAATATTGAGGTTGTTGTTGTATTTGTTGGCGTTTCTCAATGTTGAGGTTGTTGTTGAAGTTGTTGGTGTCTTTCAATACTGAGGTTGTTGTTGAATTTGTTGGTGTCTTTCAATATTGAGGTCGTTGAATTTGTTGGTGCTATCAATGTTTTTTTTGAACTTTTTCTCTTATTTTAAAAGTTGAGCTTGTTGTTGAATTTGTTGGTTTTTTTCAATGTTGAGGTTGTTAGTGATTTTGTTGGTGATTTTGAATGTTGAGGTTGTTATTGAACTTGTTGGAGATTTTCAATATTGAGGTTGTTGTTCAATTTGTTGCTGTTATCAATGTTATTTTCTGAACTTTTTTGTATTTTTCAATGTTGAGGTTGTTGTTGAATTTATTGGTTTTATCAATGTTGTCATTGTTCAATTTGTCAGTGATTTTCAATATTGAGGTTGTTGTTGAATTTGTTGGTGTTTTTCATTGTTGAGGTTGTTGAAGTTGTTGGTGTTTTTCAATGTTGAGGTTGTTGTTGAAATTGTTGGTGTTATCAATGTTCTTTTTTGATCTTTTTCTCTTTTAAAAGTTGAAGTTGTTGATGAAATTGTTGGTGATTTTCAATGTTGAGGTTGTTGTTGAATTTGTTGGTGCTTTTCAATGTTGAGGTTGTTGTTGAATTTGTTGGTGTTATCAATGTTATTTTAAACTTTTTCTCTTCTTTTAAAAGTTGAGGTTGATGTTGAATTTGTTGGTTTTTTTCAATGTTGAGCTTGTTGTTGAATTTGTTGGTTTCTTTCAATGTTGAGGTTGTTGTTGAATTTGTTGGTTTTTTTCAATGTTGAGGTTGTTAATGATTTTGTTGGTGATTTTGAATGTTGAGGTTGTTATTGAACTTGTTGGAGATTTTCAATATTGAGGTTGTTGTTCAATTTGTTGCTGTTATCAATGTTATTTTCTGAACTTTTTTGTATTTTTCAATGTTGAGGTTGTTGTTGAATTTATTGGTTTTATCAATGTTGTCATTGTTCAATTTGTCAGTGATTTTCAATATTGAGGTTGTTGCTGAATTTGTTGGTGTTTTTCATTGTTGAGGTTGTTGAAGTTGTTGGTGTTTTTCAATGTTGAGTTTGTTGTCGAAATTGTTGGTGTTTTTCATTGTTGAGGTTGTTGTTGAATTTGTTGGTTTTATCAATGTTGAGGTTGTTCAATTTGTTGGTGATTTTCAATATTGAGGTTGTTGTTGAATTTGTTGGTGATTTTCAATGTTGAGGTTGTTGTTGAATTTGTTGGTGTTATCAATGTTCTTTTTTGATCTTTTTCTCTTTTAAAAGTTGAAGTTGTTGATGAAATTGTTGGTGTTTTTCATTGTTGAGGTTGTTGTTGAATTTGTTGGTTTTATCAATGTTGAGGTTGTTCAATTTGTTGGTGATTTTCAATATTGAGGTTGTTGTTGAATTTGTTGGTGATTTTCAATGTTGAGGTTGTTGTAGAATTTGTTGGTGTTATCAATGTTATTTTAAACTTTTTCTCTTCTTTTCAAAGTTGAGGTTGATTTTGAATTTGTTGGTTTTTTTCAATGTTGAGCTTGTTGTTGAATTTGTTGGTTTCTTTCAATGTTGAGGTTGTTGTTGAATTTGTTGGTGATTTTCAATGCTGAGGTTGTTGTTGAATTTGTTGGTGTTTTTCATTGTTGAGGTTGTTGTTGAATTTGTTGGTGTTTTTCAATGTTGATGTTGTTGTTGAATTTATTGGTGTTTTTCATTGCTGAGGTTTATGTTGAATTTGTTGTTATTTTTCAATGTTGAAGTTGTTGTTGAATTTTTTGTGTTTTTCAATGTTGAGGTTGTTGTTGAATTTGTTGGTTTTTTTCAATGTTGAGGTTGTTGTTGAATTTGTTGGTGTTTTTCAATGCAGAGGTAGTTGTTGAATTTAATGGTGTTTTGCTATGTTGATTTTGTTGAATTTTTTGTGTTTTTCAATGTTGAGGTTGTTGTTGAATTTGTTGTTGATTTTCAATATTGAGATTGTTGATGAATTTGTTGGAGTTATCAATGATATTTTTTGAACTTTTTTGTAGTTTTCAATGTTGATGTTGTTGTTGAATTTGTTGCTGTTATCATTGTTATTTTTTGAACTTTATGTATTTTTCAATGTTGAGGTTGTTGTTGAATTTTTTGGTGTTTTTCATTGTTGAGGTTGTTGAATTTGTTGGTGTTTTTCATTGTTGAGGTTGTTGTTGAATTTGTTGGTGTTATCAATGTTTTTTTTGAACTTTTTCTCTTTTAAAATTTGAGGTTGTTGATGAATTTGTTGGTTTTATCAATGTTCTTTTTTGAACTTTTTTGTACTTTTAAAAGGTGAGGTTGTTGTTGAAATTCATGGTGTTTTTCAATGTTGAGGTTGTTGCGAATTTGTTGGCATTTTTCAATGTTGAGACTGTTGAATTTGTTGCTGATTTTCAATGTTGAGGTCGTTGTTGAACTTGTTGGTGTTTTTCAATGTTGAGATTGTTTTTGAATTAGTTGGGGATTTTTAATATTGAGGTTATTGTTGAATTTGTTGGTGTTATCAACGCTTTTTTTGAACTTTTTTGTATTTTTCAATGTTGAATTTGTTGGTTTTTTTCAATGTTGAGGTTGTTGTTGAATTTGATGCTATTTTTCAATATTGAGGTTGTTGTTGAATTTGTCGTTGTTTTTCAATGTTGAGATTGTTGTTGAATTTGTTGGTGTTTTTCATTGTTGAGGTTTTTGTTGAATTTGTTGGTGCTATCAATGTTTTTTTGTTGAACTTGTTTGTATTTTTAAAAGTTGAGCTTGTTTTTGAATTTGTTGGTGTTTTTCAATGCTGAGGTTGTTGTTGAATTTAATGGTGTTTTTCTATGTTGATTTTGTTGAATTTGTTGGTGATTTTCAATGTTGAGGTTGTTCTTGAATTTGTTGGTGTTATGACTGTATTTTTTGAACTTTATTGTATTTTCGAAAGTTGAGATTGTTGTTGAATTTGTTGGTGTTTTTCAATGTTGAGGTTGTTGTTGAATTTGTTGGTGATTTTCATTGTTGAGGTTGTTGTTGAATTTGTTGGTGTATTTAAATATTGAGGTTGTTGTTGAATTTGTTGGTGATTTTCATTGTTGAGGTTATTCTTGCATTTGTTGGTGTTTTTCAATGTTGAGGTTGTTGTTGAAATTGTTGCTGTTATCAATGTTATTTTTTGAACATTTATTGTATTTATGAAAGTTGAGTTTGTTGTTGAATTTGTTGGTTTATTTCAATGTTGAGGTTGTTGTTGAATTTGTTGGTGTTTTTCAAAGTTCTTTTTTGAACTTTTTTTCTTCTTTGAAAAGTTGAGGTAGTTGTTGAATTTGTTGGTGTTTTTCAATGATGAGGTTGTTGTTGAATTTGTTGGTTTTTTTCAATGTTGAGGTTGTTGTTGAATTTGTTGTTGATTTTCAATATCGAGTTTGTTGTTGAATTTGATGCTGTTATCAATGTTATTTTTTGAACTTTTTTTTATTTTTCAATATTGAGTTTGTTGTTGAATTTATTGATGTTATCAATGTTATTTTTCGAACTTTTTTGTATTTTTCAATGTTGAGGTTGTTGTTGAATTTGTTGGTGTTATCAATGTTTTTTTTGAACTTTTTCTCTTCTTTTAAAAGTTGAGGTTGTTGAATTTGTTGGTATTTTTCATTGTTGCGGTTGTTAATTTTTTTGGTGTTTTTCATTGTTGAGGCTGTTGAAGTTGTTGGTGTTTCTCAATGTTGAGGTTGTTGTTGAATTTGTTGGTGTTTTTCATTGTTGAGGTTGTTGTTGAATTTGTTGGTGATTTTCAATGTTGAGGTTGTTCTTGAATTTGTTGGTGTTATGAATGTTATTCTTTAAACTTTTTTGTATTTTTGAATGTTGAGATTGTTGTTGAATTTCTTGTTTTTTTTCAATGTTGAGGTTGTTGAATTTGTTGGTGTTTCTCAATGTTGAGGTTGTTGTTGAATTTGTTGGTGAATTTCAATGTTGACGTTGATGTTGAATTTGTTGTTGATTTTCATTATTCAGTTTGATGTTGAATTTGTTGGTGTTATCAATATTATTTTTTGAACATTTTTGTATTTATCAATGCTGAGGTTGTTGTTGAATTTGTAGCTGTTTTTCACTGTTGCGCTTTTTGTTGAATTTGTTGGTGATTTTCAATGTTGAGGTTGTTGTTGAATATGTTGGTGCTATCAATGTTATTTTTTGAACATTTATTGAATTTTTGAAAGTTGAGCTTGTTGGTGAATTTGTTGGTTTTTTTCAATGTTGAGGTGGTTGTTGAATTTGTTGATGTTTTTCAACGCTGATTCTGTTGAATTTGTTGGTGATTTTCAATATCGAGGTTGTTGTTGAATTTGTTGGTGTTTTTCATTGTTGAGGCTTTTGTTGAATTTGTTGGTGTTATCAATGTTTTTTGTTGAACTTGTTTGTATTTTTAAAAGTTTCAGTTGTTGTTGAATTTGTTGGTGTTTTTCAATGTTGAGGTTGTTATCGACATTGCTGTTATCAATGTCTTTTTTTCAATGTTGAGGTTCTTATCGACATTGGTGTTATCAATGTCTTTTTTGAACTTTTTCTCTTCTTTGAAAAGTTGAGGTTGTTGTTGAATTTTCTGGTGTTTTTCAATGTTGAGGTTGTTGTTGAATTTGTAGGTGTTTTTCAATGTTGATATTGTTGAATTTGTTGGTGATTTTCAATATTGAGGTTGTTGTTGTATTTGTTGGCGTTTTTCAATGTTGAGGTTGTTGTTGAAGTTGTTGGTGTCTTTCAATACTGAGGTTGTTGTTGAATTTGTTGGTGACTTTCAATATTGAGGTTGTTGTTGAATTTGTTGGTGTCTTTCAATATTGAGGTCGTTGAATTTGTTGGTGCTATCAATGTTTTTTTTGAACTTTTTCTCTTATTTTAAAAGTTGAGCTTGTTGTTGAATTTGTTGGTTTTTTTCAATGTTGAGGTTGTTAATGATTTTGTTGGTGATTTTGAATGTTGAGGTTGTTATTGAACTTGTTGGAGATTTTCAATATTGAGGTTGTTGTTCAATTTGTTGCTGTTATCAATGTTATTTTCTGAACTTTTTTGTATTTTTCAATGTTGAGGTTGTTGTTGAATTTATTGGTTTTATCAATGTTATCATTGTTCAATTTGTCAGTGATTTTCAATATTGAGGTTGTTGTTGAATTTGTTGGTGTTTTTCATTGTTGAGGTTGTTGAAGTTGTTGGTGTTTTTCAATGTTGAGGTTGTTGTTGAAATTGTTGGTGTTATCAATGTTCTTTTTTGATCTTTTTCTCTTTTAAAAGTTGAAGTTGTTGATGAAATTGTTGGTGATTTTCATTGTTGAGGTTGTTGTTGAATTTGTTGGTGCTTTTCAATGTTGAGGTTGTTGTTGAATTTGTTGGTGTTATCAATGTTATTTTAAACTTTTTCTCTTCTTTTAAAAGTTGAGGTTGATGTTGAATTTGTTGGTTTTTTTCAATGTTGAGCTTGTTGTTGAATTTGTTGGTTTCTTTCAATGTTGAGGTTGTTGTTGAATTTGTTGGTTTTTTTCAATGTTGAGGTTGTTAATGATTTTGTTGGTGATTTTGAATGTTGAGGTTGTTATTGAACTTGTTGGAGATTTTCAATATTGAGGTTGTTGTTCAATTTGTTGCTGTTATCAATGTTATTTTCTGAACTTTTTTGTATTTTTCAATGTTGAGGTTGTTGTTGAATTTATTGGTTTTATCAATGTTGTCATTGTTCAATTTGTCAGTGATTTTCAATATTGAGGTTGTTGTTGAATTTGTTGGTTTTTTTCATTGTTGAGGTTGTTGAAGTTGTTGGTGTTTTTCAATGTTGAGGTTGTTGTTGAAATTGTTGGTGTTTTTCATTGTTGAGGTTGTTGTTGAATTTGTTGGTTTTATCAATGTTGAGGTTGTTCAATTTGTTGGTGATTTTCAATATTGAGGTTGTTGTTGAATTTGTTGGTGATTTTCAATGTTGAGGTTGTTGTTGAATTTGTTGGTGTTATCAATGTTATTTTAAACTTTTTCTCTTCTTTTAAAAGTTGAGGTTGATGTTGAATTTGTTGGTTTTTTTCAATGTTGAGCTTGTTGTTGAATTTGTCGGTTTCTTTCAATGTTGAGGTTGTTGTTGAATTTGTTGGTGATTTTCAATGCTGAGGTTGTTGTTGAATTTGTTGGTGTTTTTCATTGTTGAGGTTGTTGTTGAATTTGTTGGTGTTTTTCAATGTTGATGTTGTTGTTGAATTTATTGGTGTTTTTCATTGCTGAGGTTTATGTTGAATTTGTTGTTATTTTTCAATGTTGAAGTTGTTGTTGAATTTGTTGGTGTTTTTCAATGCTGGGGTAGTTGTTGAATTTAATGGTGTTTTGCTATGTTGATTTTGTTGAATTTTTTGTGTTTTTCAATGTTGAGGTTGTTGTTGAATTTGTTGGTTTTTTTCAATGTTGAGGTTGTTGTTGAATTTGTTGGTGTTTTTTAATGCAGAGGTAGTTGTTGAATTTAATGGTGTTTTGCTATGTTGATTTTGTTGAATTTTTTGTGTTTTTCAATGTTGAGGTTGTTGTTGAATTTGTTGTTGATTTTCAATATTGAGATTGTTGATGAATTTGTTGGAGTTATCAATGATATTTTTTGAACTTTTTTGTAGTTTTCAATGTTGATGTTGTTGTTGAATTTGTTGCTGTTATCATTGTTATTTTTTGAACTTTATGTATTTTTCAATGTTGAGGTTGTTGTTGAATTTTTTGGTGTTTTTCATTGTTGAGGTTGTTGAATTTGTTGGTGTTTTTCATTGTTGAGGTTGTTGTTGAATTTGTTGGTGTTATCAATGTTTTTTTTGAACTTTTTCTCTTTTAAAAGTTGAGGTTGTTGTTGAATTTGTTGGTATTTTTCAATGTTGCGGTTGTGGTTGAATTTATTGGTGTTTTTCATTGTTGAGGTTGTTGAATTTTTTGGTGTTTTTCATTGTTGAGGTTGTTCAATTTGTTAGTGATTTTCAATATTTAGGTTGTTGTTGAATTTGTTGGTTTTATCAATGTTCTTTTTTGAACTTTTTTGTACTTTTAAAAGGTGAGGTTGTTGTTGAAATTCATGGTGTTTTTCAATGTTGAGGTTGTTGCAAATTTGTTGGCATTTTTCAATGTTGAGACTGTTGAATTTGTTGCTGATTTTCAATGTTGAGGTCGTTGTTGAACTTGTTGGTGTTTTTCAATGTTGAGATTGTTTTTGAATTAGTTGGGGATTTTTAATATTGAGGTTATTGTTGAATTTGTTGGTGTTATCAACGCTTTTTTTGAACTTTTTTGTATTTTTCAATGTTGAATTTGTTGGTTTTTTTCAATGTTGGGGTTGTTGTTGAATTTGATGCTATTTTTCAATATTGAGGTTGTTGTTGAATTTGTCGTTGTTTTTCAATGTTGAGATTGTTGTTGAATTTGTTGGTGTTTTTCATTGTTGAGGTTTTTGTTGAATTTGTTGGTGCTATCAATGTTTTTTGTTGAACTTGTTTGTATTTTTAAAAGTTGAGCTTGTTTTTGAATTTGTTGGTGTTTTTCAATGCTGAGGTTGTTGTTGAATTTAATGGTGTTTTTCTATGTTGATTTTGTTGAATTTGTTGGTGATTTTCAATGTTGAGGTTGTTCTTGAATTTGTTGGTGTTATGACTGTATTTTTTGAACTTTATTGTATTTTCGAAAGTTGAGATTGTTGTTGAATTTGTTGGTGTTTTTCAATGTTGAGGTTGTTGTTGAATTTGTTGGTGATTTTCATTGTTGAAGTTGTTGTTGAATTTGTTGGTGTATTTAAATATTGAGGTTGTTGTTGAATTTGTTGGTGATTTTCATTGTTGAGGTTATTCTTGCATTTGTTGGTGTTTTTCAATGTTGAGGTTGTTGTTGAAATTGTTGCTGTTATCAATGTTATTTTTTGAACATTTATTGTATTTATGAAAGTTGAGCTTGTTGTTGAATTTGTTGGTTTTTTTCAATGTTGAGGTTGTTGTTGAATTTGTTGGTGTTTTTCAAAGTTCTTTTTTGAACTTTTTTTCTTCTTTGAAAAGTTGAGGTAGTTGTTGAATTTGTTGGTGTTTTTCAATGATGAGGTTGTTGTTGAATTTGTTGGTTTTTTTCAATGTTGAGGTTGTTGTTGAATTTGTTGTTGATTTTCAATATCGAGTTTGTTGTTGAATTTGATGCTGTTATCAATGTTATTTTTTGAACTTTTTTTTATTTTTCAATATTGAGTTTGTTGTTGAATTTATTGATGTTATCAATGTTATTTTTCGAACTTTTTTGTATTTTTCAATGTTGAGGTTGTTGTTGAATTTGTTGGTGTTATCAATGTTTTTTTTGAACTTTTTCTCTTCTTTTAAAAGTTGAGGTTGTTGAATTTGTTGGTATTTTTCATTGTTGCGGTTGTTAAATTTTTTGGTGTTTTTCATTGTTGAGGCTGTTGAAGTTGTTGGTGTTTCTCAATGTTGAGGTTGTTGTTGAATTTGTTGGTGTTTTTCATTGTTGAGGTTGTTGTTGAATTTGTTGGTGATTTTCAATGTTGAGGTTGTTCTTGAATTTGTTGGTGTTATGAATGTTATTCTTTAAACTTTTTTGTATTTTTGAATGTTGAGATTGTTGTTGAATTTCTTGTTTTTTTTCAATGTTGAGGTTGTTGAATTTGTTGGTGTTTCTCAATGTTGAGGTTGTTGTTGAATTTGTTGGTGAATTTCAATGTTGACGTTGATGTTGAATTTGTTGTTGATTTTCATTATTCAGTTTGATGTTGAATTTGTTGGTGTTATCAATATTATTTTTTGAACATTTTTGTATTTATCAATGCTGAGGTTGTTGTTGAATTTGTAGCTGTTTTTCACTGTTGCGCTTTTTGTTGAATTTGTTGGTGATTTTCAATGTTGAGGTTGTTGTTGAATATGTTGGTGCTATCAATGTTATTTTTTGAACATTTATTGAATTTTTGAAAGTTGAGCTTGTTGGTGAATTTGTTGGTTTTTTTCAATGTTGAGGTGGTTGCTGAATTTGTTGATGTTTTTCAACGCTGATTCTGTTGAATTTGTTGGTGATTTTCAATATCGAGGTTGTTGTTGAATTTGTTGGTGTTTTTCATTGTTGAGGTTTTTGTTGAATTTGTTGGTGTTATCAATGTTTTTTGTTGAACTTGTTTGTATTTTTAAAAGTTTCAGTTGTTGTTGAATTTGTTGGTGTTTTTCAATGTTGAGGTTGTTATCGACATTGCTGTTATCAATGTCTTTTTTTCAATGTTGAGGTTCTTATCGACATTGGTGTTATCAATGTCTTTTTTGAACTTTTTCTCTTCTTTGAAAAGTTGAGGTTGTTGTTGAATTTTCTGGTGTTTTTCAATGTTGAGGTTGTTGTTGAATTTGTAGGTGTTTTTCAATGTTGATATTGTTGAATTTGTTGGTGATTTTCAATATTGAGGTTGTTGTTGTATTTGTTGGCGTTTTTCAATGTTGAGGTTGTTGTTGAAATTGTTGGTGTTATCAATGTTCTTTTTTGATCTTTTTCTCTTTTAAAATTTGAAGTTGTTGATGAAATTGTTGGTGATTTTCAATGTTGAGGTTGTTGTTGAATTTGTTGGTGCTTTTCAATGTTGAGGTTGTTGTTGAATTTTTGGTGTTATCAATGTTATTTTAAACTTTTTCTCTTCTTTTAAAAGTTGAGGTTGATGTTGAATTTGTTGGTTTTTTTCAATGTTGAGCTTGTTGTTGAATTTGTTTGTTTCTTTCAATGTTGAGGTTGTTGTTGAATTTGTTGGTTTTTTTCAATGTTGAGGTTGTTAATGATTTTGTTGGTGATTTTGAATGTTGAGGTTGTTATTGAACTTGTTGGAGATTTTCAATATTGAGGTTGTTGTTCAATTTGTTGCTGTTATCAATGTTATTTTCTGAACTTTTTTGTATTTTTCAATGTTGAGGTTGTTGTTGAATTTATTGGTTTTGTCAATGTTATCATTGTTCAATTTGTCAGTGATTTTCAATATTGAGGTTGTTGTTGAATTTGTTGGTGTTTTTCATTGTTGAGGTTGTTGAAGTTGTTGGTGTTTTTCAATGTTGAGGTTGTTGTTGAAATTGTTGGTGTTATCAATGTTCTTTTTTGATCTTTTTCTCTTTTAAAAGTTGAAGTTGTTGATGAAATTGTTGGTGATTTTCAATGTTGAGGTTGTTGTTGAATTTGTTGGTGCTTTTCAATGTTGAGGTTGTTGTTGAATTTGTTGGTGTTATCAATGTTATTTTAAACTTTTTCTCTTCTTTTAAAAGTTGAGGTTGATGTTGAATTTGTTGGTTTTTTTCAATGTTGAGCTTGTTGTTGAATTTGTTGGTTTCTTTCAATGTTCAGGTTGTTGTTGAATTTGTTGGTTTTTTTCAATGTTGAGGTTGTTAATGATTTTGTTGGTGATTTTGAATGTTGAGGTTGTTATTGAACTTGTTGGTGTTTTTCATTGTTCAGGTTGTTGTTGAATTTGTTGGTTTTATCAATGTTGAGGTTGTTCAATTTGTTGGTGATTTTCAATATTGAGGTTGTTGTTGAATTTGTTGGTGATTTTCAATGTTGAGGTTGTTGTTGAATTTGTTGGTGTTATCAATGTTCTTTTTTGATCTTTTTCTCTTTTAAAAGTTGAAGTTGTTGATGAAATTGTTGGTTTTTTTCATTGTTGAGGTTGTTGTTGAATTTGTTGGTTTTATCAATGTTGAGGTTGTTCAATTTGTTGGTGATTTTCAATATTGAGGTTGTTGTTGAATTTGTTGGTGATTTTCAATGTTGAGGTTGTTGTAGAATTTGTTGGTGTTATCAATGTTATTTTAAACTTTTTCTCTTCTTTTCAAAGTTGAGGTTGATTTTGAATTTGTTGGTTTTTTTCAATGTTGAGCTTGTTGTTGAATTTGTTGGTTTCTTTCAATGTTGAGGTTGTTGTTGAATTTGTTGGTGATTTTCAATGCTGAGGTTGTTGAAGTTGTTGGTGTTTTTCAATGTTGAGGTTGTTGTTGAAATTGTTGGTGTTATCAATGTTCTTTTTTGATCTTTTTCTCTTTTAAAAGTTGAAGTTGTTGATGAAATTGTTGGTGATTTTCAATGTTGAGGTTGCTGTTGAATTTGTTGGTGCTTTTCAATGTTGAGGTTGTTGTTGAATTTGTTGGTGTTATCAATGTTATTTTAAACTTTTTCTCTTCTTTTAAAAGTTGAGGTTGATGTTGAATTTGTTGGTATTTTTCAATGTTGAGCTTGTTGTTGAATTTGTTGGTTTCTTTCAATGTTGAGGTTGTTGCTGAATTTGTTGGTTTTTTTAAATGTTGAGGTTGTTAATGATTTTGTTGGTGATTTTGAATGTTGAGGTTGTTATTGAACTTGTTGGAGATTTTCAATATTGAGGTTGTTGTTCAATTTGTTGCTGTTATCAATGTTATTTTCTGAACTTTTTTGTATTTTTCAATGTTGAGGTTGTTGTTGAATTTATTGGTTTTATCAATGTTGTCATTGTTCAATTTGTCAGTGATTTTCAATATTGAGGTTGTTGTTGAATTTGTTGGTTTTTTTCATTGTTGAGGTTGTTGAAGTTGTTGGTGTTTTTCAATGTTGAGGTTGTTGTTGAAATTGTTGGTGTTTTTCATTGTTGAGGTTGTTGTTGTATTTGTTGGCGTTTTTCAATGTTGAGGTTGTTGTTGAAGTTGTTGGTGTCTTTCAATACTGAGGTTGCTGTTGAATTTGTTGGTGACTTTCAATATTGAGGTTGTTGTTGAATTTGTTGGTGTCTTTCAATATTGAGGTCGTTGAATTTGTTGGTGCTATCAATGTTTTTTTTGAACTTTTTCTCTTATTTTAAAAGTTGAGCTTGTTGTTGAATTTGTTGGTTTTTTTCAATGTTGAGGTTGTTAATGATTTTGTTGGTGATTTTGAATGTTGAGGTTGTTATTGAACTTGTTGGAGATTTTCAATATTGAGGTTGTTGTTCAATTTGATGCTGTTATCAATGTTATTATTTGAACTTTTTTTTATTTTTCAATATTGAGTTTGTTGTTGAATTTATTGATGTTATCAATGTTATTTTTCGAACTTTTTTGTATTTTTCAATGTTGAGGTTGTTGTTGAATTTGTTGGTGTTATCAATATTTTTTTTGAACTTTTTCTCTTCTTTTAAAAGTTGAGGTTGTTGAATTTGTTGGTATTTTTCATTGTTGCGGTTGTGAAATTTTTTGGTGTTTTTCATTGTTGAGGCTGTTGAAGTTGTTGGTGTTTCTCAATGTTGAGGTTGTTGTTGAATTTGTTGGTGTTTTTCATTGTTGAGGTTGTTGTTGAATTTGTTGGTGATTTTCAATGTTGAGGTTGTTCTTGAATTTGTTGGTGTTATGAATGTTATTCTTTAAACTTTTTTGTATTTTTGAATGTTGAGATTGTTGTTGAATTTCTTGTTTTTTTTCAATGTTGAGGTTGTTGAATTTGTTGGTGTTTCTCAATGTTGAGGTTGTTGTTGAATTTGTTGGTGAATTTCAATGTTGACGTTGATGTTGAATTTGTTGTTGATTTTCATTATTCAGTTTGATGTTGAATTTGTTGGTGTTATCAATATTATTTTTTGAACATTTTTGTATTTATCAATGCTGAGGTTGTTGTTGAATTTGTAGCTGTTTTTCACTGTTGCGCTTTTTGTTGAATGTGTTGGTGATTTTCAATGTTGAGGTTGTTGTTGAATATGTTGGTGCTATCAATGTTATTTTTTGAACTTTTATTGAATTTTTGAAAGTTGAGCTTGTTGGTGAATTTGTTGGTTTTTATCAATGTTGAGGTGGTTGTTGAATTTGTTGATGTTTTTCAACGCTGATTCTGTTGAATTTGTTGGTGATTTTCAATATCGAGGTTGTTGTTGAATTTGTTGGTGTTTTTCATTGTTGAGGTTTTTGTTGAATTTGTTGGTGTTATCAATGTTTTTTGTTGAACTTGTTTGTATTTTTAAAAGTTTCAGTTGTTGTTGAATTTGTTGGTGTTTTTCAATGTTGAGGTTGTTATCGACATTGCTGTTATCAATGTCTTTTTTTCAGTGTTGAGGTTCTTATCGACATTGGTGTTATCAATGTCTTTTTTGAACTTTTTCTCATCTTTGAAAAGTTGAGGTTGTTGTTGAATTTGTTGGTTTTTTTCAATGTTGAGCTTGTTGTTGTATTTGTTGGTTTCTTTCAATGTTGAGGTTGTTGTTGAATTTGTTGGTGATTTTCAATGCTGAGGTTGTTGAAGTTGTTGGTGTTTTTCAATGTTGAGGTTGTTGTTGAAATTGTTGGTGTTATCAATGTTCTTTTTTGATCTTTTTCTCTTTTAAAAGTTGAAGTTGTTGATGAAATTGTTGGTGATTTTCAATGTTGAGGTTGCTGTTGAATTTGTTGGTGCTTTTCAATGTTGAGGTTGTTGTTGAATTTGTTGGTGTTATCAATGTTATTTTAAACTTTTTCTCTTCTTTTAAAAGTTGAGGTTGATGTTGAATTTGTTGGTATTTTTCAATGTTGAGCTTGTTGTTGAATTTGTTGGTTTCTTTCAATGTTGAGGTTGTTGCTGAATTTGTTGGTTTTTTTAAATGTTGAGGTTGTTAATGATTTTGTTGGTGATTTTGAATGTTGAGGTTGTTATTGAACTTGTTGGAGATTTTCAATATTGAGGTTGTTGTTCAATTTGTTGCTGTTATCAATGTTATTTTCTGAACTTTTTTGTATTTTTCAATGTTGAGGTTGTTGTTGAATTTATTGGTTTTATCAATGTTGTCATTGTTCAATTTGTCAGTGATTTTCAATATTGAGGTTGTTGTTGAATTTGTTGGTTTTTTTCATTGTTGAGGTTGTTGAAGTTGTTGGTGTTTTTCAATGTTGAGGTTGTTGTTGAAATTGTTGGTGTTTTTCATTGTTGAGGTTGTTGTTGTATTTGTTGGCGTTTTTCAATGTTGAGGTTGTTGTTGAAGTTGTTGGTGTCTTTCAATACTGAGGTTGCTGTTGAATTTGTTGGTGACTTTCAATATTGAGGTTGTTGTTGAATTTGTTGGTGTCTTTCAATATTGAGGTCGTTGAATTTGTTGGTGCTATCAATGTTTTTTTTGAACTTTTTCTCTTATTTTAAAAGTTGAGCTTGTTGTTGAATTTGTTGGTTTTTTTCAATGTTGAGGTTGTTAATGATTTTGTTGGTGATTTTGAATGTTGAGGTTGTTATTGAACTTGTTGGAGATTTTCAATATTGAGGTTGTTGTTCAATTTGATGCTGTTATCAATGTTATTTTTTGAACTTTTTTTTATTTTTCAATATTGAGTTTGTTGTTGAATTTATTGATGTTATCAATGTTATTTTTCGAACTTTTTTGTATTTTTCAATGTTGAGGTTGTTGTTGAATTTGTTGGTGTTATCAATATTTTTTTTGAACTTTTTCTCTTCTTTTAAAAGTTGAGGTTGTTGAATTTGTTGGTATTTTTCATTGTTGCGGTTGTTAAATTTTTTGGTGTTTTTCATTGTTGAGGCTGTTGAAGTTGTTGGTGTTTCTCAATGTTGAGGTTGTTGTTGAATTTGTTGGTGTTTTTCATTGTTGAGGTTGTTGTTGAATTTGTTGGTGATTTTCAATGTTGAGGTTGTTCTTGAATTTGTTGGTGTTATGAATGTTATTCTTTAAACTTTTTTGTATTTTTGAATGTTGAGATTGTTGTTGAATTTCTTGTTTTTTTTCAATGTTGAGGTTGTTGAATTTGTTGGTGTTTCTCAATGTTGAGGTTGTTGTTGAATTTGTTGGTGAATTTCAATGTTGACGTTGATGTTGAATTTGTTGTTGATTTTCATTATTCAGTTTGATGTTGAATTTGTTGGTGTTATCAATATTATTTTTTGAACATTTTTGTATTTATCAATGCTGAGGTTGTTGTTGAATTTGTAGCTGTTTTTCACTGTTGCGCTTTTTGTTGAATGTGTTGGTGATTTTCAATGTTGAGGTTGTTGTTGAATATGTTGGTGCTATCAATGTTATTTTTTGAACTTTTATTGAATTTTTGAAAGTTGAGCTTGTTGGTGAATTTGTTGGTTTTTATCAATGTTGAGGTGGTTGTTGAATTTGTTGATGTTTTTCAACGCTGATTCTGTTGAATTTGTTGGTGATTTTCAATATCGAGGTTGTTGTTGAATTTGTTGGTGTTTTTCATTGTTGAGGTTTTTGTTGAATTTGTTGGTGTTATCAATGTTTTTTGTTGAACTTGTTTGTATTTTTAAAAGTTTCAGTTGTTGTTGAATTTGTTGGTGTTTTTCAATGTTGAGGTTGTTATCGACATTGCTGTTATCAATGTCTTTTTTTCAGTGTTGAGGTTCTTATCGACATTGGTGTTATCAATGTCTTTTTTGAACTTTTTCTCATCTTTGAAAAGTTGAGGTTGTTGTTGAATTTTCTGGTGTTTTTCAATGTTGAGGTTGTTGTTGAATTTGTAGGTGTTTTTCAATGTTGATATTGTTGAATTTGTTGGTGATTTTCAATATTGAGGTTGTTGTTGTATTTGTTGGCGTTTTTCAATGTTGAGGTTGTTGTTGAAGTTGTTGGTGTCTTTCAATACTGAGGTTGTTGTTGAATTTGTTGGTGTCTTTCAATATTGAGGTCGTTGAATTTGTTGGTGCTATCAATGTTTTTTTTGAACTTTTTCTCTTATTTTAAAAGTTGAGCTTGTTGTTGAATTTGTTGGTTTCTTTCAATGTTGAGGTTGTTGTTGAATTTGTTGGTTTTTTTCAATGTTGAGGTTGTTAATGATTTTGTTGGTGATTTTGAATGTTGAGGTTGTTATTGAACTTGTTGGAGATTTTCAATATTGACGTTGTTGTTCAATTTGTTGCTGTTATCAATGTTATTTTCTGAACTTTTTTGTATTTTTCAATGTTGAGGTTGTTGTTGAATTTATTGGTTTTATCAATGTTGTCATTGTTCAATTTGTCAGTGATTTTCAATATTGAGGTTGTTGTTGAATTTGTTGGTTTTTTTCATTGTTGAGGTTGTTGAAGTTGTTGGTGTTTTTCAATGTTGAGGTTGTTGTTGAAATTGTTGGTGTTTTTCATTGTTGAGGTTGTTGTTGAATTTGTTGGTTTTATCAATGTTGAGGTTGTTCAATTTGTTGGTGATTTTCAATGTTGAGGTTGTTGTTGAATTTGTTGGTGCTTTTCAATGTTGAGGTTGTTCTTGAATTTGTTGGTGTTATCAATGTTCTTTTTTGATCTTTTTCTCTTTTAAAAGTTGAAGTTGTTGAAGAAATTGTTGGTTTTTTTCATTGTTGAGGTTGTTGTTGAATTTGTTGGTTTTATCAATGTTGAGGTTGTTCAATTTGTTGGTGATTTTCAATATTGAGGTTGTTGTTGAATTTGTTGGTGATTTTCAATGTTGAGGTTGTTGTAGAATTTGTTGGTGTTATCAATGTTATTTTAAACTTTTTCTCTTCTTTTCAAAGTTGAGGTTGATTTTGAATTTGTTGGTTTTTTTCAATGTTGAGCTTGTTGTTGAATTTGTTGGTGATTTTCAATGTTGAGGTTGTTGTTGAATATGTTGGTGCTATCAATGTTATTTTTTGAACTTTTATTGAATTTTTGAAAGTTGAGCTTGTTGGTGAATTTGTTGGTTTTTTTCAATGTTGAGGTGGTTGT
This sequence comes from Cetorhinus maximus, assembly GCF_964194155.1. NCBI lineage: Eukaryota > Metazoa > Chordata > Chondrichthyes > Lamniformes > Cetorhinidae > Cetorhinus > Cetorhinus maximus. Next base: position 92,515 of record NW_027596417.1, read on the forward strand.
TGAATTTGTTGATGTTTTTCAACGCTGATTCTGTTGAATTTGTTGGTGATTTTCAATATCGAGGTTGTTGTTGAATTTGTTGGTGTTTTTCATTGTTGAGGTTTTTGTTGAATTTGTTGGTGTTATCAATGTTTTTTGTTGAACTTGTTTGTATTTTTAAAAGTTTCAGTTGTTGTTGAATTTGTTGGTGTTTTTCAATGTTGAGGTTGTTATCGACATTGCTGTTATCAATGTCTTTTTTTCAATGTTGAGGTTCTTATCGACATTGGTGTTATCAATGTCTTTTTTGAACTTTTTCTCTTCTTTGAAAAGTTGAGGTTGTTGTTGAATTTTCTGGTGTTTTTCAATGTTGAGGTTGTTGTTGAATTTGTAGGTGTTTTTCAATGTTGATATTGTTGAATTTGTTGGTGATTTTCAATATTGAGGTTGTTGTTGTATTTGTTGGCGTTTTTCAATGTTGAGGTTGTTGTTGAAGTTGTTGGTGTCTTTCAATACTGAGGTTGTTGTTGAATTTGTTGGTGTCTTTCAATATTGAGGTCGTTGAATTTGTTGGTGCTATCAATGTTTTTTTTGAACTTTTTCTCTTATTTTAAAAGTTGAGCTTGTTGTTGAATTTGTTGGTTTTTTTCAATGTTGAGGTTGTTAGTGATTTTGTTGGTGATTTTGAATGTTGAGGTTGTTATTGAACTTGTTGGAGATTTTCAATATTGAGGTTGTTGTTCAATTTGTTGCTGTTATCAATGTTATTTTCTGAACTTTTTTGTATTTTTCAATGTTGAGGTTGTTGTTGAATTTATTGGTTTTATCAATGTTATCATTGTTCAATTTGTCAATGATTTTCAATATTGAGGTTGTTGTTGAATTTGTTGGTGTTTTTCATTGTTGAGGTTGTTGAAGTTGTTGGTGTTTTTCAATGTTGAGGTTGTTGTTGAAATTGTTGGTGTTATCAATGTTCTTTTTTGATCTTTTTCTCTTTTAAAAGTTGAAGTTGTTGATGAAATTGTTGGTGATTTTCAATGTTGAGGTTGTTGTTGAATTTGTTGGTGCTTTTCAATGTTGAGGTTGTTGTTGAATTTGTTGATGTTATCAATGTTATTTTAAACTTTTTCTCTTCTTTTAAAAGTTGAGGTTGATGTTGAATTTGTTGGTTTTTTTCAATGTTGAGCTTGTTGTTGAATTTGTTGGTTTCTTTCAATGTTGAGGTTGTTGTTGAATTTGTTGGTTTTTTTCAATGTTGAGGTTGTTAATGATTTTGTTGGTGATTTTGAATGTTGAGGTTGTTATTGAACTTGTTGGAGATTTTCAATATTGAGGTTGTTGTTCAATTTGTTGCTGTTATCAATGTTATTTTCTGAACTTTTTTGTATTTTTCAATGTTAAGGTTGTTGTTGAATTTATTGGTTTTATCAATGTTGTCATTGTTCAATTTGTCAGTGTTTTTCAATGTTGAGGTTGTTGTTGAATTTGTTGGTGTTTTTCATTGTTGAGGTTGTTGAAGTTGTTGGTGTTTTTCAATGTTGAGGTTGTTGTTGAAATTGTTGGTGTTTTTCATTGTTGAGGTTGTTGTTGTATTTGTTGGCGTTTTTCAATGTTGAGGTTGTTGTTGAAGTTGTTGGTGTCTTTCAATACTGAGGTTGTTGTTGAATTTGTTGGTGACTTTCAATATTGAGGTTGTTGTTGAATTTGTTGGTGTCTTTCAATATTGAGGTCGTTGAATTTGTTGGTGCTATCAATGTTTTTTTTGAACTTTTTCTCTTATTTTAAAAGTTGAGCTTGTTGTTGAATTTGTTGGTTTTTTTCAATGTTGAGGTTGTTAATGATTTTGTTGGTGATTTTGAATGTTGAGGTTGTTATTGAACTTGTTGGAGATTTTCAATATTGAGGTTGTTGTTCAATTTGATGCTGTTATCAATGTTATTTTTTGAACTTTTTTTTATTTTTCAATATTGAGTTTGTTGTTGAATTTATTGATGTTATCAATGTTATTTTTCGAACTTTTTTGTATTTTTCAATGTTGAGGTTGTTGTTGAATTTGTTGGTGTTATCAATGTTTTTTTTGAACTTTTTCTCTTCTTTTAAAAGTTGAGGTTGTTGAATTTGTTGGTATTTTTCATTGTTGCGGTTGTTAAATTTTTTGGTGTTTTTCATTGTTGAGGCTGTTGAAGTTGTTGGTGTTTCTCAATGTTGAGGTTGTTGTTGAATTTGTTGGTGTTTTTCATTGTTGAGGTTGTTGTTGAATTTGTTGGTGATTTTCAATGTTGAGGTTGTTCTTGAATTTGTTGGTGTTATGAATGTTATTCTTTAAACTTTTTTGTATTTTTGAATGTTGAGATTGTTGTTGAATTTCTTGTTTTTTTTCAATGTTGAGGTTGTTGAATTTGTTGGTGTTTCTCAATGTTGAGGTTGTTGTTGAATTTGTTGGTGAATTTCAATGTTGACGTTGATGTTGAATTTGTTGTTGATTTTCATTATTCAGTTTGATGTTGAATTTGTTGGTGTTATCAATATTATTTTTTGAACATTTTTGTATTTATCAATGCTGAGGTTGTTGTTGTATTTGTAGCTGTTTTTCACTGTTGCGCTTTTTGTTGAATTTGTTGGTGATTTTCAATGTTGAGGTTGTTGTTGAATATGTTGGTGCTATCAATGTTATTTTTTGAACTTTTATTGAATTTTTGAAAGTTGAGCTTGTTGGTGAATTTGTTGGTTTTTTTCAATGTTGAGGTGGTTGTTGAATTTGTTGATGTTTTTCAACGCTGATTCTGTTGAATTTGTTGGTGATTTTCAATATCGAGGTTGTTGTTGAATTTGTTGGTGTTTTTCATTGTTGAGGTTTTTGTTGAATTTGTTGGTGTTATCAATGTTTTTTGTTGAACTTGTTTGTATTTTTAAAAGTTTCAGTTGTTGTTGAATTTGTTGGTGTTTTTCAATGTTGAGGTTGTTATCGACATTGCTGTTATCAATGTCTTTTTTTCAATGTTGAGGTTCTTATCGACATTGGTGTTATCAATGTCTTTTTTGAACTTTTTCTCTTCTTTGAAAAGTTGAGGTTGTTGTTGAATTTTCTGGTGTTTTTCAATGTTGAGGTTGTTGTTGAATTTGTAGGTGTTTTTCAATGTTGATATTGTTGAATTTGTTGGTGATTTTCAATATTGAGGTTGTTGTTGTATTTGTTGGCGTTTCTCAATGTTGAGGTTGTTGTTGAAGTTGTTGGTGTCTTTCAATACTGAGGTTGTTGTTGAATTTGTTGGTGTCTTTCAATATTGAGGTCGTTGAATTTGTTGGTGCTATCAATGTTTTTTTTGAACTTTTTCTCTTATTTTAAAAGTTGAGCTTGTTGTTGAATTTGTTGGTTTTTTTCAATGTTGAGGTTGTTAGTGATTTTGTTGGTGATTTTGAATGTTGAGGTTGTTATTGAACTTGTTGGAGATTTTCAATATTGAGGTTGTTGTTCAATTTGTTGCTGTTATCAATGTTATTTTCTGAACTTTTTTGTATTTTTCAATGTTGAGGTTGTTGTTGAATTTATTGGTTTTATCAATGTTATCATTGTTCAATTTGTCAGTGATTTTCAATATTGAGGTTGTTGTTGAATTTGTTGGTGTTTTTCATTGTTGAGGTTGTTGAAGTTGTTGGTGTTTTTCAATGTTGAGGTTGTTGTTGAAATTGTTGGTGTTATCAATGTTCTTTTTTGATCTTTTTCTCTTTTAAAAGTTGAAGTTGTTGATGAAATTGTTGGTGATTTTCAATGTTGAGGTTGTTGTTGAATTTGTTGGTGCTTTTCAATGTTGAGGTTGTTGTTGAATTTGTTGGTGTTATCAATGTTATTTTAAACTTTTTCTCTTCTTTTAAAAGTTGAGGTTGATGTTGAATTTGTTGGTTTTTTTCAATGTTGAGCTTGTTGTTGAATTTGTTGGTTTCTTTCAATGTTGAGGTTGTTGTTGAATTTGTTGGTTTTTTTCAATGTTGAGGTTGTTAATGATTTTGTTGGTGATTTTGAATGTTGAGGTTGTTATTGAACTTGTTGGAGATTTTCAATATTGAGGTTGTTGTTCAATTTGTTGCTGTTATCAATGTTATTTTCTGAACTTTTTTGTATTTTTCAATGTTGAGGTTGTTGTTGAATTTATTGGTTTTATCAATGTTGTCATTGTTCAATTTGTCAGTGATTTTCAATATTGAGGTTGTTGTTGAATTTGTTGGTTTTTTTCATTGTTGAGGTTGTTGAAGTTGTTGGTGTTTTTCAATGTTGAGGTTGTTGTTGAAATTGTTGGTGTTTTTCATTGTTGAGGTTGTTGTTGAATTTGTTGGTTTTATCAATGTTGAGGTTGTTCAATTTGTTGGTGATTTTCAATGTTGAGGTTGTTGTTGAATTTGTTGGTGCTTTTCAATGTTGAGGTTGTTCTTGAATTTGTTGGTGTTATCAATGTTCTTTTTTGATCTTTTTCTCTTTTAAAAGTTGAAGTTGTTGAAGAAATTGTTGGTTTTTTTCATTGTTGAGGTTGTTGTTGAATTTGTTGGTTTTATCAATGTTGAGGTTGTTCAATTTGTTGGTGATTTTCAATATTGAGGTTGTTGTTGAATTTGTTGGTGATTTTCAATGTTGAGGTTGTTGTAGAATTTGTTGGTGTTATCAATGTTATTTTAAACTTTTTCTCTTCTTTTCAAAGTTGAGGTTGATTTTGAATTTGTTGGTTTTTTTCAATGTTGAGCTTGTTGTTGAATTTGTTGGTGATTTTCAATGTTGAGGTTGTTGTTGAATATGTTGGTGCTATCAATGTTATTTTTTGAACTTTTATTGAATTTTTGAAAGTTGAGCTTGTTGGTGAATTTGTTGGTTTTTTTCAATGTTGAGGTGGTTGTTGAATTTGTTGATGTTTTTCAACGCTGATTCTGTTGAATTTGTTGGTGATTTTCAATATCGAGGTTGTTGTTGAATTTGTTGGTGTTTTTCATTGTTGAGGTTTTTGTTGAATTTGTTGGTGTTATCAATGTTTTTTGTTGAACTTGTTTGTATTTTTAAAAGTTTCAGTTGTTGTTGAATTTGTTGGTGTTTTTCAATGTTGAGGTTGTTATCGACATTGCTGTTATCAATGTCTTTTTTTCAATGTTGAGGTTCTTATCGACATTGGTGTTATCAATGTCTTTTTTGAACTTTTTCTCTTCTTTGAAAAGTTGAGGTTGTTGTTGAATTTTCTGGTGTTTTTCAATGTTGAGGTTGTTGTTGAATTTGTAGGTGTTTTTCAATGTTGATATTGTTGAATTTGTTGGTGATTTTCAATATTGAGGTTGTTGTTGTATTTGTTGGCGTTTTTCAATGTTGAGGTTGTTGTTGAAGTTGTTGGTGTCTTTCAATACTGAGGTTGTTGTTGAATTTGTTGGTGTCTTTCAATATTGAGGTCGTTGAATTTGTTGGTGCTATCAATGTTTTTTTTGAACTTTTTCTCTTATTTTAAAAGTTGAGCTTGTTGTTGAATTTGTTGGTTTTTTTCAATGTTGAGGTTGTTAGTGATTTTGTTGGTGATTTTGAATGTTGAGGTTGTTATTGAACTTGTTGGAGATTTTCAATATTGAGGTTGTTGTTCAATTTGTTGCTGTTATCAATGTTATTTTCTGAACTTTTTTGTATTTTTCAATGTTGAGGTTGTTGTTGAATTTATTGGTTTTATCAATGTTATCATTGTTCAATTTGTCAATGATTTTCAATATTGAGGTTGTTGTTGAATTTGTTGGTGTTTTTCATTGTTGAGGTTGTTGAAGTTGTTGGTGTTTTTCAATGTTGAGGTTGTTGTTGAAATTGTTGGTGTTATCAATGTTCTTTTTTGATCTTTTTCTCTTTTAAAAGTTGAAGTTGTTGATGAAATTGTTGGTGATTTTCAATGTTGAGGTTGTTGTTGAATTTGTTGGTGCTTTTCAATGTTGAGGTTGTTGTTGAATTTGTTGATGTTATCAATGTTATTTTAAACTTTTTCTCTTCTTTTAAAAGTTGAGGTTGATGTTGAATTTGTTGGTTTTTTTCAATGTTGAGCTTGTTGTTGAATTTGTTGGTTTCTTTCAATGTTGAGGTTGTTGTTGAATTTGTTGGTTTTTTTCAATGTTGAGGTTGTTAATGATTTTGTTGGTGATTTTGAATGTTGAGGTTGTTATTGAACTTGTTGGAGATTTTCAATATTGAGGTTGTTGTTCAATTTGTTGCTGTTATCAATGTTATTTTCTGAACTTTTTTGTATTTTTCAATGTTAAGGTTGTTGTTGAATTTATTGGTTTTATCAATGTTGTCATTGTTCAATTTGTCAGTGTTTTTCAATGTTGAGGTTGTTGTTGAATTTGTTGGTGTTTTTCATTGTTGAGGTTGTTGAAGTTGTTGGTGTTTTTCAATGTTGAGGTTGTTGTTGAAATTGTTGGTGTTTTTCATTGTTGAGGTTGTTGTTGTATTTGTTGGCGTTTTTCAATGTTGAGGTTGTTGTTGAAGTTGTTGGTGTCTTTCAATACTGAGGTTGTTGTTGAATTTGTTGGTGACTTTCAATATTGAGGTTGTTGTTGAATTTGTTGGTGTCTTTCAATATTGAGGTCGTTGAATTTGTTGGTGCTATCAATGTTTTTTTTGAACTTTTTCTCTTATTTTAAAAGTTGAGCTTGTTGTTGAATTTGTTGGTTTTTTTCAATGTTGAGGTTGTTAATGATTTTGTTGGTGATTTTGAATGTTGAGGTTGTTATTGAACTTGTTGGAGATTTTCAATATTGAGGTTGTTGTTCAATTTGATGCTGTTATCAATGTTATTTTTTGAACTTTTTTTTATTTTTCAATATTGAGTTTGTTGTTGAATTTATTGATGTTATCAATGTTATTTTTCGAACTTTTTTGTATTTTTCAATGTTGAGGTTGTTGTTGAATTTGTTGGTGTTATCAATGTTTTTTTTGAACTTTTTCTCTTCTTTTAAAAGTTGAGGTTGTTGAATTGGTTGGTATTTTTCATTGTTGCGGTTGTTAAATTTTTTGGTCTTTTTCATTGTTGAGGCTGTTGAAGTTGTTGGTGTTTCTCAATGTTGAGGTTGTTGTTGAATTTGTTGGTGTTATGAATGTTATTCTTTAAACTTTTTTGTATTTTTGAATGTTGAGATTGTTGTTGAATTTCTTGTTTTTTTTCAATGTTGAGGTTGTTGAATTTGTTGGTGTTTCTCAATGTTGAGGTTGTTGTTGAATTTGTTGGTGAATTTCAATGTTGACGTTGATGTTGAATTTGTTGTTGATTTTCATTATTCAGTTTGATGTTGAATTTGTTGGTGTTATCAATATTATTTTTTGAACATTTTTGTATTTATCAATGCTGAGGTTGTTGTTGTATTTGTAGCTGTTTTTCACTGTTGCGCTTTTTGTTGAATTTGTTGGTGATTTTCAATGTTGAGGTTGTTGTTGAATATGTTGGTGCTATCAATGTTATTTTTTGAACTTTTATTGAATTTTTGAAAGTTGAGCTTGTTGGTGAATTTGTTGGTTTTTTTCAATGTTGAGGTGGTTGTTGAATTTGTTGATGTTTTTCAACGCTGATTCTGTTGAATTTGTTGGTGATTTTCAATATCGAGGTTGTTGTTGAATTTGTTGGTGTTTTTCATTGTTGAGGTTTTTGTTGAATTTGTTGGTGTTATCAATGTTTTTTGTTGAACTTGTTTGTATTTTTAAAAGTTTCAGTTGTTGTTGAATTTGTTGGTGTTTTTCAATGTTGAGGTTGTTATCGACATTGCTGTTATCAATGTCTTTTTTTCAATGTTGAGGTTCTTATCGACATTGGTGTTATCAATGTCTTTTTTGAACTTTTTCTCTTCTTTGAAAAGTTGAGGTTGTTGTTGAATTTTCTGGTGTTTTTCAATGTTGAGGTTGTTGTTGAATTTGTAGGTGTTTTTCAATGTTGATATTGTTGAATTTGTTGGTGATTTTCAATATTGAGGTTGTTGTTGTATTTGTTGGCGTTTCTCAATGTTGAGGTTGTTGTTGAAGTTGTTGGTGTCTTTCAATACTGAGGTTGTTGTTGAATTTGTTGGTGTCTTTCAATATTGAGGTCGTTGAATTTGTTGGTGCTATCAATGTTTTTTTTGAACTTTTTCTCTTATTTTAAAAGTTGAGCTTGTTGTTGAATTTGTTGGTTTTTTTCAATGTTGAGGTTGTTAGTGATTTTGTTGGTGATTTTGAATGTTGAGGTTGTTATTGAACTTGTTGGAGATTTTCAATATTGAGGTTGTTGTTCAATTTGTTGCTGTTATCAATGTTATTTTCTGAACTTTTTTGTATTTTTCAATGTTGAGGTTGTTGTTGAATTTATTGGTTTTATCAATGTTATCATTGTTCAATTTGTCAGTGATTTTCAATATTGAGGTTGTTGTTGAATTTGTTGGTGTTTTTCATTGTTGAGGTTGTTGAAGTTGTTGGTGTTTTTCAATGTTGAGGTTGTTGTTGAAATTGTTGGTGTTATCAATGTTCTTTTTTGATCTTTTTCTCTTTTAAAAGTTGAAGTTGTTGATGAAATTGTTGGTGATTTTCAATGTTGAGGTTGTTGTTGAATTTGTTGGTGCTTTTCAATGTTGAGGTTGTTGTTGAATTTGTTGGTGTTATCAATGTTATTTTAAACTTTTTCTCTTCTTTTAAAAGTTGAGGTTGATGTTGAATTTGTTGGTTTTTTTCAATGTTGAGCTTGTTGTTGAATTTGTTGGTTTCTTTCAATGTTGAGGTTGTTGTTGAATTTGTTGGTTTTTTTCAATGTTGAGGTTGTTAATGATTTTGTTGGTGATTTTGAATGTTGAGGTTGTTATTGAACTTGTTGGAGATTTTCAATATTGAGGTTGTTGTTCAATTTGTTGCTGTTATCAATGTTATTTTCTGAACTTTTTTGTATTTTTCAATGTTGAGGTTGTTGTTGAATTTATTGGTTTTATCAATGTTGTCATTGTTCAATTTGTCAGTGATTTTCAATATTGAGGTTGTTGTTGAATTTGTTGGTTTTTTTCATTGTTGAGGTTGTTGAAGTTGTTGGTGTTTTTCAATGTTGAGGTTGTTGTTGAAATTGTTGGTGTTTTTCATTGTTGAGGTTGTTGTTGAATTTGTTGGTTTTCTCAATGTTGAGGTTGTTCAATTTGTTGGTGATTTTCAATGTTGAGGTTGTTGTTGAATTTGTTGGTGCTTTTCAATGTTGAGGTTGTTCTTGAATTTGTTGGTGTTATCAATGTTCTTTTTTGATCTTTTTCTCTTTTAAAAGTTGAAGTTGTTGAAGAAATTGTTGGTTTTTTTCATTGTTGAGGTTGTTGTTGAATTTGTTGGTTTTATCAATGTTGAGGTTGTTCAATTTGTTGGTGATTTTCAATATTGAGGTTGTTGTTGAATTTGTTGGTGATTTTCAATGTTGAGGTTGTTGTAGAATTTGTTGGTGTTATCAATGTTATTTTAAACTTTTTCTCTTCTTTTCAAAGTTGAGGTTGATTTTGAATTTGTTGGTTTTTTTCAATGTTGAGCTTGTTGTTGAATTTGTTGGTGATTTTCAATGTTGAGGTTGTTGTTGAATATGTTGGTGCTATCAATGTTATTTTTTGAACTTTTATTGAATTTTTGAAAGTTGAGCTTGTTGGTGAATTTGTTGGTTTTTTTCAATGTTGAGGTGGTTGTTGAATTTGTTGATGTTTTTCAACGCTGATTCTGTTGAATTTGTTGGTGATTTTCAATATCGAGGTTGTTGTTGAATTTGTTGGTGTTTTTCATTGTTGAGGTTTTTGTTGAATTTGTTGGTGTTATCAATGTTTTTTGTTGAACTTGTTTGTATTTTTAAAAGTTTCAGTTGTTGTTGAATTTGTTGGTGTTTTTCAATGTTGAGGTTGTTATCGACATTGCTGTTATCAATGTCTTTTTTTCAATGTTGAGGTTCTTATCGACATTGGTGTTATCAATGTCTTTTTTGAACTTTTTCTCTTCTTTGAAAAGTTGAGGTTGTTGTTGAATTTTCTGGTGTTTTTCAATGTTGAGGTTGTTGTTGAATTTGTAGGTGTTTTTCAATGTTGATATTGTTGAATTTGTTGGTGATTTTCAATATTGAGGTTGTTGTTGTATTTGTTGGCGTTTTTCAATGTTGAGGTTGTTGTTGAAGTTGTTGGTGTCTTTCAATACTGAGGTTGTTGTTGAATTTGTTGGTGTCTTTCAATATTGAGGTCGTTGAATTTGTTGGTGCTATCAATGTTTTTTTTGAACTTTTTCTCTTATTTTAAAAGTTGAGCTTGTTGTTGAATTTGTTGGTTTTTTTCAATGTTGAGGTTGTTAGTGATTTTGTTGGTGATTTTGAATGTTGAGGTTGTTATTGAACTTGTTGGAGATTTTCAATATTGAGGTTGTTGTTCAATTTGTTGCTGTTATCAATGTTATTTTCTGAACTTTTTTGTATTTTTCAATGTTGAGGTTGTTGTTGAATTTATTGGTTTTATCAATGTTATCATTGTTCAATTTGTCAATGATTTTCAATATTGAGGTTGTTGTTGAATTTGTTGGTGTTTTTCATTGTTGAGGTTGTTGAAGTTGTTGGTGTTTTTCAATGTTGAGGTTGTTGTTGAAATTGTTGGTGTTATCAATGTTCTTTTTTGATCTTTTTCTCTTTTAAAAGTTGAAGTTGTTGATGAAATTGTTGGTGATTTTCAATGTTGAGGTTGTTGTTGAATTTGTTGGTGCTTTTCAATGTTGAGGTTGTTGTTGAATTTGTTGATGTTATCAATGTTATTTTAAACTTTTTCTCTTCTTTTAAAAGTTGAGGTTGATGTTGAATTTGTTGGTTTTTTTCAATGTTGAGCTTGTTGTTGAATTTGTTGGTTTCTTTCAATGTTGAGGTTGTTGTTGAATTTGTTGGTTTTTTTCAATGTTGAGGTTGTTAATGATTTTGTTGGTGATTTTGAATGTTGAGGTTGTTATTGAACTTGTTGGAGATTTTCAATATTGAGGTTGTTGTTCAATTTGTTGCTGTTATCAATGTTATTTTCTGAACTTTTTTGTATTTTTCAATGTTAAGGTTGTTGTTGAATTTATTGGTTTTATCAATGTTGTCATTGTTCAATTTGTCAGTGTTTTTCAATGTTGAGGTTGTTGTTGAATTTGTTGGTGTTTTTCATTGTTGAGGTTGTTGAAGTTGTTGGTGTTTTTCAATGTTGAGGTTGTTGTTGAAATTGTTGGTGTTTTTCATTGTTGAGGTTGTTGTTGTATTTGTTGGCGTTTTTCAATGTTGAGGTTGTTGTTGAAGTTGTTGGTGTCTTTCAATACTGAGGTTGTTGTTGAATTTGTTGGTGACTTTCAATATTGAGGTTGTTGTTGAATTTGTTGGTGTCTTTCAATATTGAGGTCGTTGAATTTGTTGGTGCTATCAATGTTTTTTTTGAACTTTTTCTCTTATTTTAAAAGTTGAGCTTGTTGTTGAATTTGTTGGTTTTTTTCAATGTTGAGGTTGTTAATGATTTTGTTGGTGATTTTGAATGTTGAGGTTGTTATTGAACTTGTTGGAGATTTTCAATATTGAGGTTGTTGTTCAATTTGATGCTGTTATCAATGTTATTTTTTGAACTTTTTTTTATTTTTCAATATTGAGTTTGTTGTTGAATTTATTGATGTTATCAATGTTATTTTTCGAACTTTTTTGTATTTTTCAATGTTGAGGTTGTTGTTGAATTTGTTGGTGTTATCAATGTTTTTTTTGAACTTTTTCTCTTCTTTTAAAAGTTGAGGTTGTTGAATTTGTTGGTATTTTTCATTGTTGCGGTTGTTAAATTTTTTGGTGTTTTTCATTGTTGAGGCTGTTGAAGTTGTTGGTGTTTCTCAATGTTGAGGTTGTTGTTGAATTTGTTGGTGTTTTTCATTGTTGAGGTTGTTGTTGAATTTGTTGGTGATTTTCAATGTTGAGGTTGTTCTTGAATTTGTTGGTGTTATGAATGTTATTCTTTAAACTTTTTTGTATTTTTGAATGTTGAGATTGTTGTTGAATTTCTTGTTTTTTTTCAATGTTGAGGTTGTTGAATTTGTTGGTGTTTCTCAATGTTGAGGTTGTTGTTGAATTTGTTGGTGAATTTCAATGTTGACGTTGATGTTGAATTTGTTGTTGATTTTCATTATTCAGTTTGATGTTGAATTTGTTGGTGTTATCAATATTATTTTTTGAACATTTTTGTATTTATCAATGCTGAGGTTGTTGTTGTATTTGTAGCTGTTTTTCACTGTTGCGCTTTTTGTTGAATTTGTTGGTGATTTTCAATGTTGAGGTTGTTGTTGAATATGTTGGTGCTATCAATGTTATTTTTTGAACTTTTATTGAATTTTTGAAAGTTGAGCTTGTTGGTGAATTTGTTGGTTTTTTTCAATGTTGAGGTGGTTGTTGAATTTGTTGATGTTTTTCAACGCTGATTCTGTTGAATTTGTTGGTGATTTTCAATATCGAGGTTGTTGTTGAATTTGTTGGTGTTTTTCATTGTTGAGGTTTTTGTTGAATTTGTTGGTGTTATCAATGTTTTTTGTTGAACTTGTTTGTATTTTTAAAAGTTTCAGTTGTTGTTGAATTTGTTGGTGTTTTTCAATGTTGAGGTTGTTATCGACATTGCTGTTATCAATGTCTTTTTTTCAATGTTGAGGTTCTTATCGACATTGGTGTTATCAATGTCTTTTTTGAACTTTTTCTCTTCTTTGAAAAGTTGAGGTTGTTGTTGAATTTTCTGGTGTTTTTCAATGTTGAGGTTGTTGTTGAATTTGTAGGTGTTTTTCAATGTTGATATTGTTGAATTTGTTGGTGATTTTCAATATTGAGGTTGTTGTTGTATTTGTTGGCGTTTCTCAATGTTGAGGTTGTTGTTGAAGTTGTTGGTGTCTTTCAATACTGAGGTTGTTGTTGAATTTGTTGGTGTCTTTCAATATTGAGGTCGTTGAATTTGTTGGTGCTATCAATGTTTTTTTTGAACTTTTTCTCTTATTTTAAAAGTTGAGCTTGTTGTTGAATTTGTTGGTTTTTTTCAATGTTGAGGTTGTTAGTGATTTTGTTGGTGATTTTGAATGTTGAGGTTGTTATTGAACTTGTTGGAGATTTTCAATATTGAGGTTGTTGTTCAATTTGTTGCTGTTATCAATGTTATTTTCTGAACTTTTTTGTATTTTTCAATGTTGAGGTTGTTGTTGAATTTATTGGTTTTATCAATGTTATCATTGTTCAATTTGTCAGTGATTTTCAATATTGAGGTTGTTGTTGAATTTGTTGGTGTTTTTCATTGTTGAGGTTGTTGAAGTTGTTGGTGTTTTTCAATGTTGAGGTTGTTGTTGAAATTGTTGGTGTTATCAATGTTCTTTTTTGATCTTTTTCTCTTTTAAAAGTTGAAGTTGTTGATGAAATTGTTGGTGATTTTCAATGTTGAGGTTGTTGTTGAATTTGTTGGTGCTTTTCAATGTTGAGGTTGTTGTTGAATTTGTTGGTGTTATCAATGTTATTTTAAACTTTTTCTCTTCTTTTAAAAGTTGAGGTTGATGTTGAATTTGTTGGTTTTTTTCAATGTTGAGCTTGTTGTTGAATTTGTTGGTTTCTTTCAATGTTGAGGTTGTTGTTGAATTTGTTGGTTTTTTTCAATGTTGAGGTTGTTAATGATTTTGTTGGTGATTTTGAATGTTGAGGTTGTTATTGAACTTGTTGGAGATTTTCAATATTGAGGTTGTTGTTCAATTTGTTGCTGTTATCAATGTTATTTTCTGAACTTTTTTGTATTTTTCAATGTTGAGGTTGTTGTTGAATTTATTGGTTTTATCAATGTTGTCATTGTTCAATTTGTCAGTGATTTTCAATATTGAGGTTGTTGTTGAATTTGTTGGTTTTTTTCATTGTTGAGGTTGTTGAAGTTGTTGGTGTTTTTCAATGTTGAGGTTGTTGTTGAAATTGTTGGTGTTTTTCATTGTTGAGGTTGTTGTTGAATTTGTTGGTTTTATCAATGTTGAGGTTGTTCAATTTGTTGGTGATTTTCAATATTGAGGTTGTTGTTGAATTTGTTGGTGATTTTCAATGTTGAGGTTGTTGGTGAATTTGTTGGTGTTATCAATGTTCTTTTTTGATCTTTTTCTCTTTTAAAAGTTGAAGTTGTTGATGAAATTGTTGGTGTTTTTCATTGTTGAGGTTGTTGTTGAATTTGTTGGTTTTATCAATGTTGAGGTTGTTCAATTTGTTGGTGATTTTCAATATTGAGGTTGTTGTTGAATTTGTTGGTGATTTTCAATGTTGAGGTTGTTGTTGAATTTGTTGGTGTTATCAATGTTATTTTAAACTTTTTCTCTTCTTTTAAAAGTTGAGGTTGATGTTGAATTTGTTGGTTTTTTTCAATGTTGAGCTTGTTGTTGAATTTGTCGGTTTCTTTCAATGTTGAGGTTGTTGTTGAATTTGTTGGTGATTTTCAATGCTGAGGTTGTTGTTGAATTTGTTGGTGTTTTTCATTGTTGAGGTTGTTGTTGAATTTGTTGGTTTTATCAATGATGAGGTTGTTCAATTTGTTGGTGATTTTCAATATTGAGGTTGTTGTTGAATTTGTTGGTGTTTTTCATTGTTGAGGTTGTTGTTGAATTTGTTGGTGTTATCAACTTTTTTTGTTGAACTTGTTTGTATTTTTAATAGTTAAGGTTTTTGTAGAATTTGTTGGTGTTTTGCAAAGTTGAGCTTGGTCAATTTGTTGGTGTTTCTCAATGTTGAGGTTGTTGTTGAACTTGTTGGTTTTATCAATGTTCTTTTTTAAACTTTTTCACTTCTTTGAAAAGTTGAGGTTGTTGTTGAATTTGTTGGTGTTTTTCAATGTCGAGGTTATTGTTGAATTTGTTGGTGTTATCAATGTTCTTTTTTGATCTTTTTCTCTTTTAAATGTTGAGGTTGATGTTGAATTTGTTGGTGTTTTTCAATGTTGAGCTTGTTGTTGAATTTGTTGGTTTCTTTCAATGTTGAGGTTGTTGTTGAATTTGTTGCTGTTGTCAATGTTATTTTCTGAACTTTTTTGTATTTTTCAATGTTGAGGTTGTTGTTGAATTTGTTGGTGTTATAAACATTATTTTTTTGAACTTTTTCACTTCTTTGAAAAGTTGAGGTTGTTGTTGAATTTGTTGGTGTTATCAATGTTCTTTTTTGATCTTTTTCTCTTGTAAAAGTTGAGGTTGTTGATGAAATTTTTGGTGTTTTTCAATGTTGAGGTTGTTGTTGAATTTGTTGGTGCTTTTCAATGTTATTTTAAACATTTTCTCTTCTTTTAAAAGTTGAGGTTGATGTTGAATTTGTTGGTTTTTTTCAATGTTGAGTTTGTTGTTGAATTTGTTGGCTTCTTTCAATGTTGAGGTTGTTGTTGAATTTGTTGGTGATTTTCAATGTTGAGGTTGTTGTTGAGTTTTTTGGTGTTTTTCATTGTTGAGGTTGTTGTTGAATTTGTTGGTTTTATCAATGTTGAGGTTGTTCAATTTGTTGGTGATTTTCAATATTGAGGTTGTTGTTGAATTTGTTGGTGTTTTTCATTGTTGAGGTTATTGTTGAATTTGTTGGTGTTATCAACGTTTTTTGTTGAACTTGTTTGTATTTTTAATAGTTAAGGTCTTTGTAGAATTTGTTGGTGTTTTGCAAAGTTGAGCTTGTTCAATTTGTTGGTGTTTCTCAATGTTGAGGTTGTTGTTGAATTTATTGGTTTTATCAATGTTCTTTTTTGAACTTTTTCTCTTTTTTGAAAAGTTGAGTTTGTTGTTGAATTTGTTGGTGTTTTTCATTGTTGAGGTTGTTGAAGTTGTTGGTGTTTTTCAATGTTGAGGTTGTTGTTGAAATTGTTGGTGTTATCAATGTTCTTTTTTGATCATTTTCTCTTTTAAAAGTTGAAGTTGTTGATGAAATTGTTGGTGATTTTCAATGTTGAGGTTGTTGTTGAATTTGTTGGTGCTTTTCAATGTTGAGGTTGTTGTTGAATTTGTTGGTGTTATCAATGTTATTTTAAACTTTTTCTCTTCTTTTAAAAGTTGAGGTTGATGTTGAATTTGTTGGTTTTTTTCAATGTTGAGCTTGTTGTTGAATTTGTTGGTTTCTTTCAATGTTGAGGTTGTTGTTGAATTTGTTGGTTTTTTTCAATGTTGAGGTTGTTAATGATTTTGTTGGTGATTTTGAATGTTGAGGTTGTTATTGAACTTGTTGGAGATTTTCAATATTGAGGTTGTTGTTCAATTGTTTGCTGTTATCAATGTTATTTTCTGAACTTTTTTGTATTTTTCAATGTTGAGGTTGTTGTTGAATTTATTGGTTTTATCAATGTTGTCATTGTTCAATTTGTCAGTGATTTTCAATATTGAGGTTGTTGTTGAATTTGTTGGTTTTTTTCATTGTTGAGGTTGTTGAAGTTGTTGGTGTTTTTCAATGTTGAGGTTGTTGTTGAAATTGTTGGTGTTTTTCATTGTTGAGGTTGTTGTTGAATTTGTTGGTTTTATCAATGTTGAGGTTGTTCAATTTGTTGGTGATTTTCAATATTGAGGTTGTTGTTGAATTTGTTGGTGATTTTCAATGTTGAGGTTGTTGTTGAATTTGTTGGTGTTATCAATGTTCTTTTTTGATCTTTTTCTCTTTTAAAAGTTGAAGTTGTTGATGAAATTGTTGGTGTTTTTCATTGTTGAGGTTGTTGTTGAGTTTGTTGGTTTTATCAATGTTGAGGTTGTTCAATTTGTTGGTGATTTTCAATATTGAGGTTGTTGTTGAATTTGTTGGTGATTTTCAATGTTGAGGTTGTTGTTGAATTTGTTGGTGTTATCAATGTTATTTTAAACTTTTTCTCTTCTTTTAAAAGTTGAGGTTGATGTTGAATTTGTTGGTTTTTTTCAATGTTGAGCTTGTTGTTGAATTTGTCGGTTTCTTTCAATGTTGAGGTTGTTGTTGAATTTGTTGGTGATTTTCAATGCTGAGGTTGTTGTTGAATTTGTTGGTGTTTTTCATTGTTGAGGTTGTTGTTGAATTTGTTGGTTTTATCAATGATGAGGTTGTTCAATTTGTTGGTGATTTTCAATATTGAGGTTGTTGTTGAATTTGTTGGTGTTTTTCATTGTTGAGGTTGTTGTTGAATTTGTTGGTGTTATCAACTTTTTTTGTTGAACTTGTTTGTATTTTTAATAGTTAAGGTTTTTGTAGAATTTGTTGGTGTTTTGCAAAGTTGAGCTTGGTCAATTTGTTGGTGTTTCTCAATGTTGAGGTTGTTGTTGAACTTGTTCGTTTTATCAATGTTCTTTTTTGAACTTTTTCACTTCTTTGAAAAGTTGAGGTTGTTGTTGAATTTGTTGGTGTTTTTCAATGTCGAGGTTATTGTTGAATTTGTTGGTGTTATCAATGTTCTTTTTTGATCTTTTTCTCTTTTAAATGTTGAGGTTGATGTTGAATTTGTTGGTGTTTTTCAATGTTGAGCTTGTTGTTGAATTTGTTGGTTTCTTTCAATGTTGAGGTTGTTGTTGAATTTGTTGCTGTTGTCAATGTTATTTTCTGAACTTTTTTGTATTTTTCAATGTTGTGGTTGTTGTTGAATTTGTTGGTGTTATCAACGTTATTTTTTTGAACTTTTTCACTTCTTTGAAAAGTTGAGGTTGTTGTTGAATTTGTTGGTGTTATCAATGTTCTTTTTTGATCTTTTTCTCTTGTAAAAGTTGAGGTTGTTGATGACATTTTTGGTGTTTTTCAATGTTGAGGTTGTTGTTGAATTTGTTGGTGCTTTTCAATGTTATTTTAAACATTTTCTCTTCTTTTAAAAGTTGAGGTTGATGTTGAATTTGTTGGTTTTTTTCAATGTTGAGTTTGTTGTTGAATTTGTTGGCTTCTTTCAATGTTGAGGTTGTTGTTGAATTTGTTGGTGATTTTCAATGTTGAGGTTGTTGTTGAGTTTTTTGGTGTTTTTCATTGTTGAGGTTGTTGTTGAATTTGTTGGTTTTATCAATGTTGAGGTTGTTCAATTTGTTGGTGATTTTCAATATTGAGGTTGTTGTTGAATTTGTTGGTGTTTTTCATTGTTGAGGTTATTGTTGAATTTGTTGGTGTTATCAACGTTTTTTGTTGAACTTGTTTGTATTTTTAATAGTTAAGGTCTTTGTAGAATTTGTTGGTGTTTTGCAAAGTTGAGCTTGTTCAATTTGTTGGTGTTTCTCAATGTTGAGGTTGTTGTTGAACTTGTTGGTTTTATCAATGTAGTTTTTTGAACTTTTTCTCTTCTTTGAAAAGTTGAGGTTTTTGTTGAATTTGTTTGTGTTTTTCAATGTTGATGTTGTTGTTCAATTCGTTGGTTTTTTTCAATGTTGAGGTTGTTGTTGAATTTGTTGTTGATTTTCAATATCGAGTTTGTTGTTGAATTTGATGGTGTTATCAATGTTATTTTTTGAACTTTTTTTTATTTTTCAATGTTGAGGTTGTTGTTGAATTTGTTGGTGTTATCAATGTTATTTTTCGAACTTTTTCTCTTCTTTTAAAAGTAGAGTTTGTTGAATTTGTTGGTATTTTTCATTGTTGCGGTTGTTTAATTTTTTGGTGTTTTTCATTGTTGAGCTTGTTGAAGTTGTTGGTGTTTTTCAATGTTGAGGTTGTTGGTGTTTTTCATTGTTGATGTTGTTGTTGAATTTGTTGGTGTTTTACAATGTTGCGGTTGTTGTTGAATTTTTTGGTGTTTTTCATTGGTGAGGTTGTTTTTGAATATGTTGGTGATTTTCAATGTTGAGGTTGTTCTTGAATTTATTGGTGTTATGAATGTTATTTTTTGAACTTTTTTGTATTTTTGAAAGTTGAGATTGTTGTTGAATTTGGTGGTTTATTTCAATGCTGAGGCTGTTGTTGAATTTGTTGGTGTTTTTCATTGTTGAGGTTGTTGTTGAATTTTTTGGTGTTTTTCAATGTTGAGGTTGTTGTTGAATTTAATGGCGTTTTTTAATGTTGAGGTTGTTGTTGAATTTATTGGTGTTTTTCAATGTTGATTTTGTTGAATTGGTTGGTGATTTTCAATGTTGACGTTGTTGTTGAATTTGTTGTTGATTTTCAATATTGAGTTTGATGTTGAATTTGTTGGTGTTATCAATGTTATTATTTGAACTTCTTTGTATTTATCAATGTTGAGGTTGTTGTGCAATTTGTTGCTGTTGTCAATATTATTTTTTGAACTTTTTTGTATTTTTCAATGTTGAGGTTGTTGTTGCATTTGTTGGATTTATCAATGTTCTGGCTGTTCAATTTGTTGGTGATTTTCAATATTGAGGTTGTTGTTGAATTTGTTGGTGTTTTTCATTGTTGAGGTTGTTGAAGTTGTTGGTGTTATTTAATGTTGAGGTTGTTGTTGAATTTGTTGGTGTTTTTCATTGTTGAGGTTGTTGTTGAATTTGTTGGTGTTATCAACTTTTTTTGTTGAACTTGTTTGTATTTTTAATAGTTAAGGTTTTTGTAGAATTTGTTGGTGTTTTGCAAAGTTGAGCTTGGTCAATTTGTTGGTGTTTCTCAATGTTGAGGTTGTTGTTGAACTTGTTGGTTTTATCAATGTTCTTTTTTGAACTTTTTCACTTCTTTGAAAAGTTGAGGTTGTTGTTGAATTTTTTGGTGTTTTTCAATGTTGAGTTTATTGTTGAATTTGTTGGTGTTATCAATGTTCTTTTTTGATCTTTTTCTCTTTTTTTTAAATGTTGAGGTTGATGTTGAATTTGTTGGTGTTTTTCAATGTTGAGCTTGTTATTGAATTTGTTGGTTTCTTTCAATGTTGAGGTTGTTGTTGAATTTGTTGCTGTTGTCAATGTTATTTTCTGAACTTTTTTGTATTTTTCAATGTTGAGGTTGTTGTTGAATTTGTTGGTGTTATAAACGATATTTTTTTGAACTTTTTCACTTCTTTGAAAAGTTGAGGTTGTTGTTGAATTTGTTGGTGTTATCAATGTTCTTTTTTGATCTTTTTCTCTTGTAAAAGTTGAGGTTGTTGATGAAATTTTTGGTGTTTTTCAATGTTGAGGTTGTTGTTGAATTTGTTGGTGCTTTTCAATGTTATTTTAAACATTTTCTCTTCTTTTAAAAGTTGAGGTTGATGTTGAATTTGTTGGTTTTTTTCAATGTTGAGTTTGTTGTTGAATTTGTTGGCTTCTTTCAATGTTGAGGTTGTTGTTGAATTTGTTGGTGATTTTCAATGTTGAGGTTGTTGTTGAGTTTTTTGGTGTTTTTCATTGTTGAGGTTGTTGTTGAATTTGTTGGTTTTATCAATGTTGAGGTTGTTCAATTTGTTGGTGATTTTCAATATTGAGGTTGTTGTTGAACTTGTTGGTTTTATCAATGTTCTTTTTTGAACTTTTTCTCTTTTTTGAAAAGTTGAGTTTGTTGTTGAATTTGTTGGTGTTTTTCAATGTTGAGGTTGTTGTTGAATTTGTTGGTGTTATCAATGTTCTTTTTTGATCTTTTTCTCTTTTAAAGTTGAGGTTGTTGTTGAAATTGTTGGTGTTTTTCAATGTTGAGGTTGTTGTTGAATTTGTTGGTGTTTTTCATTGTTGAGGTTGTTGTTGAATTTGTTGGTGTTATCAATGTTATTTTAAACTTTTTCTCTTCCTTTAAAAGTAAGGTTGAAGTTGAATTTGTTGGTTTTTTTCAATGTTGAGCTTGTTGCTGAATTTGTTGGTTTTTTTCAATGTTGATGTTGTTGTTGAATTTGTTGGTGATTTTCAATGCTGAGGTTGTTGTTGAATTTGTTGGTGTTTTTCATTGTTGAGGTTGTTGTTGAATTTGTTGGTTTTATCAATGTTGAGGTTGTTCAATTTGTTGGTGATTTTCAATATTGAGGTTGTTGTTGAATTTGTTGGTGTTTTTCATTGTTGAGATTGTTGTTGAATTTGTTGGTGTTATCAACGTTTTTTGTTGAACTTGTTTGTATTTTTAATAGTTAAGGTTTTTGTAGAATTTGTTGGTGTTTTGCAAAGTTGAGCTTGGTCAATTTGTTGGTGTTTATCAATGTTGAGGTTGTTGTTGAACTTGTTGGTTTTATCAATGTTCTTTTTTGAACTTTTTCTCTTTTTTGAAAAGTTGAGGTTGTTTTTGAATTTGTTGGTGTTTTTCAATGTTGAGGTTGTTGTTGAATTTGTTGGTGTTATCAATGTTCTTTTTTGATCTTTTTCTCTTTTAAAAGTTGAGGTTGTTGTTGAAATTGTTGATGTTTTTCATTGTTGAGGTTGTTGCTGAATTTGTTGGTTTTTTTCAATGTTGAGGTTGTTGTTGAATTTGTTGGTGATTTTCAATGTTGAGATTGTTGTTGAATTTGTTGGTGTTTTTCATTGTTGAGGTTGTTGTTGAATTTGTTGGTTCTATAAATGTTGAGGTTGTTCAATTTGTTGGTGATTTTCAATATTGAGGTTGTTGTTGAATTTGTTGGTGTTTTTCATTGTTGAGGTTGTTGTTGAATTTGTTGGTTTTATCGATGTTCATTTTTGAACTTTTTCTCTTTTTTGAAAAGTTGAGGTTGTTGTTGAATTTGTTGGTGTTTTTCAATGTCGAGGCTGTTGTTGAATTTCTTGGTGTTATCAATGTTCTTTTTTGATCATTTACTCTTCTTTTAAAAGTTGAGGTTGTTGTTGAATTTGTTGGTGATTTTCAATATTGAAGTTGTTGAATTTGTTGGTGATTTTCAGTGTTGAGGTTGTTGTTGAATTTGTTGGTGTTATCAATGTTTTTTTTGAACTTTTTCTCTTAAAAGTAGAGGTTATTTTTCATTGTTGCGGTTGTTGAAGTTTTTGGTGTTTCTCGATGTTGAGGTTGTTGTTGAATTTGTTGGTGTTTTTCATTGTTGAGGTTGTTCTTGAATTTGTTGGTGATTTTCAATGTTGAGGGTGTTCTTGAATTTGTTGGTGTTATGAATGTTATTCTTCAAACTTTTTTGTATTTTTGAATGTTGAGATTGTTGTTGATTTTTTTGTTTTTTTTTCAATGTTAAGGTTGTTGAATTTGTTGGTGTTTTTCAATGTTGAGGTTGTTGTTGAATTTATTGGTGTTTTTCAATGTTGATTTTGTTGAATTTGTTGGTGATTTTCAATGTTGAGGTTGTTCTTGAATTTGTTGGTGTTATGAATGTTATTTTTTGAACTTTTTTGTATTTTTGAAAGTTGCGATTGTTGTTGAATTTGTTGGTTTATTTCAATGCTGAGGTTGTTGTTGAATTTGTTGGCGTTTTTCAATATTGAGTTTGATTTTGAATTTGTTGGTGTTATCAATGTTATTTTCTGAACTTTTTTGTATTTATCAACTTTGAGGTTATTGTCAACTTGTTGGTGTTATCAATGTTATTTTTTGCACTTTTTTGCATTTTTCAATGTTGAGGTTGTTGTTGAATTTGTTGGTGTTTTTCAATGTTGCGCTTTTTGTTGAATTTGTTGGTGCTTTACAATGTTGAGGTTGTTGTTGAATTTGTTGGTGTTATCAACTTTTTTTGTTGAACTTCTTTGTATTTTAAAAGTTAATGTTGTTGTACAATTTTTTGGTGTTTTGCAATGTTGAGCTTGTTCAATTTTTTGGTGATATTCAATGTTGAGGTTGTTGTTGAACTTGTTGGTTTTATCAATGTTGTTTTTTGAACTTTTTCTCGTCTTTGAAAAGTTGAGGTTTTTGTTGAATTTGTTTGTGTTTTTCAATGTTGATGTTGTTGTTCAATTCGTTGGTTTTTTTCAATGTTGAGGTTGTTGTTGAATTTGTTGTTGATTTTCAATATCGAATTTGTTGTTGAATTTGATGGTGTTATCAATGTTATTTTTTGAACTTTTTTTTATTTTTCAATGTTGAGGTTGTTGTTGAATTTGTTGGTGTTATCAATGTTATTTTTCGAACTTTTTCTCTTCTTTTAAAAGTAGAGTTTGTTGAATTTGTTGGTATTTTTCATTGTTGCGGTTGTTTAATTTTTTGGTGTTTTTCGTTGTTGAGCTTGTTGAAGTTGTTGGTGTTTTTCAATGTTGAGGTTGTTGGTGTTTTTCATTGTTGATGTTGTTGTTGAATTTGTTGGTGTTTTTCAATGTTGCGGTTGTTGTTGAATTTTTTGGTGTTTTTCATTGGTGAGGTTGTTGTTGAATATGTTGGTGATTTTCAATGTTGAGGTTGTTCTTGACTTTATTGGTGTTATGAATGTTATTTTTTGAACTTTTTTGTATTTTTGAAAGTTAAGATTGTTGTTGAATTTGTTGGTTTATTTCAATGCTGAGGCTGTTGTTGAATTTGTTCGTGTTTTTCATTGTTGAGGTTGTTGTTGAATTTGTTGGTGATTTTCAATGTTGAGGTTGTTCTTGAATCTGTTGGTGGTATGAATGTTATTTTTTGAACTTTTTTTTATCTTTGAAAGTTGATCTTGTTGTTGAATGTGTTGGTTTTTTTCAATGTTGAGGTTTTTGAATTTTTTGGTGTTTTTCAATGTTGAGGTTGTTGTTGAATTTAATGGTGTTTTTTAATGTTGAGGTTGTTGTTGAATTTATTGGTGTTTTTCAATGTTGATTTTGTTGAATTGGTTGGTGATTTTCAATGTTGACGTTGTTGTTGAATTTGTTGTTGATTTTCAATATTGAGTTTGATGTTGAATTTGTTGGTGTTATCAATGTTATTATTTGAACATCTTTGTATTTATCAATGTTGAGGTTGTTGTGTAATTTGTTGGCGTTATCAATGTTATTTTTTGCACTTTTTTGTATTTTTCAATGTTGTGGTATGTTGTTGAATTTGTTGGTTTTATCAGTGTTGAGGTTGTTCAATTTGTTGGTGATTTTCAATGTTGAGGTTGTTGTTGAATTTGTTGGTGATTTTCAATATTGTGGTTGCTGTTCAATTTGTTGCTGTTGTCACTCATATTTTTTGAACTTTTTTGTATTTTTCAATGTTGAGGTTGTTGTTGCATTTGTTGGTTTTATCAATGTTGTGGCTGTTCAATTTGTTGGTGATTTTCAATATTGAGGTTGTTGTTGAATTTGTTGGTGTTTTTCATTGTTGAGGTTGTTGAAGCTGTTGGTGTTTTTCAATGTTGAGGTTGTTGTTGAATTTGTTGGTGTTTTTCAATGTTGAGGTTGTTGTTGAATTTGTTGGTGTTATCAACTTTTTTTGTTGAACTTGTTTGTATTTTTAAAAGCTAAGGTTGTTGTACAATTTTTTGGTGTTTTGCAATGTTGAACTTGTTCAATTTGTTGGTGATTTTCAATGTTGAGGTTGTTGTTGAACCTGTTGGTTTTATCAATGTAGTTTTTTGAACTTTTTCTCTTCTTTGAAAAGTTGAGGTTTTTGTTGAATTTGTTTGTGTTTTTCAATGTTGATGTTGTTGTTCAATTCGTTGGTTTTTTTCAATGTTGAGGTTGTTGTTGAATTTGTTGTTGATTTTCAATATCGAGTTTGTTGTTGAATTTGATGGTGTTATTAATGTTATTTTTTGAACTTTTTTTTATTTTTCAATGTTGAGGTTGTTGTTGAATTTGTTGGTGTTATCAATGTTATTTTTCGAACTTTTTCTCTTTTAAAAGTAGAGGTTGTTGAATTTGTTGGTATTTTTCATTGTTGCGGTTGTTTAATTTTTTGGTGTTTTTCATTGTTGAGCTTGTTGAAGTTGTTGGTGTTTTTCAATGTTGAGGTTGTTGGTGTTTTTCATTGTTGATGTTGTTGTTGAATTTGTTGGTGTTTTTCAATGTTGCGGTTGTTGTTGAATTTTTTGGTGTTTTTCATTGGTGAGGTTGTTGTTGAATATGTTGGTGATTTTCAATGTTGAGGTTGTTCTTGAATTTATTGGTGTTATGAATGTTATTATTTGAACTTTTTTGTATTTTTGAAAGTTGAGATTGTTATTGAATTTGTTGGTTTATTTCAATGCTGAGGTTGTTGTGGAATTTGTTGGTGTTTTTCAATGTTGAGGTTGTTGTTGAATTTGTTGGTGATTTTCAATGTTGAGATTGTTTTTGAATTTGCTGTTGATTTTCAACATTGAGTTTGATGTTGAATTTGTTGGTGTTATCAATTTTTTTTTTTGAACTTTTTGTATTTATCAATGTTGAGGTTGTTGTTCAATTTGTTGGTGTTATCAATGTTATTTTTTGCACTTTTTTGTATTTTACATTGTTGTGGTTTTTGTTGAATTTGTTGGTTTTATCAATGTTGAGGTTGTTCAATTTGTTGGTGATTTTCAATATTGAGGTTGTATTGGAATTTGTTGGTGTTTTTCATTGTTGAGGTTGTTGTTGAATTTGTTGGTGTTTTTCATTGTTGAGGTTGTTGTTGAATTTGTTGGCGTTTTTCATTGTTGATTTTGTTGTTGAATTTGTTGGTGTTTTTCATTGTTGAGGTTGTTGTTGAAATTGTTGGTGTTATCAATGTTTTTTGTTGAACATATTTGTATTTTTAAAAGTTTGGGTTGTTGTTGAATTTGTTGGTGTTTTTCATTGTTGAGGTTTTTGTTGAATGTATTGCTGTTGTCAATGTTTTTTGTTGAACTTGTTTGTATTTTTAAAAGATAAGGTTGTTGTTGAATATTTTGGTGTTTTTCTATGTTGTGGTTGTTGTTGAATTTGTTGGTGCGTTTCAACGTTGAGGTTGTTGTTGAATTTGTAGGTTTTTTACAATGCTGAGTTTATTGTTGAATTTGATGGTGTTATCAATGTTATTTTTTGAACTTTTATGTATTTTTCAATGTTGAGGTTGTTGTTGAATTTGTTGGTGTTATAAATGTTGAGGTTGTTGTTGAATTTGTTGGTGTTTTCCAATGTTGAGCTTGTTGTTGAATTTGTTGGTTCTTTTCAATGTTGAGGTTGTTGTTGAATTTGTTGGTGTTATGAATGTTATTTTTCGAAATTTTTCCCCTCTTTTAAAAGTTGAGGTTGTTGTTGAATTTGTTGGTATTTTTCATTGTTGAGGTTGTTGTTGAATTTGTTGATTTTTTTCAATGTTGAGGTTGTTGTTGAATTTGTGGTTGATTTTCAATATCGAGTTTGTTGTTGAATTTGATGGTATTATCAATGCTATTTTTTGAACTTTTTTGTATATTTCAATGTTGAGGTTTTTGTTGAATTTGTTGGTGTTTTTCATTGTTGATGTTGTTGTTGAATTTGTTGGTGTTTTTCAATGTTGTGGTTGTTGTTGAATTTGTTGGTGTTTTTCAATGATTAGGTTGTTGTTGAATTTGTTGCTGTTATCAATGTTATTTTTTGAACATATATTGTATTTTTGAAAGTTGAGCTTGTTGTTGAATTTCTTGGTGTTTTTCAATTTTGAGGTTGTTGTTGAATTTGTTGGTGTTTTTCAATGTTGAGGTTGTTGTTGAATTTATTGTTGTTTTTCAATGTTGATTTTGTTGAATTTGTTGATGATTTTCAATATTGAGGTTGTTGTTGAATTTGATGGTGTTATGAATGTTATTTTTTGAACTTTTTTGTACTTTTGAAAGTTTAGATTTTTGTTGAATTTGTTGGTTTATTTCAATGTTTAGGTTGTTTTTGAATTTGTTGGTGTTTTTCATTGTTGAGGTTTTTTTTGAATTTCTTGGAGTTATCAATGTATTTTTTGAACTTATTCTCTTGTTTTAAAAGTTGAGGTTGATTTTGAATTTGTTGGTGTTTTTCAACGTTGAGTTTGTTGTTGAATTTGTTGCTGTTATCAATGTTATTTTTTGAACATGTATTGTATTTTTGAAAGTTGAGCTTGTTGTTGAATTTGTTGGTTTTTTTCAATGTTGAGGTTGTTGTTGAATTTGTTGGTGTTTTTCATTGTTGAGGTTGTTGTTGAAATTGTTGGTGTTATCAATGTTTTTTGTTGAACATATTTGTATTTTTAAAAGTTATTGTTGTTGTTGAATTTGTTGGTGTTTTTCATTATTGAGGTTTTTGTTGAATGTATTGCTGTTGTCAATGATTTTTGTTGAACTTGTTTGTATTTTTAAAAGATAAGGTTGTTGTTGAATATTTTGGTGTTTTTCTATGTTGTGGTTGTTGTTGAATTTATTGGTGTTTTTCATTGTTGAGGTTGTTGAATTTGTTGGTGCTTTTCAACGTTGAGGTTGTTGTTGAATTTGTAGGTTTTTTACAATGCTGAGTTTATTGTTGAATTTGATGGTGTTATCAATGTTATTTTTTGAACTTTTTTGTATTTTTCAATGTTGAGGTTGTTGTTGAATTTGTTGGTGTTATAAATGTTGAGGTTGTTGTTGAATTTGTTGGTGTTTTCCAATGTTGAGCTTGTTGTTGAATTTGTTGGTTATTTTCAATGTTGAGGTTGTTGTTGAATTTGTTGATGTTATGAATGTTATTTTTCGAAATTTTTCCCCTCTTTTAAAAGTTGAGGTTGTTGTTGAATTTGTTGGTATTTTTCATTGTTGAGGTTGTTGTTGAATTTGTTGATTTTTTTCAATGTTGAGGTTGTTGTTGAATTTGTGGTTGATTTTCAATATCGAGTTTGTTGTTGAATTTGATCGTGTTATCAATGCTATTTTTTGAACTTTTTTGTATATTTCAATGTTGAGGTTGTTGTTGAATTTGTTGGTGTTTTTCAATGTTGTGGTTGTTGTTGAATTTGTTGGTGCTTTTCAATGATTAGGTTGTTGTTGAATTTGTTGCTGTTATCAATGTTATTTTTTGAACATATATTGCATTTTTGAAAGTTGAGCTTGTTGTTGAATTTCTTGGTGTTTTTCAATGTTGAGGTTGTTGTTGAATTTTATGCTGATTTTCAATGTGCAGGTCGTGTTTGAACTTGTTCTTGTCTTTCAATATTGAGGTTGTTTTTGAATTTGTTGGTTTCTTTCAATATTGAGGTTGTTGTTCAATTTGTGGGTGTTATCAATGTTATTTTTTGAACTGTATTTTTCAATGTTGAGGTTGTTGTTGAATTTGTTGGTTTTTTTCAATGTTGAAGTTGTTGTTGAATTTGTTGGTGTTTTTCAATGTTGAGGTTGTTGTTGAATTTGTTGGTATTCTTCAATGTTGAGCTTGTTGTTGAATTTGTTGGTTTTTTTCAAAGTTGAGGTTGATGTTGAATTTGTTGGTATTCTTCAATGTTGATTTTGTTGTTGAATTTGTTGGTGTATCAATGTTAATTTTTGAAATTTTTTGTATTTTTCAATGTTGAGGTTATTGTTGAATTTGTTGGTGTTATCAATGTGATTTTTTGACCTTTTTTGCATTTTTCAATGTTGAGGTTGTTGTTGAATTTGTTGGTTTTATCAATGCTGAGGTTGTTCAATTTGTTGGTGATTTTCAATATTGAGGTTGTTGTTGAATTTGTTGGGGTTATCAATGTTATTTTTTGAACTTGTTGGTATTTTTCATTGTGGAGGTAGTTGAATTTATTGGTGTTTTTCAATGTTGAGGTTGCTGTTGAACTTGTTGGTGTTTTTCAATGTTGAATTTGTTGATGATTTTCAATGTTGAGGTTGTTGTTCATTTTGTGGGTGTTATCAAGGTTATTTTTTGAACTTATTTGTATTTTTCAATGTTTAGGTTGTTGTTGAATTTGTTGGTATTTTTAAATGTTGAGGTTGTTGTTCAATTTGTTGGTGTTTTTCATTGTTGAGGTTGTTGTTGAATTTGTTGGTGTTTTTCATTGTTGAGGTTTTTGTTGAATTTGTTGTTGATTTTCAATGTTGAGGTTGTTGTTGAATTTGTTGGTATTTTTCAATGTTGAGCTTGTTGTTGAATTTGTTGTTTCTTTTCAAAGTTGAGGTTGTTGTTGAATTGTTGTTGTTTTCAATATCGAGTTTGATGTTGAATTTGATGGTGTTATCAATGTAATTTTTTTGAACTTTTTTGTATTTTTCAATGTTGAGGTTGTTGTTGAATTTGTTGGTGTTATGAAGGTTTTTTGTTGAACTTGTTTGTATTTTTAAAAGTTAAGGTTGTTGTTGAATTGTTGGTGTTTTTCAATGTCGAGGTTGTTGTTGAATTTGTTGGTGTTTTTCAATGTTGAGGTTGTTGTTGAATTTGTTGGTGATTTTCAATGTTGAGGTTGCTGTTGAATTTGTTGGTGATTTTCAATGTTGAGGTTGTTGTTGAATTTGTTGGTGTCTTTCAATATTGATTTTGTTGTTGAATTTGTTGGTGTTTTTGAATGTTGAGGTTTTTGTTGAATTTGTTGGTGACTTTCAATATTGAGGTTGTTGTTGAATTTGTTGGCGTTTTTCAATCTTGAGGTAGTTGTTGAATTTGTTGATGTTATCAATGTTTTTTTTGAACTTTTTCTCTTCTTCTAAAAGTTGAGGTTGTTGTTGGATTTGTTGGTGTTTTTCATTGTTGTGGTTGTTGTTGCATTTGTTGGTGATTTTCATTATTGACATTGTTGTTGAATTTGTTGGTGTTATCAATTTAATTTGTTGAACTTTTCTGTATTTTTCAAAGTTGAGGTTGTTGTTGAATTTGTTGCTGTTTTTCAATGTTGAGTTTGTTGTTCAATTTGTTGGTGTTTATCAATGTTGAGGTTGTTGTTGAATTTGTTGGTGTTATCAATGATATTGTTGAACTTTTTTGTATTTTTAAACGTTTAGGTTGTTGTTGAAATTGTTGGTGTTTTTCAATGTTGAGGTTGTTGTTGAATTTGTTGGTGTTTTTCAATGTTGAGGTTTTTTTTGAATTTGGTGGTGATTTTCAATGTTGAGGTTGTTGTTGAATTTGTTGGTGATATCAGTGTTATTTTTTGAACTTTTTTGTATGTTTCAATGTTGAGGTTGTTGTTGAATTTCTTGGTGTTATGAATGTTTTTTTTGAACATTTTCTCTTCTTTTAAAAGTTGATGTTGTTGTTGAATTTGTTGGTGTTTTTCAATGTTGCGGTTGTTGTTAAATTGTTTGGTATTTTTCATTGTTGAGGTTGCAGTTGAATTTGTTGGTTTTTTTCAATGTTGAGGTTATTATTGAATTTGTTGGTGATTTTCAATATTAATGTTCTTGTTGAATTTGTTGGCGTTTTTCAATGTTGAGGGTTTTGTTGAAATTGTTGGTGATTTTCAATATTGAAGTTGTTGAATTTGTTGTTGATTTTCAATGTTGAGCTTTTTGTTGAATTTGTTGGTGACTTTCAATATTGATTTCGTTGTTGAATTTGTTGGTGTTTTTCAATGTTGAGGTTGCTGTTGAATTTGTTGGCGTTTTTCAATGTTTTTTTGGAACTTTTTCTATTCTTTTAAAAGTTGAGGTTGTTGTTGAATTTGTTGGTGACTTTCAATATTGAGGTTGTTGTTGAATTTGTTGGCGTTTTTCAATGTAGAGGCTGTTGTTGAATTTGTTGGTGTTTTTCAATGTTGAGGTTGCTGTTGAACTAGTTGGTGATTTTCAATATTGAGGTTGTTGTTGAATTTGCTGGCGTTTTTCATTGTTGAGGTTGCTGTTGAATTTGTTGGTGATTTTCAATGTTGAGGTTGTTCTTGAATTTGTTGGTGTTATGAATGTTATTCTTCAAACCTTTTTGTATTTTTGAATGTTGAGATTGTTGTTGATTTTTTTGTTTTTTTTTCAATGTTAAGGTTGTTGAATTTGTTGGTGTTTTTCAATGTTGAGGTTGTTGTTCAATTTGTTGGTGTTTATCAATGTTGAGGTTGTTGTTGAATTTGTTGGTGTTATCAATGATATTGTTGAACTTTTTTGTATTTTTAAACGTTTAGGTTGTTGTTGAAATTGTTGGTGTTTTTCAATGTTGAGGTTGTTGTTGAATTTGTTGGTGTTTTTCAATGTTGAGGTTTTTTTTGAATTTGGTGGTGATTTTCAATGTTGAGGTTGTTGTTGAATTTGTTGGTGATATCAGTGTTATTTTTTGAACTTTTTTGTATGTTTCAATGTTGAGGTTGTTGTTGAATTTGTTGATGTTATCAATGTTATTTTTCGAACTTTTTTGTATATTTCAATGTTGAGGTTGTTGTTGAATTTCTTGGTGTTATGAATGTTTTTTTTGAACATTTTCTCTTCTTTTAAAAGTTGATGTTGTTGTTGAATTTGTTGGTGTTTTTCAATGTTGCGGTTGTTGTTAAATTGTTTGGTATTTTTCATTGTTGAGGTTGCAGTTGAATTTGTTGGTTTTTTTCAATGTTGAGGTTATTATTGAATTTGTTGGTGATTTTCAATATTAATGTTCTTGTTGAATTTGTTGGCGTTTTTCAATGTTGAGGGTTTTGTTGAAATTGTTGGTGATTTTCAATATTGAAGTTGTTGAATTTGTTGTTGATTTTCAATGTTGAGCTTTTTGTTGAATTTGTTGGTGACTTTCAATATTGATTTCGTTGTTGAGTTTGTTGGTGTTTTTCAATGTTGAGGTTGCTGTTGAATCTGTTGGTGATTTTCAATGTTGAGGTTGTTGTTGAATTTGTTGGCGTTTTTCAATGTTTTTTTGGAACTTTTTCTATTCTTTTAAAAGTTGAGGTTGTTGTTGGATTTGTTGGTGTTTTTCAATGTTGAAGTTGTTGTTGAGTTTGTTGGTGATTTTCAAAATTGAGGTTGTTGTTGAATTTGTTGATGATTTTCAATATGTATGTTCTTGAATTTGTAGGTGATTTTCAATGTTGAGGTTTTGTTGAATTTGTTGGTGTCTTTCAATATTGAGGTTGTTGTTGAATTTGTTGGTGTTATCAATGTTATTTTTTGAACAGTTTTGTATTTTTCAAGGTTGAGATTTTTCTTGAATTTGTTGCTGACTTTCAATGTTTAGGTCCTTGTTGAACTGGTTGTTCTCTTTCATTATTGAGGATGTTGTTGAATTTGTTGGTATTATCAAAGTTACTTTTTGAACTTTTCTGTATTTTTCAATGTTGAGATTGTTGTTGAATTTGTTGGTGTTTTTCATTGTTGAGGTTGTTGTTGAATATGATGGAGTTATCAATGTTTTTTTGAACTCTTTCTCTTCCTTTTAAAGTTGAGGTTGTTGTTGAATTTGTTGGTGTTTTTCATTGTTGAGGTTGTTGTTGAATTTGTTGGTGATTTTCAAAATTGAGGTTGTCGTTGAATTTGTTGGTGTTTTTCAATGTTGAGATTGTTGTTGAATTTGTTGCTGATTTTCAATGTTGAGGACGTTGTTGAACTTTTTGGTGCATTACAATATTGAGGATGTTGTTGAATTTGTTGGTGTTATCAATGTTATTTTTTGAACTTTTTAGTATTTTTCAATGTTCAGGTTGATGTTGAATTTGTTGTTGTTTTTCAATGTTGATTTTGTTGTTGAATTTGTTGATGTTTTTCAATGCTGAGTTGGTTGTTGAATTTGTTGGTGATTTTCAATATTGAGGATGTTGTTGAATTTGTCGGCGTTTTTCAATGCTGCGGTTGTGGTTGAATTTGATGTTGAATTTCAATATTGATGCTGTTGAATTGGTTGGTGATTTTCAATGTTGAGGTTGTCGTTGAATTGTTGGTGTCATTCAAAATTGAGGTTGTTGTTGAATTTGTTGGTGTTTTTCAATGTTGAGGTTGTTGTTGAATTTGTTGGTTATTTTCAATATTGATGTTGTTGCCGAATTTGGTGGAGTTATC
Organism: Cetorhinus maximus; assembly: GCF_964194155.1. Classification (NCBI taxonomy): domain Eukaryota; kingdom Metazoa; phylum Chordata; class Chondrichthyes; order Lamniformes; family Cetorhinidae; genus Cetorhinus; species Cetorhinus maximus. The sequence goes on from NW_027596417.1 coordinate 124,987, forward strand.
AATGATATTTTTTGAACTTTTTTGTATTTTTCAATGTTGAGGTTATTGTTGAATCTGTTGATGTTATCAATGTAATTTTTCGAACTTTTTTGTATTTTTCAATGTTACGGTTGTTTTTGAATTTCTTGGTCTTATCAATGTTTTTTTTGAACTTTTTCTCTTCTTTAAAAATTTGAGGTTGTCGTTGAGTTTTTTGGTGTTTTTCATTGTTGAGGTTGTTGAAGTTGTTTGTGTTTTTCAATGCTGCAGTTGATGAATTTTTTGGTATTTTTCACTGTTGAGGTTGTAGTTGAATTAGTTGGTTATTTTCAATGTTTAGGTTATTATTGAATTTGTTCGTGATTTTCAATATTAAGTTTCTTGTTGATTTTGCTGACGTTTTTCAATGTTGAGGTTGTTATTGAATTTGTGGGTGATTTTCAATATTGAAGTTGTTGAATTTGTTGGTGATTTTCAATGTTGAGGTTGTTGTTGAATTTGTTGGTCTCTTTCAATATTGATTTTGTTGTTGAATTCGTTGGTGTTTTTCAATGTTGAGGTTGTTGTTGAATTTGTTGGTGACTTTCAATATTGAGGTTGTTGTTGAATTTGTTGGTGTTTTTCAATGTAGAGGTTGTTGTTGAATTTGTTGGTGTTTTTCAATGTTGAGGTTGCTGTTGAACTAGTTGGTGATTTTCAATATTGAGGTTGTTGTTGAATTTGCTGGCGTTTTTCATTGTTGAGGTTGCTGTTGAATTTGTTGGTGATTTTCAATATTGAGGTTGTTGTTGAATTTGTTGGCGTTTTTCAATGTTGAGGTTGTTGTTGAATTTGTTGATGATTTTCAATATTGATATTCTTGAATTTGTTGGTGATTTTCAATGTTGAGGTTGTTGTTGAATATGTTGTTGTCTTTTAATATTGACGTTGTTGTTGAATTTGTAGGTATTTTTCAAAATTGAGGTTGTTGTTGAATTTGTTAGCATTTTTCAATGTTGAGATTGTTGTTGAAATTTTCACTGATATTCAATGTTGAGGTCGTTGTTGAAATTGTTGGTGTTTTTCAATGATCAGGTTGTTGCTGAATTTTTTGGTGTTTTCATTCTTGAGGTTGTTATTGAATTTGTTAGTGTTTTTTATTGTTGAGGTTTTTGTTGAATTTGATGGTGTTATCAATGTATTTTGTTGAACTTGTTTGTATTTTTAAAATTATGGTTGTTGTTGAATTTGTTGGTGTTTTTCAATGTTCAGGTTGTTGTTGAATTCATTGGTGTTTTTCAATGTTTAAGTTGTTGAATTTGTTGGTGGTTTTCAATGATGAGGTTGTTGTTGAATTTGTTGGTGAGTTTCAGTGTTGAGGTTGTTGAAGTTGTTGGTGTTTTTCAATGTTGAGGTTGTTTTTGAATTTGTTGGCGCTTTTCATTGTTGAGGTTGATGTTGAATTTGTTGGTGTTATCAATGTTTTTTTATTGAACTTGTTTGTATTTTTAAAAGTTAAGGTTGTTGTTGAATTTGTTGGTGTTTTTCAATCTTGAGGTTGTTGTTGAATTTGTTGGCCTTTTTCAAGGTTGAGATTTTTCTTGAATTTGTTGCTGACTTTCAATGTTTAGGTCCTTGTTGAACTTGTTCTCTTTCATTATTGAGGATGTTGTTGAATTTGTTGGTATTATCAATGTTACTTTTTGAACTTTTCTGTATTTTTCAATGTTGAGATTGTTGTTGAATTTGTTGGTGTTTTTCATTGTTGAGGTTGTTGTTGAATTTGATGGAGTTATCAATGTTTTTTTGAACTTTTTCTCTTCCTTTTAAAGTTGAAGTTGTTGTTGAATTTGTTGCTGATTTTCAATGTTGAGGACGTTGTTGAACTTTTTGGTGCCTTACAATATTGAGGATGTTGTTGAATTTGTTGGTGTTATCAATGTTATTTTTTGAACTTTTTAGTATTTTTCAATGTTCAGGTTGATGTTGAATTTGTTGTTGTTTTTCAATGCTGAGTTTGTTGTTGAATTTGTTGGTGATTTTCAATATTGAGGTTGTTGTTGAATTTGTCGGCGTTTTTCAATGATGCGGTTGTGGTTGAATTTGCTGTTGAATTTCAATATTGATGCTGTTGAATAAGTTGGTGATTTTCAATGTTGAGGTTGTCGTTGAATTGTTGGTGTCTTTCAATATTGAGGTTGTTGTTGAATTTGTTGCCGTTTTTCAATGTGAGGTTGTTGTTGAATTTCTTGGTGATTTTCAAAATTGAGGTTGTTGTTGAATTTGTTGGTGTTTTTCAATGTTGAGGTTGCTGTTGAATTTGTTGATGATTTTCAATATTGAGGTTGTTTTTGAATTTGTTGGCCATTTTCAATGTTGAGGATGTTGATGAATTTGTTGATGATTTTCAATATTGATGTTGTTGAATTGGTTGGTGATTTTCAATGTTGAGATTTTTGTTGAATTTGTTGGTTTCATTCAATATTGAGGTTGTTGTTGAATTAGTTGGTCATTTTCAATGTTGAGGTTGTTTTTGAATTTGTTGGTGTCTTTCAATATTGAGGTTGTTGTTGAATTTGTTGGTGTTTTTCAATGTTGAGTTTGTTGTTGAATTTTTCGCTGATTTTCAATGTTGAGGTCGTTGTTGAAATTGTTGGTGTCTTTCATCATTGAGGTTGTAGTTGAATTTGTTTGTGTTTTTCAATGTTGTGGATGTTGATTAATTTGTTGGTGATTTTCAATATTGAGGTTGTTGTTCAATTTGTTGGTTTTATCAATGTTATTTTTTGAACTTTTTTGTATTTTTCAAAGTTGAGGTTGTTGTTGAATTTGTTGGTATTTTTCAATGTTGAGGTTGTTGTTGAATTTGTTGGTGTTTTTCATTGTTGAGGTTGTTGTTGAATTTGTTGCTGCTTTTCTATGTAGAGGTTGTTGTTGAATTTGTTGGTATTTTTCAATGTTGAGGTTATTGTTGAATTTGTCGATGTTATCAAAGTTATTTGTCGAACTTTTTTATATTTTCAATGTTGAGGTTGTTGTTGAATTTCTTGGTGTTATCAATGTTTTTTTTTGAACTTTTTCTCTTCTTTATATATTTGAGGTTGTTGTTGAATTTTTAGGTGTTTTTCATTGTTGAGGTTGTTGAAGTTGTTTCTGTTTTTCAATTTTGCAGTTGTTGTTGAATTTTTTGGTATTTTTCATTGTTGAGGTTGTAGTTGAATTTGTTGGTTTTGTTCAATGTTTAGGTTATAATTGAATTTGTTGGTGATTTTCAATATTAAGGTTCTTCTTGAATTTGTTGACGTTTTTCAATGTTGTGGTTGTTATTGATTTTGTGTGTGATTTTCAATCTTGAAGTTGTTGAATTTGTTGGTGATTTTCAATATTGAGGTTGTTGTTGAATTTGTTGGTGTCTTTCAATGTTGAGGTTGTTGTTGAAGTTGTTGTTGAATTTCAATATTGATGTTGTTGTTGAAGTTGTTGGCGTTTTTCAATGTAGAGGTTGTTGTCGAATTTGTTGGTGTTATCAATGTTTTTTTCTCTTCTTTTAAAAGTTGAGGTTGTTGTTGAATTTGTTGGTGTTTTTCAATATTGTGGTTGTTGTTGAATTTGTTGGCGTTTTTCAATGTTGAGGTTGCTGTTGAATTTTTTGGTGATTTTCAATATTGAGGTTGTTGTTGAATTTGTTGGCGTTTTTCAATATTGAGGTTGTTGTTGAATTTGTTGATGATTTTCAATATTGATATTCTTGAATTTGTTGGTGATTTTCAATGTTGAGGTTGTTGTTGAATTTGTTGTTGTCTTTTAATATTGAGGTTGTTGTTGAATTTGATGGTGTTTTTCAAAATTGAGGTTGTTGTTGAATTTGTTGGCATTTTTCAATGTTCAGATTGTTGTTGAATTTTTCGTTGATTTTCAATGTTGAGGTCGTTGTTGAATTTGTTGGCGTTTTTCAATGTTGAGGTTGTTGTTGAATTTGTTGGTTTTATCAATGCTGAGGTTGTTCAATTTGTTGGTGATTTTCAATATTGAGGTTGTTGTTGAATTTGTTGGGGTTATCAATGTTATTTTTTGAACTTGTTGGTATTTTTCATTGTGGAGGCAGTTGAATTTATTGGTGTTTTTCAATGTTGAGGTTGCTGTTGAACTTGTTGGTGTTTTTCAATGTTGAATTTGTTGATGATTTTCAATGTTGAGGTTGTTGTTCATTTTGTGGGTGTTATCAAGGTTATTTTTTGAACTTATTTGTATTTTTCAATGTTTAGGTTGTTGTTGAATTTGTTGGTATTTTTAAATGTTGAGGTTGTTGTTCAATTTGTTGGTGTTTTTCATTGTTGAGGTTGTTGTTGAATTTGTTGGTGTTTTTCATTGTTGAGGTTTTTGTTGAATTTGTTGTTGATTTTCAATGTTGAGGTTGTTGTTGAATTTGTTGGTATTTTTCAATGTTGAGCTTGTTGTTGAATTTGTTGTTTCTTTTCAAAGTTGAGGTTGTTGTTGAATTGTTGTTGTTTTCAATATCGAGTTTGATGTTGAATTTGATGGTGTTATCAATGTAATTTTTTTGAACTTTTTTGTATTTTTCAATGTTGAGGTTGTTGTTGAATTTGTTGGTGTTATGAAGGTTTTTTGTTGAACTTGTTTGTATTTTTAAAAGTTAAGGTTGTTGTTGAATTGTTGGTGTTTTTAAATGTCGAGGTTGTTGTTGAATTTGTTGGTGTTTTTCAATGTTGAGGTTGTTGTTGAATTTGTTGGTGATTTTCAATGTTGAGGTTGCTGTTGAATTTGTTGGTGATTTTCAATGTTGAGGTTGTTGTTGAATTTGTTGGTGTCTTTCAATATTGATTTTGTTGTTGAATTTGTTGGTGTTTTTGAATGTTGAGGTTGTTGTTGAATTTGTTGGTGACTTTCAATATTGAGGTTGTTGTTGAATTTGTTGGTGTTTTTCAATCTTGAGGTAGTTGTTGAATTTGTTGATGTTATCAATGTTTTTTTTGAACTTTTTCTCTTCTTCTAAAAGTTGAGGTTGTTGTTGGATTTGTTGGTGTTTTTCATTGTTGTGGTTGTTGTTGCATTTGTTGGTGATTTTCAATATTGACATTGTTGTTGAATTTGTTGGTGTTATCAATGTAATTTGTTGAACTTTTCTGTATTTTTCAAAGTTGAGGTTGTTGTTGAATTTGTTGCTGTTTTTCAATGTTGAGGTTGTTGTTCAATTTGTTGGTGTTTATCAATGTTGAGGTTGTTGTTGAATTTGTTGGTGTTATCAATGATATTGTTGAACTTTTTTGTATTTTTAAACGTTTAGGTTGTTGTTGAAATTGTTGGTGTTTTTCAATGTTGAGGTTGTTGTTGAATTTGTTGGTGTTTTTCAATGTTGAGGTTTTTTTTGAATTTGGTGGTGATTTTCAATGTTGAGGTTGTTGTTGAATTTGTTGGTGATATCAGTGTTATTTTTTGAACTATTTTGTATGTTTCAATGTTGAGGTTGTTGTTGAATTTGTTGATGTTATCAATGTTATTTTTCGAACTTTTTTGTATATTTCAATGTTGAGGTTGTTGTTGAATTTCTTGGTGTTATGAATGTTTTTTTTGAACATTTTCTCTTCTTTTAAAAGTTGATTTTGTTGTTGAATTTGTTGGTGTTTTTCAATGTTGCGGTTGTTGTTAAATTGTTTGGTATTTTTCATTGTTGAGGTTGCAGTTGAATTTGTTGGTTTTTTTCAATGTTGAGGTTATTATTGAATTTGTTGGTGATTTTCAATATTAATGTTCTTGTTGAATTTGTTGGCGTTTTTCAATGTTGAGGGTTTTGTTGAAATTGTTGGTGATTTTCAATATTGAAGTTGTTGAATTTGTTGTTGATTTTCAATGTTGAGCTTTTTGTTGAATTTGTTGGTGACTTTCAATATTGATTTCGTTGTTGAGTTTGTTGGTGTTTTTCAATGTTGAGGTTGCTGTTGAATCTGTTGGTGATTTTCAATGTTGAGGTTGTTGTTGAATTTGTTGGCGTTTTTCAATGTTTTTTTGGAACTTTTTCTATTCTTTTAAAAGTTGAGGTTGTTGTTGGATTTGTTGGTGTTTTTCAATGTTGAAGTTGTTGTTGAGTTTGTTGGTGATTTTCAAAATTGAGGTTGTTGTTGAATTTGTTGATGATTTTCAATATGTATGTTCTTGAATTTGTAGGTGATTTTCAATGTTGAGGTTTTGTTGAATTTGTTGGTGTCTTTCAATATTGAGGTTGTTTTTGAATTTGTTGCTGTTTTTGAATGTTGAGGTTGTTGTTGAATTTGTTGGTGTTATCAATGTTATTTTTTGAACAGTTTTGTATTTTTCAAGGTTGAGATTTTTCTTGAATTTGTTGCTGACTTTCAATGTTTAGGTCCTTGTTGAACTGGTTGTTCTCTTTCATTATTGAGGATGTTGTTGAATTTGTTGGCGTTTTTCAATATTGAGGTTGTTGTTGAATTTGTTGATGATTTTCAATATTGATATTCTTGAATTTGTTGGTGATTTTCAATGTTGAGGTTGTTGTTGAATTTGTTGTTGTCTTTTAATATTGAGGTTGTTGTTGAATTTGATGGTGTTTTTCAAAATTGAGGTTGTTGTTGAATTTGTTGGCATTTTTCAATGTTCAGATTGTTGTTGAATTTTTCGTTGATTTTCAATGTTGAGGTCGTTGTTGAATTTGTTGGCGTTTTTCAATGTTGAGGTTGTTGTTGAATTTGTTGGTTTTATCAATGCTGAGGTTGTTCAATTTGTTGGTGATTTTCAATATTGAGGTTGTTGTTGAATTTGTTGGGGTTATCAATGTTATTTTTTGAACTTGTTGGTATTTTTCATTGTGGAGGCAGTTGAATTTATTGGTGTTTTTCAATGTTGAGGTTGCTGTTGAACTTGTTGGTGTTTTTCAATGTTGAATTTGTTGATGATTTTCAATGTTGAGGTTGTTGTTCATTTTGTGGGTGTTATCAAGGTTATTTTTTGAACTTATTTGTATTTTTCAATGTTTAGGTTGTTGTTGAATTTGTTGGTATTTTTAAATGTTGAGGTTGTTGTTCAATTTGTTGGTGTTTTTCATTGTTGAGGTTGTTGTTGAATTTGTTGGTGTTTTTCATTGTTGAGGTTTTTGTTGAATTTGTTGTTGATTTTCAATGTTGAGGTTGTTGTTGAATTTGTTGGTATTTTTCAATGTTGAGCTTGTTGTTGAATTTGTTGTTTCTTTTCAAAGTTGAGGTTGTTGTTGAATTGTTGTTGTTTTCAATATCGAGTTTGATGTTGAATTTGATGGTGTTATCAATGTAATTTTTTTGAACTTTTTTGTATTTTTCAATGTTGAGGTTGTTGTTGAATTTGTTGGTGTTATGAAGGTTTTTTGTTGAACTTGTTTGTATTTTTAAAAGTTAAGGTTGTTGTTGAATTGTTGGTGTTTTTAAATGTCGAGGTTGTTGTTGAATTTGTTGGTGTTTTTCAATGTTGAGGTTGTTGTTGAATTTGTTGGTGATTTTCAATGTTGAGGTTGCTGTTGAATTTGTTGGTGATTTTCAATGTTGAGGTTGTTGTTGAATTTGTTGGTGTCTTTCAATATTGATTTTGTTGTTGAATTTGTTGGTGTTTTTGAATGTTGAGGTTGTTGTTGAATTTGTTGGTGACTTTCAATATTGAGGTTGTTGTTGAATTTGTTGGTGTTTTTCAATCTTGAGGTAGTTGTTGAATTTGTTGATGTTATCAATGTTTTTTTTGAACTTTTTCTCTTCTTCTAAAAGTTGAGGTTGTTGTTGGATTTGTTGGTGTTTTTCATTGTTGTGGTTGTTGTTGCATTTGTTGGTGATTTTCAATATTGACATTGTTGTTGAATTTGTTGGTGTTATCAATGTAATTTGTTGAACTTTTCTGTATTTTTCAAAGTTGAGGTTGTTGTTGAATTTGTTGCTGTTTTTCAATGTTGAGGTTGTTGTTCAATTTGTTGGTGTTTATCAATGTTGAGGTTGTTGTTGAATTTGTTGGTGTTATCAATGATATTGTTGAACTTTTTTGTATTTTTAAACGTTTAGGTTGTTGTTGAAATTGTTGGTGTTTTTCAATGTTGAGGTTGTTGTTGAATTTGTTGGTGTTTTTCAATGTTGAGGTTTTTTTTGAATTTGGTGGTGATTTTCAATGTTGAGGTTGTTGTTGAATTTGTTGGTGATATCAGTGTTATTTTTTGAACTATTTTGTATGTTTCAATGTTGAGGTTGTTGTTGAATTTGTTGATGTTATCAATGTTATTTTTCGAACTTTTTTGTATATTTCAATGTTGAGGTTGTTGTTGAATTTCTTGGTGTTATGAATGTTTTTTTTGAACATTTTCTCTTCTTTTAAAAGTTGATTTTGTTGTTGAATTTGTTGGTGTTTTTCAATGTTGCGGTTGTTGTTAAATTGTTTGGTATTTTTCATTGTTGAGGTTGCAGTTGAATTTGTTGGTTTTTTTCAATGTTGAGGTTATTATTGAATTTGTTGGTGATTTTCAATATTAATGTTCTTGTTGAATTTGTTGGCGTTTTTCAATGTTGAGGGTTTTGTTGAAATTGTTGGTGATTTTCAATATTGAAGTTGTTGAATTTGTTGTTGATTTTCAATGTTGAGCTTTTTGTTGAATTCGTTGGTGACTTTCAATATTGATTTCGTTGTTGAGTTTGTTGGTGTTTTTCAATGTTGAGGTTGCTGTTGAATCTGTTGGTGATTTTCAATGTTGAGGTTGTTGTTGAATTTGTTGGCGTTTTTCAATGTTTTTTTGGAACTTTTTCTATTCTTTTAAAAGTTGAGGTTGTTGTTGGATTTGTTGGTGTTTTTCAATGTTGAAGTTGTTGTTGAGTTTGTTGGTGATTTTCAAAATTGAGGTTGTTGTTGAATTTGTTGATGATTTTCAATATGTATGTTCTTGAATTTGTAGGTGATTTTCAATGTTGAGGTTTTGTTGAATTTGTTGGTGTCTTTCAATATTGAGGTTGTTTTTGAATTTGTTGCTGTTTTTGAATGTTGAGGTTGTTGTTGAATTTGTTGGTGTTATCAATGTTATTTTTTGAACAGTTTTGTATTTTTCAAGGTTGAGATTTTTCTTGAATTTGTTGCTGACTTTCAATGTTTAGGTCCTTGTTGAACTGGTTGTTCTCTTTCATTATTGAGGATGTTGTTGAATTTGTTGGCGTTTTTCAATATTGAGGTTGTTGTTGAATTTGTTGATGATTTTCAATATTGATATTCTTGAATTTGTTGGTGATTTTCAATGTTGAGGTTGTTGTTGAATTTGTTGTTGTCTTTTAATATTGAGGTTGTTGTTGAATTTGATGGTGTTTTTCAAAATTGAGGTTGTTGTTGAATTTGTTGGCATTTTTCAATGTTCAGATTGTTGTTGAATTTTTCGTTGATTTTCAATGTTGAGGTCGTTGTTGAATTTGTTGGCGTTTTTCAATGTTGAGGTTGTTGTTGAATTTGTTGGTTTTATCAATGCTGAGGTTGTTCAATTTGTTGGTGATTTTCAATATTGAGGTTGTTGTTGAATTTGTTGGGGTTATCAATGTTATTTTTTGAACTTGTTGGTATTTTTCATTGTGGAGGCAGTTGAATTTATTGGTGTTTTTCAATGTTGAGGTTGCTGTTGAACTTGTTGGTGTTTTTCAATGTTGAATTTGTTGATGATTTTCAATGTTGAGGTTGTTGTTCATTTTGTGGGTGTTATCAAGGTTATTTTTTGAACTTATTTGTATTTTTCAATGTTTAGGTTGTTGTTGAATTTGTTGGTATTTTTAAATGTTGAGGTTGTTGTTCAATTTGTTGGTGTTTTTCATTGTTGAGGTTGTTGTTGAATTTGTTGGTGTTTTTCATTGTTGAGGTTTTTGTTGAATTTGTTGTTGATTTTCAATGTTGAGGTTGTTGTTGAATTTGTTGGTATTTTTCAATGTTGAGCTTGTTGTTGAATTTGTTGTTTCTTTTCAAAGTTGAGGTTGTTGTTGAATTGTTGTTGTTTTCAATATCGAGTTTGATGTTGAATTTGATGGTGTTATCAATGTAATTTTTTTGAACTTTTTTGTATTTTTCAATGTTGAGGTTGTTGTTGAATTTGTTGGTGTTATGAAGGTTTTTTGTTGAACTTGTTTGTATTTTTAAAAGTTAAGGTTGTTGTTGAATTGTTGGTGTTTTTAAATGTCGAGGTTGTTGTTGAATTTGTTGGTGTTTTTCAATGTTGAGGTTGTTGTTGAATTTGTTGGTGATTTTCAATGTTGAGGTTGCTGTTGAATTTGTTGGTGATTTTCAATGTTGAGGTTGTTGTTGAATTTGTTGGTGTCTTTCAATATTGATTTTGTTGTTGAATTTGTTGGTGTTTTTGAATGTTGAGGTTGTTGTTGAATTTGTTGGTGACTTTCAATATTGAGGTTGTTGTTGAATTTGTTGGTGTTTTTCAATCTTGAGGTAGTTGTTGAATTTGTTGATGTTATCAATGTTTTTTTTGAACTTTTTCTCTTCTTCTAAAAGTTGAGGTTGTTGTTGGATTTGTTGGTGTTTTTCATTGTTGTGGTTGTTGTTGCATTTGTTGGTGATTTTCAATATTGACATTGTTGTTGAATTTGTTGGTGTTATCAATGTAATTTGTTGAACTTTTCTGTATTTTTCAAAGTTGAGGTTGTTGTTGAATTTGTTGCTGTTTTTCAATGTTGAGGTTGTTGTTCAATTTGTTGGTGTTTATCAATGTTGAGGTTGTTGTTGAATTTGTTGGTGTTATCAATGATATTGTTGAACTTTTTTGTATTTTTAAACGTTTAGGTTGTTGTTGAAATTGTTGGTGTTTTTCAATGTTGAGGTTGTTGTTGAATTTGTTGGTGTTTTTCAATGTTGAGGTTTTTTTTGAATTTGGTGGTGATTTTCAATGTTGAGGTTGTTGTTGAATTTGTTGGTGATATCAGTGTTATTTTTTGAACTATTTTGTATGTTTCAATGTTGAGGTTGTTGTTGAATTTGTTGATGTTATCAATGTTATTTTTCGAACTTTTTTGTATATTTCAATGTTGAGGTTGTTGTTGAATTTCTTGGTGTTATGAATGTTTTTTTTGAACATTTTCTCTTCTTTTAAAAGTTGATTTTGTTGTTGAATTTGTTGGTGTTTTTCAATGTTGCGGTTGTTGTTAAATTGTTTGGTATTTTTCATTGTTGAGGTTGCAGTTGAATTTGTTGGTTTTTTTCAATGTTGAGGTTATTATTGAATTTGTTGGTGATTTTCAATATTAATGTTCTTGTTGAATTTGTTGGCGTTTTTCAATGTTGAGGGTTTTGTTGAAATTGTTGGTGATTTTCAATATTGAAGTTGTTGAATTTGTTGTTGATTTTCAATGTTGAGCTTTTTGTTGAATTCGTTGGTGACTTTCAATATTGATTTCGTTGTTGAGTTTGTTGGTGTTTTTCAATGTTGAGGTTGCTGTTGAATCTGTTGGTGATTTTCAATGTTGAGGTTGTTGTTGAATTTGTTGGCGTTTTTCAATGTTTTTTTGGAACTTTTTCTATTCTTTTAAAAGTTGAGGTTGTTGTTGGATTTGTTGGTGTTTTTCAATGTTGAAGTTGTTGTTGAGTTTGTTGGTGATTTTCAAAATTGAGGTTGTTGTTGAATTTGTTGATGATTTTCAATATGTATGTTCTTGAATTTGTAGGTGATTTTCAATGTTGAGGTTTTGTTGAATTTGTTGGTGTCTTTCAATATTGAGGTTGTTTTTGAATTTGTTGCTGTTTTTGAATGTTGAGGTTGTTGTTGAATTTGTTGGTGTTATCAATGTTATTTTTTGAACAGTTTTGTATTTTTCAAGGTTGAGATTTTTCTTGAATTTGTTGCTGACTTTCAATGTTTAGGTCCTTGTTGAACTGGTTGTTCTCTTTCATTATTGAGGATGTTGTTGAATTTGTTGGTATTATCAAAGTTACTTTTTGAACTTTTCTGTATTTTTCAATGTTGAGATTGTTGTTGAATTTGTTGGTGTTTTTCATTGTTGAGGTTGTTGTTGAATTTGTTGGTGATTTTCAAAATTGAGGTTGTCGTTGAATTTGTTGGTGTTTTTCAATGTTGAGATTGTTGTTGAATTTGTTGCTGATTTTCAATGTTGAGGACGTTGTTGAACTTTTTGGTGCATTACAATATTGAGGATGTTGTTGAATTTGTTGGTGTTATCAATGTTATTTTTTGAACTTTTTAGTATTTTTCAATGTTCAGGTTGATGTTGAATTTGTTGTTGTTTTTCAATGTTGATTTTGTTGTTGAATTTGTTGATGTTTTTCAATGCTGAGTTGGTTGTTGAATTTGTTGGTGATTTTCAATATTGAGGATGTTGTTGAATTTGTCGGCGTTTTTCAATGCTGCGGTTGTGGTTGAATTTGATGTTGAATTTCAATATTGATGCTGTTGAATTGGTTGGTGATTTTCAATGTTGAGGTTGTCGTTGAATTGTTGGTGTCATTCAAAATTGAGGTTGTTGTTGAATTTGTTGGTGTTTTTCAATGTTGAGGTTGTTGTTGAATTTGTTGGTTATTTTCAATATTGATGTTGTTGCCGAATTTGGTGGAGTTATCAATGTAATTTTTCGAACTTTTTTGTATTTTTCAATGTTACGGTTGTTTTTGAATTTCTTGGTCTTATCAATGTTTTTTTTGAACTTTTTCTCTTCTTTAAAAATTTGAGGTTGTTGTTGAGTTTTTTGGTGTTTTTCATTGTTGAGGTTGTTGAAGTTGTTTGTGTTTTTCAATGCTGCAGTTGATGAATTTTTTGGTATTTTTCACTGTTGAGGTTGTAGTTGAATTAGTTGGTTATTTTCAATGTTTAGGTTATTATTGAATTTGTTCGTAATTTTCAATATTACGTTTCTTGTTGATTTTGCTGACGTTTTTCAATGTTGAGGTTGTTATTGAATTTGTGGGTGATTTTCAATATTGAAGTTGTTGAATTTGTTGGTGATTTTCAATGTTGAGGTTGTTGTTGAATTTGTTGGTCTCTTTCAATATTGATTTTGTTGTTGAATTCGTTGGTGTTTTTCAATGTTGAGGTTGTTGTTGAATTTGTTGGTGACTTTCAATATTGAGGTTGTTGTTGAATTTGTTGGCGTTTTTCAATGTAGAGGTTGTTGTTGAATTTGTTGGTGTTTTTCAATGTTGAGGTTGCTGTTGAACTAGTTGGTGATTTTCAATATTGAGGTTGTTGTTGAATTTGCTGGCGTTTTTCATTGTTGAGGTTGCTGTTGAATTTGTTGGTGATTTTCAATATTGAGGTTGTTGTTGAATTTGTTGGCGTTTTTCAATGTTGAGGTTGTTGTTGAATTTGTTGATGATTTTCAATATTGATATTCTTGAATTTGTTGGTGATTTTCAATGTTGAGGTTGTTGTTGAATATGTTGTTGTCTTTTAATATTGACGTTGTTGTTGAATTTGTAGGTATTTTTCAAAATTGAGGTTGTTGTTGAATTTGTTAGCATTTTTCAATGTTGAGATTGTTGTTGAAATTTTCACTGATATTCAATGTTGAGGTCGTTGTTGAAATTGTTGGTGTTTTTCAATGATCAGGTTGTTGCTGAATTTTTTGGTGTTTTCATTCTTGAGGTTGTTATTGAATTTGTTGGTGTTTTTTATTGTTGAGGTTTTTGTTGAATTTGATGGTGTTATCAATGTATTTTGTTGAACTTGTTTGTATTTTTAAAATTATGGTTGTTGTTGAATTTGTTGGTGTTTTTCAATGTTCAGGTTGTTGTTGAATTCATTGGTGTTTTTCAATGTTTAAGTTGTTGAATTTGTTGGTGGTTTTCAATGATGAGGTTGTTGTTGAATTTGTTGGTGAGTTTCAGTGTTGAGGTTGTTGAAGTTGTTGGTGTTTTTCAATGTTGAGGTTGTTTTTGAATTTGTTGGCGCTTTTCATTGTTGAGGTTGATGTTGAATTTGTTGGTGTTATCAATGTTTTTTTATTGAACTTGTTTGTATTTTTAAAAGTTAATGTTGTTGTTGAATTTGTTGGTGTTTTTCAATCTTGAGGTTGTTGTTGAATTTGGTGGCCTTTTTCAAGGTTGAGATTTTTCTTGAATTTGTTGCTGACTTTCAATGTTTAGGTCCTTGTTGAACTTGTTCTCTTTCATTATTGAGGATGTTGTTGAATTTGTTGGTATTATCAATGTTACTTTTTAACTTTTCTGTATTTTTCAATGTTGAGATTGTTGTTGAATTTGTTGGTGTTTTTCATTGTTGAGGTTGTTGTTGAATTTGATGGAGTTATCAATGTTTTTTTGAACTTTTTCTCTTCCTTTTAAAGTTGAAGTTGTTGTTGAATTTGTTGCTGATTTTCAATGTTGAGGACGTTGTTGAACTTTTTGGTGCCTTACAATATTGAGGATGTTGTTGAATTTGTTGGTGTTATCAATGTTATTTTTTGAACTTTTTAGTATTTTTCAATGTTCAGGTTGATGTTGAATTTGTTGTTGTTTTTCAATGCTGAGTTTGTTGTTGAATTTGTTGGTGATTTTCAATATTGAGGTTGTTGTTGAATTTGTCGGCGTTTTTCAATGCTGCGGTTGTGGTTGAATTTGCTGTTGAATTTCAATATTGATGCTGTTGAATAAGTTGGTGATTTTCAATGTTGAGGTTGTCGTTGAATTGTTGGTGTCTTTCAATATTGAGGTTGTTGTTGAATTTGTTGCCGTTTTTCAATGTGAGGTTGTTGTTGAATTTCTTGGTGATTTTCAAAATTGAGGTTGTTGTTGAATTTGTTGGTGTTTTTCAATGTTGAGGTTGCTGTTGAATTTGTTGATGATTTTCAATATTGAGGTTGTTTTTGAATTTGTTGGCCATTTTCAATGTTGAGGATGTTGATGAATTTGTTGATGATTTTCAATATTGATGTTGTTGAATTGGTTGGTGATTTTCAATGTTGAGATTTTTGTTGAATTTGTTGGTTTCATTCAATATTGAGGTTGTTGTTGAATTAGTTGGTCATTTTCAATGTTGAGGTTGTTTTTGAATTTGTTGGTGTCTTTCAATATTGAGGTTGTTGTTGAATTTGTTGGTGTTTTTCAATGTTGAGTTTGTTGTTGAATTTTTCGCTGATTTTCAATGTTGAGGTCGTTGTTGAAATTGTTGGTGTCGTTCATCATTGAGGTTGTAGTTGAATTTGTTTGTGTTTTTCAATGTTGTGGATGTTGATTAATTTGTTGGTGATTTTCAATATTGCGGTTGTTGTTCAATTTGTTGGTTTTATCAATGTTATTTTTTGAACTTTTTTGTATTTTTCAAAGTTGAGGTTGTTGTTGAATTTGTTGGTATTTTTCAATGTTGAGGTTGTTGTTGAATTTGTTGGTGTTTTTCATTGTTGAGGTTGTTGTTGAATTTGTTGCTGCTTTTCTATGTAGAGGTTGTTGTTGAATTTGTTGGTATTTTTCAATGTTGAGGTTATTGTTG
Organism: Cetorhinus maximus; assembly: GCF_964194155.1. Classification (NCBI taxonomy): domain Eukaryota; kingdom Metazoa; phylum Chordata; class Chondrichthyes; order Lamniformes; family Cetorhinidae; genus Cetorhinus; species Cetorhinus maximus. The sequence continues at coordinate 140,393 of NW_027596417.1, forward strand.
AATTTGTCGATGTTATCAAAGTTATTTGTCGAACTTTTTTATATTTTCAATGTTGAGGTTGTTGTTGAATTTCTTGGTGTTATCAATGTTTTTTTTTGAACTTTTTCTCTTCTTTATATATTTGAGGTTGTTGTTGAATTTTTAGGTGTTTTTCATTGTTGAGGTTGTTGAAGTTGTTTCTGTTTTTCAATTTTGCAGTTGTTGTTGAATTTTTTGGTATTTTTCACTGTTGAGGTTGTAGTTGAATTTGTTGGTTTTGTTCAATGTTTAGGTTATAATTGAATTTGTTGGTGATTTTCAATATTAAGGTTCTTCTTGAATTTGTTGACGTTTTTCAATGTTGTGGTTGTTATTGATTTTGTGTGTGATTTTCAATCTTGAAGTTGTTGAATTTGTTGGTGATTTTCAATATTGAGGTTGTTGTTGAATTTGTTGGTGTCTTTCAATGTTGAGGTTGTTGTTGAAGTTGTTGTTGAATTTCAATATTGATGTTGTTGTTGAAGTTGTTGGCGTTTTTCAATGTAGAGGTTGTTGTCGAATTTGTTGGTGTTATCAATGTTTTTTTCTCTTCTTTTAAAAGTTGAGGTTGTTGTTGAATTTGTTGGTGTTTTTCAATATTGTGGTTGTTGTTGAATTTGTTGGCGTTTTTCAATGTTGAGGTTGCTGTTGAATTTTTTGGTGATTTTCAATATTGAGGTTGTTGTTGAATTTGTTGGCGTTTTTCAATATTGAGGTTGTTGTTGAATTTGTTGATGATTTTCAATATTGATATTCTTGAATTTGTTGGTGATTTTCAATGTTGAGGTTGTTGTTGAATTTGTTGTTGTCTTTTAATATTGAGGTTGTTGTTGAATTTGATGGTGTTTTTCAAAATTGAGGTTGTTGTTGAATTTGTTGGCATTTTTCAATGTTCAGATTGTTGTTGAATTTTTCGTTGATTTTCAATGTTGAGGTCGTTGTTGAATTTGTTGGCGTTTTTCAATGTTGAGGTTGTTGTTGAATTTGTTGGTTTTATCAATGCTGAGGTTGTTCAATTTGTTGGTGATTTTCAATATTGAGGTTGTTGTTGAATTTGTTGGGGTTATCAATGTTATTTTTTGAACTTGTTGGTATTTTTCATTGTGGAGGTAGTTGAATTTATTGGTGTTTTTCAATGTTGAGGTTGCTGTTGAACTTGTTGGTGTTTTTCAATGTTGAATTTGTTGATGATTTTCAATGTTGAGGTTGTTGTTCATTTTGTGGGTGTTATCAAGGTTATTTTTTGAACTTATTTGTATTTTTCAATGTTTAGGTTGTTGTTGAATTTGTTGGTATTTTTAAATGTTGAGGTTGTTGTTCAATTTGTTGGTGTTTTTCATTGTTGAGGTTGTTCTTGAAATCGTTGCTGCTTTTCAATGTTGAGGTTTTTGTTGAATTTTTTGGTATTATCAGTGTATTTTGTTGAACTTGTTTGTATTTTTAAAATTATGGTTGTTGTTGAATTTGTTGGTGTTTTTCAATGTTCAGGTTGTTGTTGAATTTTTTGGTGTTTTTCATTGTTGAGGTTGTTATTGAATTTGTTGGTGATTTTCAATGTTGAGGTTGTTGAAGTTGTTGGTGTTTTTCAATGTTGAGGTTGTTGTTGAATTTGTTGGTGCTTTTCATTGTTGAGGTTGATGTTGAATTTGTTGGTGTTATCAATTTTTTTTTATTGAACCTGTTTGTATTTTTAAAAGTTAAGGTTGTTGTTGAATTTGTTGGTGTATTTCAATCTTGAGGTTGTTGTTGAATTTGTTTGTGTCTTTCAATATTGAGGTTGTTGTTGAATTTGTTGGTGTTTTTCAATGTTGTTGTTGTTGAATTTGTTGGTATTTTTCAATGTTGAGGGTGTTTTTTGATTTTGTTGGTGATTTTCAAAATTGAGGTTGTCGTTGAATTTGTTGGCATTTTTCAATGTTGAGATTGTTGTTGAATTTGTTGTTGATTTTCAATTTTGAGGACGTTATTGAATTTCTTTGTGATTTTCAAAATTGACATTTTTTTTGAATTTGTTGGCCTTGTTCAATGTTGAGATTGTTTGAAATTTTCGCTGATTTTCAATGTTGAGGTCGTTGTTGAAATGGTTGGTGTCTTTCAATATTGAGGTTGTTGTTGAAATTGTTGGTGGTTTTCAATGTTGAGTTTGTTGGTGAATTTGTTGGTGATTTTAAATTTTGAGGTTGTTGTTGAATTTGTTGGTGATTTTCAATATTGAGGTTGTTGTTGAATTTGTTGGCGTTCTTCAATGTTGAGGATGTTGTTGAATTTTTCGCTGATTTTCAATTTTGTGGTCGTTGTTGAAATTGTTGGTGTCTTTCATTATTGAGGTTGTTGTTGAATTTGTTGGTGTTTTTCAATGTTGTGGTTGTTGTTGAATTTGTTGGTAATTTTCAATGTTGAGGTTGTTGTTGAATATGTTGCTGTTATCAATGTTATTTTTTGAACTTTTTTGTATTTTTCAATGTTGAGGTTGTTGTTGAATTTGTTGGTATTTTTCAATGTTGAGGTTGTTGTTGAATTTGTTGGTGTTTTTCATTGTTGAGGTTATTGTTGAATTTGTTGCTGCTTTTCAATGTAGAGGTTGTTGTTGAATTTGTTTGTGATTTTCAATGTTGAGGTTGTTGTTGAATTTCTTGGTGTTTTTCATTGTTGCAGTTGTTGTTGAATTTTTTGGTGATTTTCAATAATAAGGTTCTTGTTGAATATGTTGACGTTTTTCAATGTTGAGGTTGTTGTTGAATTTGTTGGTGATTTTCAATATTGAAGTTGTTGAAGTTGTTGGTGTTTTTCAATGTTGAGGTTGTTGTTGAATTTGTTGGTGACGTTCAATGTTGAGGTTGTTTTTGAATTTGTTGGCGTTTTTCAATGTAGAGGTTGTTGTTGAATTTGTTGGTTTTTTTCAATGTTGAGGTTGCTGTTGAATTTGTTGTTGATTTTCAATATTGAGGTTGTTTTTGAATTTGTTGGCGTTTTTCAATGTTGAGGTTGCTGTTGAATTTGTTGGTGATTTTCAATATTGAGTTTGTTGTTGAATTTGTTGGCGTTTTTCAATTTTGAGGTTGTTGTTGAATTTGTTGTTGCCTTTTAATATTGAGGTTTTTGTTGAATTTGTATGTGTTTTTCAAAATTGAGGGTTTTGTTGAATTTGTTGGCGTTTTTCAATTTTGAGATTGTTGTTGAATTTTTCGCTTATTTTCAATGTTGAGGTCGTTGTTGAAATTGTTGGTGTCTTTCAATATTGAGGTTGTTGTTGAATTTGTTGGCGTTTTAAATTTTGAGATTGTTGTTGAATTTTTCGTTGGTTTTCAATGTTGCGGTTGTTGTTGAATTTGTTGGTATTTTTCAATGTTGAGGTTGTTCTTGAATTTGTTGCTGCTTTTCAATGTTGAGGTTGTTGTTGAATTTGTTAGTATTTTTCAATGTTGAGGTTGTTGTTGAATTTGTTGGTGTTATTTATTGTTGAGGTTTTTGTTCAATTTGTTGCTGTTATCAATGTTTTTTGTTGAACTTGTTTGTATTTTAAAAATATGGTTGTTGTTGAATTTGTTGGTGTTTTTCAATGTTGAGGTTGTTGTTGAATTTTTTGGTGTTTTCATTGTTGTGGTTGTTATTGAATTTGTTGGTGATTTTCAATGTTGAGGTTGTTGAAGTTGTTGGTGTTTTTCAATGTTGAGGTTGTTATTGAATTTGTTGGTGATTTTCAATGTTGAGGTTGTTGAAGTTGTTGGTGTTTTTCAATGTTGAGGTTGATGTTGAATTTGTTCGTGTTATCAATGTATTTTTTTGAACTTGTTTGTTATTTTAAAAGTTAAGGTTGTTGATTAATTTATTGGTGTAATTAAATGTTGAGGTTGTTGTAGAATTTGTTGGTGTCTTTCAATATTGTGGTTGTTTTTGAATTTGTTGGTGTTTTTCAATTTTGAGGTTGTTCTTGAATTTGTTGGTGATTTTCAAAATTGAGGTTGTTGTTGAATTTGTTGGTGTTTTTCAATGTTGAGATTTTTCTTGAAATTGTTACTGATTTTTAATGTTTAGGTCGTTGTTGAACTTGTTGGTCTCTTTCAATATTGAGGATGTTGTTGAATTTGTTGGTATTATCATTGATATTTTTTGAACTGTTCTGTATTTTTCAATGTTGAGGTTGTTGTTGAATTTGTTGGTATTTTTCAATATTGAGGTTGTTGTTGAATTTGTTGGTGTTTTTCATTGTTGAGGTTATTGTTGAATTTGATGGAGTTATCAATGTTTTTTTTGAACTTTTTCTCTTCTTTTAAAAGTTGAAGTACTTGTTGAATTTTTTGGTGATTTTCAATGTTGAGGTTGTTGTTGAATTTGTTGGTGATTTTCAAAATTGAGGTTGTCGTTGAATTTGTTAACGTTCTTCAATTTTGAGGTTGTTGTTGAATTTGTCGGCGTTTTTCAATGCTGAGATTGTTGTTGAATTTGTTGATGATTTTCAATATTGATGTTGTTTAATTGGTTGGTGATTTTCAATGTTGAGGTTGTTGTTGAATTTGTTGGTGTCTTTCAATATTGATTTTGTTGTTGAATTTGTTGGTGTTTTTCAATGTTGCGGTTGTTGTTGAAATTTTTGGTGACTTTCAATATTGAGGTTGTTGTTGAATTTGTTGGCTTTTTTCAATGTTGAGGTTGTTGTTGAATTTGTTGGTGTTTTTCAATGTTGAGGTTGCTGTTGAATTTGTTGGTGATTTTCAATATTGAGGTTGTTGTAGAATATGTTGGCGTTTTTCAATGTTGAGGTTGCTGTTGAATTTGTTGGTGATTTTCAATAATGAGGTTGTTGTTGAATTTGTTGCTGTTTTTCAATGTTGAGGTTGTTGCTGAATTTGTTGATGGTTTTAAATATTGATGTTCTTGAATTTGTTCGTGATATTCAATGTTGAGGTTGTTGTTGAATTTGTAGGTGTTTTTCAAAATTGAGGTTGTTGTTGAATTTGCTGGCGTTTATCAATGTTGAGGTTGTTGTTGAATTTTTCGTTTATTTTCAATGTTGAGGTCGTTGTTGAAATTGTTTGTGTCTTTCAATTTTCAGGTTGTTGTTGAATTTTTTGGTGTTTTCATTGTTGTGGTTGTTATCGAATTTGTTGGTGATTTTCAATGTTGAGGTTGTTTTTGAAGTTGTTGGTGTTTTTCAATGTTGAGGTTGTTGTTGAATTTGTTGGTGCCTTTAATTGTTGAGGTTGATGTTGAATTTGTTGGTGTTATCAATGTTTTTTTTTTAACTTGTTTGTATTTTTATAAGTTAAGCTTGTTGTTGAATTTATTGGTGTTATTCAATGTTGAGGTTGTTGTAGAACTTGTTGGTGTCTTTCAATATTGAGGTTGTTGTTGAATTTGTTGGAGTTTTTCAATGTTGAGGTTGTTGTTGAATTTGTTGGTGTTTTTCATTGTTGAGGTTGTCGTTGAATTTGATGGAGTTATCAATGTTTTTTTTGTGAACTTTTTCTCTTCTTTTAAAAGTTGAGGTAATTGTTGAATTTTTTGGTGTTTTTCAATGTTGAGGTTGTTGTTGAATTTGTTGGTGATTTTCAAAATTGAGGTTGTCGTTGAATTTGTTGGCGTTCTTTCAATATTGAGGTTGTTGTTGAATTTGTTGGAGTTTTTCAATGTTGAGATTGTTGTTGAATTTGTTGCTGATTTTCAATGTTGAGGTCGTTGTTGAACTTTTTGGTGCCTTTCAATATTCAGGATGTTGTTGAATTTGTTGGTGTTATCAATGTTATTTTTTGAACTTTTCCGTATTTTTCAATGTTGAGGTTGTTCTTGCATTTGCTGGTATTTTTCAATGTTGAGGTTGTTGTTGAATTTGTTTGTGTTTTTCAATGCTGAGGTTGTTGTTGAATTTGTTGGTGATTTTCAATATTGAGGTTGTTGTTGAATTTGTCGGCGTTTTTCCATGCTGATGTTGTTGTAGAATTTGTTGATGATTTTCAATATTGATGTTGTTTAATTGGTTGGTGATTATCAATGTTGAGGTTGTTGTTGAATTTGTTGGTGTCTTTCAATATTGATTTTGTTGTCGAATTTGTTGGTGTTTTTCAATGTTGCGGTTGTTGTTGAATTTGTTGGTGACTTTCAATATTGAGGTTGTTGTTGAATTTGTTGGTGTTATCCATGTTTTTTTTGAACTTTTTTTCTTCTTTTAAAAGTTGAGGTTGTTGTTGAATTTGTTGGCGTTTTTCAATGTTGAGGTTGCTGTTGAATTTGTTGGCGTTTTTCAATGTTGAGGTTGTTGTTGAATTTGTTGATGATTTTCAATATTGATGTTCTTGAATTTGTTGGTGATTTTCAATTTTGAGGTTGTTGGTGAATTTGTTGGTGTTTTTCATTGTTGAGGTTGTTGTTGAATTTGATGGAGTTACCAATGTTTTTTTTGTGAACTTTTTCTCTTCTTTTAAAAGTTGAAGTATTTGTTGAATTTTTTTTTTTCAATGTTGAGATTGTTGTTGAATTTTTCGCTGATTTTCAATGTTGAAGTTGTTGTTGAATTTGTTGGTATTTTTCAATATTGAGGTTGTTGTTGAATTTGTTGGTGTTTTTCATTGTTGAGGTTGTTGTTGAATTTGTTGGAGTTTTTAAAAGTTGAGATTGTTGTTGAATTTGTTGCCGATTTTCAATGTTGAGGTCGTTGTTGAACTTTTTGGTGCCTTTCAATATTGGTTTTGTTGTTGAATTTGTTGGTGTTTTTCAATGTTGCGGTTGGTGTTGAATTTGTTTGTGACTTTCAATATTGAGGTTGTTGTTGAATTTGTTAGTGTTATCAATGTTTTTTTTGAACTTTTTTTCTTCTTTTAAATGTTGAGGTTGTTGTTGAATTTTTTGGTGTTTTTCAGTGTTGAGGTTGCTGTTGAATTTGTTGGTGATTTTCAATATTGAGGTTGTTGTTGAATTTGTTGGCGTTTTTCATTGTTGAGGTTGCTGTTGAATTTGTTGGTATTTTTCAATGTTGAGGTTGTTGTTGAATTTGTTGATGATTTTCAATATTGATGTTCTTGAATTTGTTGGTCATTTTCAATTTTGAGGTTGTTGTTGAATTTGTTGTTGTCTTTTAATATTGAGGTTGTTGTTGAATTTGCAGGTATTTTTCAAAATTTAGGTTGTTGTTGAATTTTTTGGCGTTTTTCAATGTTGAGATTGTTGTTGAATTTTTCGCTGAAATTCAATGTTGAAGTTGTTGTTGAATTTATTGGTTTTGCTCATTGTTGAGGTTGTTCTTGAATTTGTTGGTGCTTTTCAATGTTGAGGTTGTGTTGAATTTGCTGGTATTTTTCAATGTTGAGGTTGTTTTTGAATTTGTTGGTGTTTTTTATTGTTGAGGTTTTTGTTGAATTTCTTGGTGTTATCAATGTTTTTTGTTGAACTTGTTTGTATTTTTAAAATTATGGTTGTTGTTGAATTTGTTGATGTTTTTCAATGTTCAGGTTGTTGTTGAATTTTTTGGTGTTTTCATTGTTGAGGTTGTTATTGAATTTGTTGGTGATTTTCAATGTTGAGGTTGTTGAATTTGTTGGTGTTTTTCAATGTTGAGGTTGTTGTTGAATTTGTTGGTGTCTTTCAATATTGAGGTTGTTGTTGAATTTGTTGGTGTTTTTCATTGTTGAGGTTGTTGTTGAATTTGTTGGTGTTTTTCATTGTTGAGGTTGTTGTTGAATTTGTTGGTGTTATCAATGCTTTTTTAAAACTATTTCTCTTCTTTTAAAAGTTGAGATTGTTGTTGAATCTGTTGGTATTTTTCATTGTTGCTGTTGTAGAATTTTTCGGTGTCTTTCATTGTTGAGTTTGTTGAAGTTGTTGGTGTTTTACAATGTTGAGGTGGTTGTTGAATTTGTTGGTGTTTTTTATTGTTGAGGTTTTTGTTGAATTTTTTGGTGTTTTCATTGTTGAGGTTGTTATTGAATTTGTTTGTGATTTTCAATGTTGAGGTTGTTGAATTTGTTGGTGTTTTTCAATGTTGAGGTTGTTGTTGAATTTGTTGGTGTCTTTCAATATTGAGGTTGTTGTTGAATTTGTTGGTGTTTTTCAATTTCAAGGTTGTTGTTGAATTTGTTGGTGTTTTTCATTGTTGAGGTTGTTGTTGAATTTGTTGGTGTTATCAATGCCTTTTTAAATCTATTTCTCTTCTTTTAAAAGTTGAGATTGTTGTTGAATCTGTTGTTATTTTTCATTGTTGCTGTTGTAGAATTTTTCGGTGTCTTTCATTGTTGAGTTTGTTGAAGTTGTTGGTGTTTTACAATGTTGAGGTGGTTGTTGAATTTGTTGGTGTTTTTTACTGTTGAGGTTGTTGTTGAATTTGTTGGTGTTATCAATGTTTTTTGTTGAACTTGTTTTTTTTTAAAGTTATGGTTGTTGTAGAACTTGTTTGTGTTTTTCAATGTTGAGGTTATTCAATTTGTTGGTGATTTTCAATATTGAGGTTGTTGTTGAATTTGTTGGTTTTATCAATGTTCGTTTTTGAACTTTTTCTCTGTTTTTAAAAGTTGAGGTTGTTGCTGAATTTTTTGGTGGTTTTCAATGTTGAGGTTGTTGTTGAATTTGTTGTTGATTTTCAATATCGAGTTTGTCATACAATTTGTTGATGTTATCAATGTTATTTTTTGAACTTTTTTGTATTTTTCAATGTTGACGTTGTTGTTGAATTTGTTGGTGTTATCAATGTTCTTTTAGAACTTTTTCACTTCTTTTAAAAGTTAAGATTGTTGTTGAATTTGTTGGTATTTTTCATTGTTGTGGTTGTTTAATTTTTTGGTGTTTTTCATTGTTTAGGTTGTTGAAGTTGTTGGTGTTTATCAATGTTGAGGTTGTAGCTGAATTTGTTGGTTTTTTTCATTGTTGAGGTTGTTGTTGAATTTTTTGGTGATTTTCAATGTTGAGGTTCTGGTCGAATTTGTTGGCGTTATTCAATGTTGAGGTTGTTGTTGAATTTGTGGATGTTGTTCATTGTTGAGGTTGTAGTTGAATTTGGTGGTTTTTTTCATTGTTGAGGTTGTTGTTGAATTTGTTGGTGATTTTCAATATTGAGGTTCTGGTCGAATTTGTTGGCGTTGTTCAATGTTGCGGTTGTTGTTGAATTTTTTGGTGTTTTTCATTGTTGAGGTTGTAGTTGAATTTGTTCGTTTTTTTCACTGTTGAGGTTGTTGTTGAATTTGTTGTTGATTTTCAATATTGAGGTTCTGGTCCAATTTGTTGGCATTGTTCAATGTTGATTTTGTTGTTGAATTTGTTGGTGTTATCAATGTTTTATTTGAAGTCTTTCTCTTCTTTTAAAAGTTGAGGTTGTTGTTGAATTTGTTGGTGTTTTTCAATGTTGAGGTTGTTGTTGAATTTGTTGGTGACTTTCAATATTGAGTTTGTTGTTGCATTTGTTGGCGTTTTAACATGTCGAGGTTGTTGTTGAATTTGTTTGTGTTATCAATGTTTTTTTTGATCTTTTTCTCTTCTTTTAATAGTTGAGGTTGTTGTTGAATTTGTTGGTGACTTTCAGTATTGAGGTTGCTGTTGAATTTGTTGGCGTTTTTCAATGTTTAGGTTGTTGTTGGATTTGTGTGTGATTTTCAATATTGATGTTATAGAATTGGTTGGCGATTTTGAATGCTGAGGTTGTTCTTGAATTTATTGATGTTTTTCAATATTGAGGTTGTTGTTGAATTTGTTGCTGTTTTTCATTGTTGACATTGCTGTTGAATTTGTTGTTGTTATCAATGTTTTTTTTGAACTTTTTCACTTCTTTTAAAAGTTGAAGTTGTTGTTGAATTTGTTGGTATTTTTCAATGTTGCGGTTGTTGAATTTTTGGTGTTTTTCATTGTTGAGGTTGTTGAAGTTGTTGGTGTTATTCATTGTTGAGGTTGTTGTTGAAAATGTTGGTGTTATCAATTTTTTTTTTGAACTTCTTTGTATTTTTAAAAGTTAAGGTTGTTGTTGAATTGGTTTGTGTTTTTCAATGCTGTGGTTGTTCAATTTGTTGGTGTTTTTCAATGTTGAGGTTGTTGTTGAATTTGTTGGTGATTTTCAATATTGAGGTTGTTGTTGAATTTGTTGGTGTTTTTCATTGTTGAGGTTGTTGTTGAATTTGTTGCTGCTTTTCAATGTTGAGGTTGTAGTTCAATTTGTTGGTGTTTTTCATTGTTGAGGTTGTAGTCGAATTGGTTGGTGTTTTTCAATGTTGAGGTTGTTGTTGAATTTGTTGCTGTTATCAATGTTATTTTTGGAACATTTATTGTACTTTTGAAAGTTGAGCTTGTAGTTGAATTTGTGGGTATTTTTCAATGTGGAGATCGTTGTTGAATTTGTTGGTGTTTTTCAATGTTGAGGTTGTTGTTGAATTTGTTGGTCTTTTTCAATGTTGCGGTTGTTGTTGAATTTGTTGTGTGATTTTCAATGTTGAGGTTGTTGTTGAATTTGTTGGTGTCATTCAATATTGAGGTTGTTGTTGAATTTGCTGATGTTTTTCAATGTTCATGTTGTTGTTGAATTTGTTGGTGACTTTCAATTATGAGGTTGTTGAATTTGTTGGCCTTTTTCAATGTTGAGGTTGTTGTTGAAGTTGTTGATGTCATCAATGTTTTTTTTGAACTTTTTGTCTTCTTTTAAAGTTGAGGTTGTTGTTGGATTTGTTGGTGTTTTTCAATGTTGAGGTTGTAGTTGAATTTGTTGTTGATTTTCAATACTGAGGTTGTTGTTGAATTTGTTGGTTTCTTTCAATATTGAGGTTGTTGTTGAATTTGTTGGAGTTTTTCAATATTGAGGTTGTTGTTGAATTTGTTGGTGTTTTTCATTGTTGAGGTTGTCATTGAATTTGATGGAGTTATCAATGTTTTTTTTGTGAACTTTTTCTCTTCTTTTAAATGTTGAGGTAATTGTTGAATTTTTTGGTGTTTTTCAATGTTGAGGTTGTTGTTGAATTTGTTGGTGATTTTCAAAATTGAGGTTGTTGTTGAATTTGTTGGCGTTCTTTCAATATTGAGGTTGTTGTTGAATTTGTTGGAGTTTTCAATGTTGAGATTGTTGTTGAATTTGTTGCTGATTTTCAATGTTGAAGTCGTTGTTGAACTTTTTGGTGCCTTTCAATATTCAGGATGTTGTTGAATTTGTTGGTGTTATCAATGTTATTTTTTGAACTTTTCCGTATTTTTCAATGTTGAGGTTGTTCTTGCATTTGCTGGTATTTTTCAATGTTGAGGTTGTTGTTGAATTTGTTGGAGTTTTTCAATGCTAAGGTTGTTGTTGAATTTGTTGATGATTTTCAATGTTGAGGTTGTTGTTGAATTTGTCGGCGTTTTTCAATGCTGAGGTTGTTGTTGAATTTGTTGATGATTTTCAATATTGATGTTGTTTATTTGGTTGGTGATTTTCAATATTGAGGTTGTTGTTGTATATGTTGGCGTTTTTCAATATTGAGGTTGCTGTTGAATTTGTTGGTGTTTTTCAATGTTGAGGTTGTTGTTGAATTTTTCGGTGTTTTCATTGTTGAGGTTGTTATCGAATTTGTTGGTGATTTTCAATGTTGAGGTTGTTTTTGAAGTTGTTGGTGTTTTTCAATGTTGAGGTTGTTGTTGAATTTCTTGGTGCCTTTAATTGTTGAGGTTGATGTTGAATTTGTTGGCGTTATCAATGTTTTTTTTTTAACTTGTTTGTATTTATAAAAGTTAAGCTTGTTGTTGAATTTATTGGTGTTATTCAATGTTGAGGTTGTTGTTGAATTTGTTGGTGTCTTTCAATATTGAAGTTGTTGTTGAATTTGTTGGAGTTTTTCAATATTGAGGTTGTTGTTGAATTTGTTGGTGTTTTTCATTGTTGAGGTTGTCGTTGAATTTGATGGAGTTATCAATGTTTTTTTTGTGAACTTTTTCTCTTCTTTTAAAAGTTGAGGTAATTGTTTATTTTTTTTGACGTTTTTCAATGTTGAGGTTGTTGTTGAATTTGTTGGTGATTTTCAAAATTGAGGTTGTTGTTGAATTTGTTGGCGTTCTTTCAATATTGAGGTTGTTGTTGAATTTGTTGGAGTTTTTCAATGTTGAGATTGTTGTTGAATTTGTTGCTGATTTTCAATGTTGAGGTCGTTGTTGAACTTTTTGGTACCTTTCAATATTCAGGATGTTGTTGAATTTGTTGGTGTTATCAATGTTATTTTTTGAACTTTTCCGTATTTTTCAATGTTGAGGTTGTTCTTGCATTTGCTGGTATTTTTCAATGTTGAGGTTGTTGTTGAATTTGTTTGTGTTTTTCAATGCTGAGGTTGTTGTTGAATTTGTTGGTGATTTTCAATATTGAGGTTGTTGTTGAATTTGTCGGCGTTTTTCCATGCTGATGTTGTTGTAGAATTTGTTGATGATTTTCAATATTGATGTTGTTTAATTGGTTGGTGATTATCAATGTTGAGGTTGTTGTTGAATTTGTTGGTGTCTTTCAATATTGATTTTGTTGTTGAATTTGTTGGTGTTTTTCAATGTTGCGGTTGTTGTTGAATTTGTTGGTGACTTTCAATATTGAGGTTGTTGTTGAATTTGTTGGTGTTATCCATGTTTTTTTTGAACTTTTTTTCTTCTTTTAAAAGTTGAGGTTGTTCTTGAACTTTTTGGTGTTATTCAATGTTGAGGTTGCTGTTGAATTTGTTGGTGATTTTCAATATTGAGGTTGTTGGTGAATTTGTTGTTGTCTTTTAATATTGAGGTTGTTGTTGAATTTGCAGGTATTTTTCAAAATTTAGGTTGTTGTTGAATTTTTTGTTTTTTTTTCAATGTTGAGATTGTTGTTGAATTTTTCGCTGATTTTCAATGTTGAAGTTGTTGTTGAATTTGTTGGTATTTTTCATTATTGAGGTTGTTGTTGAATTTGTTGGTGTTTTTCATTGTTGAGGTTGTTGTTGAATTTGATGGAGTTATCAATGTTTTTTTTGTGAACTTTTTCTCTTCTTTTAAAAGTTGAAGTATTTGTTGAATTTTTTGGTGTTTTTCAATGTTGAGGTTGTCGTTGAATTTGTTGGCGTCTTTCAATATTGAGGTTGTTGTTGAATTTGTTGGAGTTTTTAAAAGTTGAGATTGTTGTTGAATTTGTTGCCGATTTTCAATGTTGAGGTCGTTGTTGAACTTTTTGGTGCCTTTCAATATTGGTTTTTTGTTGAATTTGTTGGTGTTTTTCAATGTTGCGGTTGGTGTTGAATTTGTTTTTGACTTTCAATATTGAGGTTGTTGTTGAATTTGTTAGTGTTATCAATTTTTTTTTGAACTTTTTTTCTTCTTTTAAATGTTGAGGTTGTTGTTGAATTTTTTGGTGTTTTTCAATGTTGAGGCTGCTGTTGAATTTGTTGGCATTTTTCAATGTTGAGGTTGTTGTTGAATTTGTTGATGATTTTCAATATTGATGTTCTTGAATTTGTTGGTCATTTTCAATTTTGAGGTTGTTGTTGAATTTGTTGTTGTCTTTTAATATTGAGGTTGTTGTTGAATTTGCAGGTATTTTTCAAAATTTAGGTTGTTGTTGAATTTTTTGGCGTTTTTCAATGTTGAGATTGTTGTTGAATTTTTCGCTGAAATTCAATGTTGAAGTTGTTGTTGAATTTATTGGTTTTGCTCATTGTTGAGGTTGTTCTTGAATTTGTTGGTGCTTTTCAATGTTGTGGTTGTGTTGAATTTGCTGGTATTTTTCAATGTTGAGGTTGTTTTTGAATTTGTTGGTGTTTTTTATTGTTGAGGTTTTTGTTGAATTTCTTGGTGTTATCAATGTTTTTTGTTGAACTTGTTTGTATTTTTAAAATTATGGTTGTTGTTGAATTTGTTGATGTTTTTCAATGTTCAGGTTGTTGTTGAATTTTTTGGTGGTTTTCAATGTTGAGGTTGTTGTTGAATTTGTTGTTGATTTTCAATATCGAGTTTGTCATAGAATTTGTTGATGTTATCAATGTTATTTTTTGAACTTTTTTGTATTTTTCAATGTTGACGTTATTGTTGAATTTGTTGGTGTTATCAATGTTATTTTTCAAACTTTTTTGTATTTTTCAATGTTGAGGTTGTTGTTGAAATTGTTGGTGTTATCAATGCTCTTTTAGAACTTTTTCACTTCTTTTAAAAGTAAAGATTGTTGTTGAATTTGTTGGTATTTTTCATTGTTGTGGTTGTTTAATTTTTTGGTGTTTTTCATTGTTTAGGTTGTTGAAGTTGTTGGTGTTTATCAATGTTGAGGTTGTAGTTGAATTTGTTCGTTTTTTTCACTGTTGAGGTTGTTGTTGAATTTGTTGTTGATTTTCAATATTGAGGTTCTGGTCCAATTTGTTGGCGTTGTTCAATGTTGATTTTGTTGTTGAATTTGTTGGTGTTATCAATGTTTTTTTTGAAGTCTTTCTCTTCTTTTAAAAGTTGAGGTTGTTGTTGAATTTGTTGGTGTTTTTCAATGTTGAGGTTGTTGTTGAATTTGTTGGTGTTTTTCAATGTTGAGGTTGTTGTTGAATTTGTTGGTCTTTTTCAATGTTGCGGTTGTTGTTGAATTTGTTGTGTGATTTTCAATGTTGAGGTTGTTGTTGAATTTGTTGGTGTCATTCAATATTGAGGTTGTTGTTGAATTTGCTGGTGTTTTTCAATGTTCATGTTGTTGTTGAATTTGTTGGTGACTTTCAATTATGAGGTTGTTGAATTTGTTGGCCTTTTTCAATGTTGAGGTTGTTGTTGAAGTTGTTGATGTCATCAATGTTTTTTTTGAACTTTTTGTCTTCTTTTAAAGTTGAGGTTGTTGTTGGTTTTTTGGTGTTTTTCAATGTTGAGGTTGTAGTTGAATTTGTTGTTGATTTTCAATACTGAGGTTGTTGTTGAATTTGTTGGTGTCTTTCAATATTGAGGTTGTTGTTGAATTTGTTGGAGTTTTTCAATATTGAGGTTGTTGTTGAATTTGTTGGTGTTTTTCATTGTTGAGGTTGTCGTTGAATTTGATGGAGTTATCAATGTTTTTTTTGTGAACTTTTTCTCTTCTTTTAAAAGTTGAGGTAATTGTTGAATTTTTTGGTGTTTTTCAATGTTGAGGTTGTCGTTGAATTTGTTGGCGTTCTTTCAATATTGAGGTTGTTGTTGAATTTGTTGGAGTTTTTCAATGTTGAGATTGTTGTTGAATTTGTTGCTGATTTTCAATGTTGAGGTCGTTGTTGAACTTTTTGGTGCCTTTCAATATTCAGGATGTTGTTGAATTTGTTGGTGTTATCAATGTTATTTTTTGAACTTTTCCGTATTTTTCAATGTTGAGGTTGTTCTTGCATTTGCTGGTATTTTTCAATGTTGAGGTTGTTGTTGAATTTGTTTGTGTTTTTCAATGCTGAGGTTGTTGTTGAATTTGTTGGTGATTTTCAATATTGAGGTTGTTGTTGAATTTGTCGGCGTTTTTCCATGCTGATGTTGTTGTAGAATTTGTTGATGATTTTCAATATTGATGTTTTTTAATTGGTTGGTGATTATCAATGTTGAGGTTGTTGTTGAATTTGTTGGTGATTATCAATGTTGAGGTTGTTGTTGAATTTGTTGGTGTCTTTCAATATTGATTTTGTTGTTGAAATTGTTGGTGTTTTTCAATGTTGCGGTTGTTGTTGAATTTGTTGGTGACTTTCAATATTGAGGTTGTTGTTGAATTTGTTGGTGTTATCCATTTTTTTTTTGAACTTTTTTTCTTCTTTTAAAAGTTGAGGTTGTTCTTGAACTTTTTGGTGTTATTCAATGTTGAGGTTGCTGTTGAATTTGTTGGTGATTTTCAATATTGAGGTTGTTGTTGAATTTGTTGGCGTTTTTCAATGTTGAGGTTGCTGTTGAATTTGTTGGCGTTTTTCAATGTTGAGGTTGTTGTTGAATTTGTTGATGATTTTCAATATTGATGTTTTTGAATTTGTTGGTGATTTTCAATTTTGAGGTTGTTGGTGAATTTGTTGTTATCTTTTAATATTGAGGTTGTTGTTGAATTTGCAGGTATTTTTCAAAATTTAGGTTGTTGCTGAATTTTTTGTTTTTTTTTTCAATGTTGAGATTGTTGTTGAATTTTTCGCTGATTTTCAATGTTGAAGTTGTTGTTGAATTTGTTGGTATTTTTCAATATTGAGGTAATTGTTGAATTTTTTGGTGTTTTTCAATGTTGAGGTTGTTGTTGAATTTGTTGGTGATTTTCAAAATTGAGGTTGTCATTGAATTTGTTGGCGTTCTTTCAATATTGAGGTTGTTGTTGAATTTGTTGGAGTTTTTCAATGTTGAGATTGTTGTTGAATTTGTTGCTGATTTTCAATGTTGAGGTCGTTGTTGAACTTTTTGGTGCCTTTCAATATTCAGGATGTTGTTGAATTTGTTGGTGTTATCAATGTTATTTTTTGAACTTTTCCGTATTTTTCAATGTTGAGGTTGTTCTTGCATTTGCTGGTATTTTTCAATGTTGAGGTTGTTGTTGAATTTGTTTGTGTTTTTCAATGCTGAGGTTGTTGTTGAATTTGTTGGTGATTTTCAATATTGAGGTTGTTGTTGAATTTGTCGGCGTTTTTCCATGCTGATGTTGTTGTAGAATTTGTTGATGATTTTCAATATTGATGTTGTTTAATTGGTTGGTGATTATCAATGTTGAGGTTGTTGTTGAATTTGTTGGTGTCTTTCAATATTGATTTTGTTGTTGAATTTGTTGGTGTTTTTCAATGTTGCAGTTGTTGTTGAATTTGTTGGTGACTTTCAATATTGAGGTTGTTGTTGAATTTGTTGGTGTTATCCATGTTTTTTTTGAACTTTTTTTCTTCTTTTAAAAGTTGAGGTTGTTCTTGAACTTTTTGGTGTTATTCAATGTTGAGGTTGCTGTTGAATTTGTTGGTGATTTTCAATATTGAGGTTGTTGTTGAATTTGTTGGCGTTTTTCAATGTTGAGGTTGCTGTTGAATTTGTTGGTGATTTTCAATTTTGAGGTTGTTGGTGAATTTGTTGTTGTCTTTTAATATTGAGGTTGTTGTTGAATTTGCAGGTATTTTTCAAAATTTATGTTGTTGTTGAATTTTTTGTTTTTTTTTCAATGTTGAGATTGTTGTTGAATTTTTCGCTGATTTTCAATGTTGAAGTTGTTGTTGAATTTGTTGGTATTTTTCAATATTGAGGTTGTTGTTGAATTTGTTGGTGTTTTTCATTGTTGAGGTTGTTGTTGAATTTGATGGAGTTATCAATGTTTTTTTTGTGAACTTTTTCTCTTCTTTTAAAAGTTGAAGTATTTGTTGAATTTTTTGGTGTTTTTCAATGTTGAGGTTGTCGTTGAATTTGTTGGCGTCTCTCAATATTGAGGTTGTTGTTGAATTTGTTGGAGTTTTTAAAAGTTGAGATTGTTGTTGAATTTGTTGCCGATTTTCAATGTTGAGGTCGTTGTTGAACTTTTTGGTGCCTTTCAATATTGGTTTTGTTGTTGAATTTGTTGGTGTTTTTCAATGTTGCGGTTGGTGTTGAATTTGTTTGTGTCTTTCAATATTGAGGTTGATGTTGAATTTGTTAGTGTTATCAATGTTTTTTTTGAACTTTTTTTCTTCTTTTAAATGTTGAGGTTCTTGTTGAATTTTTTGGTGTTTTTCAATGTTGAGGTTGCTGTTGAATTTGTTGGTGATTTTCAATATTGAGGTTGTTGTTGAATTTGTTGGGTGTTTTTCAATGTTGAGGTTGCTGTTGAATTTGTTGGCATTTTTCAATGTTGAGGTTGTTGTTGAATTTGTTGATGATTTTCAATATTGATGTTCTTGAATTTGTTGGTCATTTTCAATTTTGAGGTTGTTGTTGAATTTGTTGTTGTCTTTTAATATTGAGGTTGTTGTTGAATTTGCAGGTATTTTTCAAAATTTTGGTTGTTGTTGAATTTTTCGCTGAAATTTAATGTTGAAGTTGTTGTTGAATTTATTGGTTTTGCTCATTGTTGAGGTTGTTCTTGAATTTGTTGGTGCTTTTCAATGTTGAGGTTGTTTTTGAATTTGTTGGTGTTTTTTATTGTTGAGGTTTTTGTTGAATTTCTTGGTGTTATCAATGTTTTTTGTTGAACTTGTTTGTATTTTTAAAATTATGGTTGTTGTTGAATTTGTTGATGTTTTTCAATGTTCAGGTTGTTGTTGAATTTTTTGGTGTTTTCATTGTTGAGGTTGTTATTGAATTTGTTGGTGATTTTCAATGTTGAGGTTGTTGAATTTGTTGGTGTTTTTCAATGTTGAGGTTGTTGTTGAATTTGTTGGTGTCTTTCAATATGGAGGTTGTTGTTGAATTTGTTGGTGTTTTTCAATTTCAAGGTTGTTGTTAAATTTGTTGGTGTTTTTCATTGTTGAGGTTGTTGTTGAATTTGTTGGTATATTTTATTGTTGCTGTTGTAGAATTTTTCAGTGTCTTTCATTGTTGAGTTTGTTGAAGTTGATGGTGTTTTACAATGTTTTTAGTGGTTGTTGAATTTGTTGGTGTTTTTTACTGTTGAGGTTGTTGTTGAATTTGTTGGTGTTATCAATGTTTTTTGTTGAACTTGTTTTTTTTAAAAGTTAAGGTTGTTGTAGAACTTGTTTGTGTTTTTCAATGTTGAGGTTGTTCAATTTGTTGGTGATTTTCAATATTGAGGTTGTTGTTGAATTTGTTGGTTTTATCAATGTTCGTTTTTGAACTTTTTCTCTGTTTTTAAAAGTTGAGGTTGTTGCTGAATTTTTTGGCGGTTTTCAATGTTGAGGTTGTTGTTGAATTTGTTGTTGATTTTCAATATCGAGTTTGTCATAGAATTTGTTGATGTTATCAATGTTATTTTTTGAACTTTTTTGTATTTTTCAATGTTGAGGTTGTTGTTGAAATTGTTGGTGTTATCAATGTTCTTTTAGAACTTTTTCACTTCTTTTAAAAGTTAAGATTGTTGTTGAATTTGTTGGTATTTTTCATTGTTGTGGTTGTTTAATTTTTTGGTGTTTTTCATTGTTTAGGTTGTTGAAGTTGTTGGTGTTTATCAATGTTGAAGTTGTAGTTGAATTTGTTGGTTTTTTTCATTGTATTGGTTGTTGTTTAATTTGTTGGTGATTTTCAATGTTGAGGTTCTGGTCGAATTTGTTGGCGTTATTCAATGTTGAGGTTGTTGTTGAATTTGTGGGTGTTTTTCATTTTTGAAGTTGTAGTTGAATTTGGTGGTTTTTTTCATTGTTGAGGTTGTTGTTGAATTTGTTGGTGTTTTTCAATATAGAGGTTCTGGTGGAATTTGTTGGCGTTGTTCAATGTTGCGGTTGTTGTTGAATTTTTTGGTGTTTTTCATTGTTGAGGTTGTAGTTGAATTTGTTCGTTTTTTTCACTGTTGAGGTTGTTGTTGAATTTGTTGGCGTTCTTTCAATATTGAGGTTGTTGTTGAATTTGTTGGAGTTTTTCAATGTTGAGATTGTTGTTGAATTTGTTGCTGATTTTCAATGTTGAGGTCGTTGTTGAACTTTTTGGTGCCTTTCAATATTCAGGATGTTGTTGAATTTGTTGGTGTTATCAATGTTATTTTTTGAACTTTTCCGTATTTTTCAATGTTGAGGTTGTTCTTGCATTTGCTGGTATTTTTCAATGTTGAGGTTGTTGTTGAATTTGTTTGTGTTTTTCAATGCTGAGGTTGTTGTTGAATTTGTTGGTGATTTTCAATATTGAGGTTGTTGTTGAATTTGTCGGCGTTTTTCCATGCTGATGTTGTTGTAGAATTTGTTGATGATTTTCAATATTGATGTTGTTTAATTGGTTGGTGATTATCAATGTTGAGGTTGTTGTTGAATTTGTTGGTGTCTTTCAATATTGATTTTGTTGTTGAATTTGTTGGTGTTTTTCAATGTTGCAGTTGTTGTTGAATTTGTTGGTGACTTTCAATATTGAGGTTGTTGTTGAATTTGTTGGTGTTATCCATGTTTTTTTTGAACTTTTTTTCTTCTTTTAAAAGTTGAGGTTGTTCTTGAACTTTTTGGTGTTATTCAATGTTGAGGTTGCTGTTGAATTTGTTGGTGATTTTCAATATTGAGGTTGTTGTTGAATTTGTTGGCGTTTTTCAATGTTGAGGTTGCTGTTGAATTTGTTGGTGATTTTCAATTTTGAGGTTGTTGGTGAATTTGTTGTTGTCTTTTAATATTGAGGTTGTTGTTGAATTTGCAGGTATTTTTCAAAATTTATGTTGTTGTTGAATTTTTTGTTTTTTTTTCAATGTTGAGATTGTTGTTGAATTTTTCGCTGATTTTCAATGTTGAAGTTGTTGTTGAATTTGTTGGTATTTTTCAATATTGAGGTTGTTGTTGAATTTGTTGGTGTTTTTCATTGTTGAGGTTGTTGTTGAATTTGATGGAGTTATCAATGTTTTTTTTGTGAACTTTTTCTCTTCTTTTAAAAGTTGAAGTATTTGTTGAATTTTTTGGTGTTTTTCAATGTTGAGGTTGTCGTTGAATTTGTTGGCGTCTCTCAATATTGAGGTTGTTGTTGAATTTGTTGGAGTTTTTAAAAGTTGAGATTGTTGTTGAATTTGTTGCCGATTTTCAATGTTGAGGTCGTTGTTGAACTTTTTGGTGCCTTTCAATATTGGTTTTGTTGTTGAATTTGTTGGTGTTTTTCAATGTTGCGGTTGGTGTTGAATTTGTTTGTGTCTTTCAATATTGAGGTTGATGTTGAATTTGTTAGTGTTATCAATGTTTTTTTTGAACTTTTTTTCTTCTTTTAAATGTTGAGGTTCTTGTTGAATTTTTTGGTGTTTTTCAATGTTGAGGTTGCTGTTGAATTTGTTGGTGATTTTCAATATTGAGGTTGTTGTTGAATTTGTTGGGTGTTTTTCAATGTTGAGGTTGCTGTTGAATTTGTTGGCATTTTTCAATGTTGAGGTTGTTGTTGAATTTGTTGATGATTTTCAATATTGATGTTCTTGAATTTGTTGGTCATTTTCAATTTTGAGGTTGTTGTTGAATTTGTTGTTGTCTTTTAATATTGAGGTTGTTGTTGAATTTGCAGGTATTTTTCAAAATTTTGGTTGTTGTTGAATTTTTCGCTGAAATTTAATGTTGAAGTTGTTGTTGAATTTATTGGTTTTGCTCATTGTTGAGGTTGTTCTTGAATTTGTTGGTGCTTTTCAATGTTGAGGTTGTTTTTGAATTTGTTGGTGTTTTTTATTGTTGAGGTTTTTGTTGAATTTCTTGGTGTTATCAATGTTTTTTGTTGAACTTGTTTGTATTTTTAAAATTATGGTTGTTGTTGAATTTGTTGATGTTTTTCAATGTTCAGGTTGTTGTTGAATTTTTTGGTGTTTTCATTGTTGAGGTTGTTATTGAATTTGTTGGTGATTTTCAATGTTGAGGTTGTTGAATTTGTTGGTGTTTTTCAATGTTGAGGTTGTTGTTGAATTTGTTGGTGTCTTTCAATATGGAGGTTGTTGTTGAATTTGTTGGTGTTTTTCAATTTCAAGGTTGTTGTTAAATTTGTTGGTGTTTTTCATTGTTGAGGTTGTTGTTGAATTTGTTGGTATATTTTATTGTTGCTGTTGTAGAATTTTTCAGTGTCTTTCATTGTTGAGTTTGTTGAAGTTGATGGTGTTTTACAATGTTTTTAGTGGTTGTTGAATTTGTTGGTGTTTTTTACTGTTGAGGTTGTTGTTGAATTTGTTGGTGTTATCAATGTTTTTTGTTGAACTTGTTTTTTTTAAAAGTTAAGGTTGTTGTAGAACTTGTTTGTGTTTTTCAATGTTGAGGTTGTTCAATTTGTTGGTGATTTTCAATATTGAGGTTGTTGTTGAATTTGTTGGTTTTATCAATGTTCGTTTTTGAACTTTTTCTCTGTTTTTAAAAGTTGAGGTTGTTGCTGAATTTTTTGGTGGTTTTCAATGTTGAGGTTGTTGTTGAATTTGTTGTTGATTTTCAATATCGAGTTTGTCATAGAATTTGTTGATGTTATCAATGTTATTTTTTGAACTTTTTTGTATTTTTCAATGTTGAGGTTGTTGTTGAAATTGTTGGTGTTATCAATGTTCTTTTAGAACTTTTTCACTTCTTTTAAAAGTTAAGATTGTTGTTGAATTTGTTGGTATTTTTCATTGTTGTGGTTGTTTAATTTTTTGGTGTTTTTCATTGTTTAGGTTGTTGAAGTTGTTGGTGTTTATCAATGTTGAAGTTGTAGTTGAATTTGTTGGTTTTTTTCATTGTATTGGTTGTTGTTTAATTTGTTGGTGATTTTCAATGTTGAGGTTCTGGTCGAATTTGTTGGCGTTATTCAATGTTGAGGTTGTTGTTGAATTTGTGGGTGTTTTTCATTTTTGAAGTTGTAGTTGAATTTGGTGGTTTTTTTCATTGTTGAGGTTGTTGTTGAATTTGTTGGTGTTTTTCAATATAGAGGTTCTGGTGGAATTTGTTGGCGTTGTTCAATGTTGCGGTTGTTGTTGAATTTTTTGGTGATTTTCAATATTGAGGTTGTTGTTGAATTTGTCGGCGTTTTTCAATGCTGCGGTTGTGGTTGAATTTGCTGTTGAATTTCAATATTGATGCTGTTGAATAAGTTGGTGATTTTCAATGTTGAGGTTGTCGTTGAATTGTTGGTGTCTTTCAATATTGAGGTTGTTGTTGAATTTGTTGCCGTTTTTCAATGTGAGGTTGTTGTTGAATTTCTTGGTGATTTTCAAAATTGAGGTTGTTGTTGAATTTGTTGGTGTTTTTCAATGTTGAGGTTGCTGTTGAATTTGTTGATGATTTTCAATATTGAGGTTGTTTTTGAATTTGTTGGCCATTTTCAATGTTGAGGATGTTGATGAATTTGTTGATGATTTTCAATATTGATGTTGTTGAATTGGTTGGTGATTTTCAATGTTGAGATTTTTGTTGAATTTGTTGGTTTCATTCAATATTGAGGTTGTTGTTGAATTAGTTGGTCATTTTCAATGTTGAGGTTGTTTTTGAATTTGTTGGTGTCTTTCAATATTGAGGTTGTTGTTGAATTTGTTGGTGTTTTTCAATGTTGAGTTTGTTGTTGAATTTTTCGCTGATTTTCAATGTTGAGGTCGTTGTTGAAATTGTTGGTGTCGTTCATCATTGAGGTTGTAGTTGAATTTGTTTGTGTTTTTCAATGTTGTGGATGTTGATTAATTTGTTGGTGATTTTCAATATTGCGGTTGTTGTTCAATTTGTTGGTTTTATCAATGTTATTTTTTGAACTTTTTTGTATTTTTCAAAGTTGAGGTTGTTGTTGAATTTGTTGGTATTTTTCAATGTTGAGGTTGTTGTTGAATTTGTTGGTGTTTTTCATTGTTGAGGTTGTTGTTGAATTTGTTGCTGCTTTTCTATGTAGAGGTTGTTGTTGAATTTGTTGGTATTTTTCAATGTTGAGGTTATTGTTGAATTTGTCGATGTTATCAAAGTTATTTGTCGAACTTTTTTATATTTTCAATGTTGAGGTTGTTGTTGAATTTCTTGGTGTTATCAATGTTTTTTTTTGAACTTTTTCTCTTCTTTATATATTTGAGGTTGTTGTTGAATTTTTAGGTGTTTTTCATTGTTGAGGTTGTTGAAGTTGTTTCTGTTTTTCAATTTTGCAGTTGTTGTTGAATTTTTTGGTATTTTTCACTGTTGAGGTTGTAGTTGAATTTGTTGGTTTTTTTCAATGTTTAGGTTATAATTGAATTTGTTGGTGATTTTCAATATTAAGGTTCTTCTTGAATTTGTTGACGTTTTTCAATGTTGTGGTTGTTATTGATTTTGTGTGTGATTTTCAATCTTGAAGTTGTTGAATTTGTTGGTGATTTTCAATATTGAGGTTGTTGTTGAATTTGTTGGTGTCTTTCAATGTTGAGGTTGTTGTTGAAGTTGTTGTTGAATTTCAATATTGATGTTGTTGTTGAAGTTGTTGGCGTTTTTCAATGTAGAGGTTGTTGTCGAATTTGTTGGTGTTATCAATGTTTTTTTCTCTTCTTTTAAAAGTTGAGGTTGTTGTTGAATTTGTTGGTGTTTTTCAATATTGTGGTTGTTGTTGAATTTGTTGGCGTTTTTCAATGTTGAGGTTGCTGTTGAATTTTTTGGTGATTTTCAATATTGAGGTTGTTGTTGAATTTGTTGGCGTTTTTCAATATTGAGGTTGTTGTTGAATTTGTTGATGATTTTCAATATTGATATTCTTGAATTTGTTGGTGATTTTCAATGTTGAGGTTGTTGTTGAATTTGTTGTTGTCTTTTAATATTGAGGTTGTTGTTGAATTTGATGGTGTTTTTCAAAATTGAGGTTGTTGTTGAATTTGTTGGCATTTTTCAATGTTCAGATTGTTGTTGAATTTTTCGTTGATTTTCAATGTTGAGGTCGTTGTTGAATTTGTTGGTGTTTTTCAATGTTGAGGTTGTTGTTGAATTTGTTGGTTTTATCAATGCTGAGGTTGTTCAATTTGTTGGTGATTTTCAATATTGAGGTTGTTGTTGAATTTGTTGGGGTTATCAATGTTATTTTTTGAACTTGTTGGTATTTTTCATTGTGGAGGTAGTTGAATTTATTGGTGTTTTTCAATGTTGAGGTTGCTGTTGAACTTGTTGGTGTTTTTCAATGTTGAATTTGTTGATGATTTTCAATGTTGAGGTTGTTGTTCATTTTGTGGGTGTTATCAAGGTTATTTTTTGAACTTATTTGTATTTTTCAATGTTTAGGTTGTTGTTGAATTTGTTGGTATTTTTAAATGTTGAGGTTGTTGTTCAATTTGTTGGTGTTTTTCATTGTTGAGGTTGTTCTTGAAATCGTTGCTGCTTTTCAATGTTGAGGTTTTTGTTGAATTTGTTGGTATTATCAGTGTATTTTGTTGAACTTGTTTGTATTTTTAAAATTATGGTTGTTGTTGAATTTGTTGGTGTTTTTCAATGTTCAGGTTGTTGTTGAATTTTTTGGTGTTTTTCATTGTTGAGGTTGTTATTGAATTTGTTGGTGATTTTCAATGTTGAGGTTGTTGAAGTTGTTGGTGTTTTTCAATGTTGAGGTTGTTGTTGAATTTGTTGGTGCTTTTCATTGTTGAGGTTGATGTTGAATTTGTTGGTGTTATCAATTTTTTTTTATTGAACCTGTTTGTATTTTTAAAAGTTAAGGTTGTTGTTGAATTTGTTGGTGTATTTCAATCTTGAGGTTGTTGTTGAATTTGTTTGTGTCTTTCAATATTGAGGTTGTTGTTGAATTTGTTGGTGTTTTTCAATGTTGTTGTTGTTGAATTTGTTGGTGTTTTTCAATGTTGAGGGTGTTTTTTGATTTTGTTGGTGATTTTCAAAATTGAGGTTGTCGTTGAATTTGTTGGCATTTTTCAATGTTGAGATTGTTGTTGAATTTGTTGTTGATTTTCAATTTTGAGGACGTTATTGAATTTCTTTGTGATTTTCAAAATTGACATTTTTTTTGAATTTGTTGGCCTTGTTCAATGTTGAGATTGTTTGAAATTTTCGCTGATTTTCAATGTTGAGGTCGTTGTTGAAATGGTTGGTGTCTTTCAATATTGAGGTTGTTGTTGAAATTGTTGGTGGTTTTCAATGTTGAGTTTGTTGGTGAATTTGTTGGTGATTTTAAATTTTGAGGTTGTTGTTGAATTTGTTGGTGATTTTCAATATTGAGGTTGTTGTTGAATTTGTTGGCGTTCTTCAATGTTGAGGATGTTGTTGAATTTTTCGCTGATTTTCAATTTTGTGGTCGTTGTTGAAATTGTTGGTGTCTTTCATTATTGAGGTTGTTGTTGAATTTGTTGGTGTTTTTCAATGTTGTGGTTGTTGTTGAATTTGTTGGTAATTTTCAATGTTGAGGTTGTTGTTGAATATGTTGCTGTTATCAATGTTATTTTTTGAACTTTTTTGTATTTTTCAATGTTGAGGTTGTTGTTGAATTTGTTGGTATTTTTCAATGTTGAGGTTGTTGTTGAATTTGTTGGTGTTTTTCATTGTTGAGGTTATTGTTGAATTTGTTGCTGCTTTTCAATGTAGAGGTTGTTGTTGAATTTGTTTGTGATTTTCAATGTTGAGGTTGTTGTTGAATTTCTTGGTGTTTTTCATTGTTGCAGTTGTTGTTGAATTTTTTGGTGATTTTCAATAATAAGGTTCTTGTTGAATATGTTGACGTTTTTCAATGTTGAGGTTGTTGTTGAATTTGTTGGTGATTTTCAATATTGAAGTTGTTGAAGTTGTTGGTGTTTTTCAATGTTGAGGTTGTTGTTGAATTTGTTGGTGACGTTCAATGTTGAGGTTGTTTTTGAATTTGTTGGCGTTTTTCAATGTAGAGGTTGTTGTTGAATTTGTTGGTTTTTTTCAATGTTGAGGTTGCTGTTGAATTTGTTGTTGATTTTCAATATTGAGGTTGTTTTTGAATTTGTTGGCGTTTTTCAATGTTGAGGTTGCTGTTGAATTTGTTGGTGATTTTCAATATTGAGTTTGTTGTTGAATTTGTTGGCGTTTTTCAATTTTGAGGTTGTTGTTGAATTTGTTGTTGCCTTTTAATATTGAGGTTTTTGTTGAATTTGTATGTGTTTTTCAAAATTGAGGGTTTTGTTGAATTTGTTGGCGTTTTTCAATTTTGAGATTGTTGTTGAATTTTTCGCTTATTTTCAATGTTGAGGTCGTTGTTGAAATTGTTGGTGTCTTTCAATATTGAGGTTGTTGTTGAATTTGTTGGCGTTTTAAATTTTGAGATTGTTGTTGAATTTTTCGTTGGTTTTCAATGTTGCGGTTGTTGTTGAATTTGTTGGTATTTTTCAATGTTGAGGTTGTTCTTGAATTTGTTGCTGCTTTTCAATGTTGAGGTTGTTGTTGAATTTGTTAGTATTTTTCAATGTTGAGGTTGTTGTTGAATTTGTTGGTGTTATTTATTGTTGAGGTTTTTGTTCAATTTGTTGCTGTTATCAATGTTTTTTGTTGAACTTGTTTGTATTTTAAAAATATGGTTGTTGTTGAATTTGTTGGTGTTTTTCAATGTTGAGGTTGTTGTTGAATTTTTTGGTGTTTTCATTGTTGTGGTTGTTATTGAATTTGTTGGTGATTTTCAATGTTGAGGTTGTTGAAGTTGTTGGTGTTTTTCAATGTTGAGGTTGTTATTGAATTTGTTGGTGATTTTCAATGTTGAGGTTGTTGAAGTTGTTGGTGTTTTTCAATGTTGAGGTTGATGTTGAATTTGTTCGTGTTATCAATGTATTTTTTTGAACTTGTTTGTTATTTTAAAAGTTAAGGTTGTTGATTAATTTATTGGTGTAATTAAATGTTGAGGTTGTTGTAGAATTTGTTGGTGTCTTTCAATATTGTGGTTGTTTTTGAATTTGTTGGTGTTTTTCAATTTTGAGGTTGTTCTTGAATTTGTTGGTGATTTTCAAAATTGAGGTTGTTGTTGAATTTGTTGGTGTTTTTCAATGTTGAGATTTTTCTTGAAATTGTTACTGATTTTCAATGTTTAGGTCGTTGTTGAACTTGTTGGTCTCTTTCAATATTGAGGATGTTGTTGAATTTGTTGGTATTATCATTGATATTTTTTGAACTGTTCTGTATTTTTCAATGTTGAGGTTGTTGTTGAATTTGTTGGTATTTTTCAATATTGAGGTTGTTGTTGAATTTGTTGGTGTTTTTCATTGTTGAGGTTATTGTTGAATTTGATGGAGTTATCAATGTTTTTTTTGAACTTTTTCTCTTCTTTTAAAAGTTGAAGTACTTGTTGAATTTTTTGGTGATTTTCAATGTTGAGGTTGTTGTTGAATTTGTTGGTGATTTTCAAAATTGAGGTTGTCGTTGAATTTGTTAACGTTCTTCAATTTTGAGGTTGTTGTTGAATTTGTCGGCGTTTTTCAATGCTGAGATTGTTGTTGAATTTGTTGATGATTTTCAATATTGATGTTGTTTAATTGGTTGGTGATTTTCAATGTTGAGGTTGTTGTTGAATTTGTTGGTGTCTTTCAATATTGATTTTGTTGTTGAATTTGTTGGTGTTTTTCAATGTTGCGGTTGTTGTTGAAATTTTTGGTGACTTTCAATATTGAGGTTGTTGTTGAATTTGTTGGCTTTTTTCAATGTTGAGGTTGTTGTTGAATTTGTTGGTGTTTTTCAATGTTGAGGTTGCTGTTGAATTTGTTGGTGATTTTCAATATTGAGGTTGTTGTAGAATATGTTGGCGTTTTTCAATGTTGAGGTTGCTGTTGAATTTGTTGGTGATTTTCAATAATGAGGTTGTTGTTGAATTTGTTGCTGTTTTTCAATGTTGAGGTTGTTGCTGAATTTGTTGATGGTTTTAAATATTGATGTTCTTGAATTTGTTCGTGATATTCAATGTTGAGGTTGTTGTTGAATTTGTAGGTGTTTTTCAAAATTGAGGTTGTTGTTGAATTTGCTGGCGTTTATCAATGTTGAGGTTGTTGTTGAATTTTTCGTTTATTTTCAATGTTGAGGTCGTTGTTGAAATTGTTTGTGTCTTTCAATTTTCAGGTTGTTGTTGAATTTTTTGGTGTTTTCATTGTTGTGGTTGTTATCGAATTTGTTGGTGATTTTCAATGTTGAGGTTGTTTTTGAAGTTGTTGGTGTTTTTCAATGTTGAGGTTGTTGTTGAATTTGTTGGTGCCTTTAATTGTTGAGGTTGATGTTGAATTTGTTGGTGTTATCAATGTTTTTTTTTTAACTTGTTTGTATTTTTATAAGTTAAGCTTGTTGTTGAATTTATTGGTGTTATTCAATGTTGAGGTTGTTGTAGAACTTGTTGGTGTCTTTCAATATTGAGGTTGTTGTTGAATTTGTTGGAGTTTTTCAATGTTGAGGTTGTTGTTGAATTTGTTGGTGTTTTTCATTGTTGAGGTTGTCGTTGAATTTGATGGAGTTATCAATGTTTTTTTTTGTGAACTTTTTCTCTTCTTTTAAAAGTTGAGGTAATTGTTGAATTTTTTGGTGTTTTTCAATGTTGAGGTTGTTGTTGAATTTGTTGGTGATTTTCAAAATTGAGGTTGTCGTTGAATTTGTTGGCGTTCTTTCAATATTGAGGTTGTTGTTGAATTTGTTGGAGTTTTTCAATGTTGAGATTGTTGTTGAATTTGTTGCTGATTTTCAATGTTGAGGTCGTTGTTGAACTTTTTGGTGCCTTTCAATATTCAGGATGTTGTTGAATTTGTTGGTGTTATCAATGTTATTTTTTGAACTTTTCCGTATTTTTCAATGTTGAGGTTGTTCTTGCATTTGCTGGTATTTTTCAATGTTGAGGTTGTTGTTGAATTTGTTTGTGTTTTTCAATGCTGAGGTTGTTGTTGAATTTGTTGGTGATTTTCAATATTGAGGTTGTTGTTGAATTTGTCGGCGTTTTTCCATGCTGATGTTGTTGTAGAATTTGTTGATGATTTTCAATATTGATGTTGTTTAATTGGTTGGTGATTATCAATGTTGAGGTTGTTGTTGAATTTGTTGGTGTCTTTCAATATTGATTTTGTTGTCGAATTTGTTGGTGTTTTTCAATGTTGCGGTTGTTGTTGAATTTGTTGGTGACTTTCAATATTGAGGTTGTTGTTGAATTTGTTGGTGTTATCCATGTTTTTTTTGAACTTTTTTTCTTCTTTTAAAAGTTGAGGTTGTTGTTGAATTTGTTGGCGTTTTTCAATGTTGAGGTTGCTGTTGAATTTGTTGGCGTTTTTCAATGTTGAGGTTGTTGTTGAATTTGTTGATGATTTTCAATATTGATGTTCTTGAATTTGTTGGTGATTTTCAATTTTGAGGTTGTTGGTGAATTTGTTGGTGTTTTTCATTGTTGAGGTTGTTGTTGAATTTGATGGAGTTACCAATGTTTTTTTTGTGAACTTTTTCTCTTCTTTTAAAAGTTGAAGTATTTGTTGAATTTTTTTTTTTCAATGTTGAGATTGTTGTTGAATTTTTCGCTGATTTTCAATGTTGAAGTTGTTGTTGAATTTGTTGGTATTTTTCAATATTGAGGTTGTTGTTGAATTTGTTGGTGTTTTTCATTGTTGAGGTTGTTGTTGAATTTGTTGGAGTTTTTAAAAGTTGAGATTGTTGTTGAATTTGTTGCCGATTTTCAATGTTGAGGTCGTTGTTGAACTTTTTGGTGCCTTTCAATATTGGTTTTGTTGTTGAATTTGTTGGTGTTTTTCAATGTTGCGGTTGGTGTTGAATTTGTTTGTGACTTTCAATATTGAGGTTGTTGTTGAATTTGTTAGTGTTATCAATGTTTTTTTTGAACTTTTTTTCTTCTTTTAAATGTTGAGGTTGTTGTTGAATTTTTTGGTGTTTTTCAGTGTTGAGGTTGCTGTTGAATTTGTTGGTGATTTTCAATATTGAGGTTGTTGTTGAATTTGTTGGCGTTTTTCATTGTTGAGGTTGCTGTTGAATTTGTTGGTATTTTTCAATGTTGAGGTTGTTGTTGAATTTGTTGATGATTTTCAATATTGATGTTCTTGAATTTGTTGGTCATTTTCAATTTTGAGGTTGTTGTTGAATTTGTTGTTGTCTTTTAATATTGAGGTTGTTGTTGAATTTGCAGGTATTTTTCAAAATTTAGGTTGTTGTTGAATTTTTTGGCGTTTTTCAATGTTGAGATTGTTGTTGAATTTTTCGCTGAAATTCAATGTTGAAGTTGTTGTTGAATTTATTGGTTTTGCTCATTGTTGAGGTTGTTCTTGAATTTGTTGGTGCTTTTCAATGTTGAGGTTGTGTTGAATTTGCTGGTATTTTTCAATGTTGAGGTTGTTTTTGAATTTGTTGGTGTTTTTTATTGTTGAGGTTTTTGTTGAATTTCTTGGTGTTATCAATGTTTTTTGTTGAACTTGTTTGTATTTTTAAAATTATGGTTGTTGTTGAATTTGTTGATGTTTTTCAATGTTCAGGTTGTTGTTGAATTTTTTGGTGTTTTCATTGTTGAGGTTGTTATTGAATTTGTTGGTGATTTTCAATGTTGAGGTTGTTGAATTTGTTGGTGTTTTTCAATGTTGAGGTTGTTGTTGAATTTGTTGGTGTCTTTCAATATTGAGGTTGTTGTTGAATTTGTTGGTGTTTTTCATTGTTGAGGTTGTTGTTGAATTTGTTGGTGTTTTTCATTGTTGAGGTTGTTGTTGAATTTGTTGGTGTTATCAATGCTTTTTTAAAACTATTTCTCTTCTTTTAAAAGTTGAGATTGTTGTTGAATCTGTTGGTATTTTTCATTGTTGCTGTTGTAGAATTTTTCGGTGTCTTTCATTGTTGAGTTTGTTGAAGTTGTTGGTGTTTTACAATGTTGAGGTGGTTGTTGAATTTGTTGGTGTTTTTTATTGTTGAGGTTTTTGTTGAATTTTTTGGTGTTTTCATTGTTGAGGTTGTTATTGAATTTGTTTGTGATTTTCAATGTTGAGGTTGTTGAATTTGTTGGTGTTTTTCAATGTTGAGGTTGTTGTTGAATTTGTTGGTGTCTTTCAATATTGAGGTTGTTGTTGAATTTGTTGGTGTTTTTCAATTTCAAGGTTGTTGTTGAATTTGTTGGTGTTTTTCATTGTTGAGGTTGTTGTTGAATTTGTTGGTGTTATCAATGCCTTTTTAAATCTATTTCTCTTCTTTTAAAAGTTGAGATTGTTGTTGAAACTGTTGTTATTTTTCATTGTTGCTGTTGTAGAATTTTTCGGTGTCTTTCATTGTTGAGTTTGTTGAAGTTGTTGGTGTTTTACAATGTTGAGGTGGTTGTTGAATTTGTTGATGTTTTTTACTGTTGAGGTTGTTGTTGAATTTGTTGGTGTTATCAATGTTTTTTGTTGAACTTGTTTTTTTTTAAAGTTAAGGTTGTTGTAGAACTTGTTTGTGTTTTTCAATGTTGAGGTTATTCAATTTGTTGGTGATTTTCAATATTGAGGTTGTTGTTGAATTTGTTGGTTTTATCAATGTTCGTTTTTGAACTTTTTCTCTGTTTTTAAAAGTTGAGGTTGTTGCTGAATTTTTTGGTGGTTTTCAATGTTGAGGTTGTTGTTGAATTTGTTGTTGATTTTCAATATCGAGTTTGTCATACAATTTGTTGATGTTATCAATGTTATTTTTTGAACTTTTTTGTATTTTTCAATGTTGACGTTGTTGTTGAATTTGTTGGTGTTATCAATGTTCTTTTAGAACTTTTTCACTTCTTTTAAAAGTTAAGATTGTTGTTGAATTTGTTGGTATTTTTCATTGTTGTGGTTGTTTAATTTTTTGGTGTTTTTCATTGTTTAGGTTGTTGAAGTTGTTGGTGTTTATCAATGTTGAGGTTGTAGCTGAATTTGTTGGTTTTTTTCATTGTTGAGGTTGTTGTTGAATTTTTTGGTGATTTTCAATGTTGAGGTTCTGGTCGAATTTGTTGGCGTTATTCAATGTTGAGGTTGTTGTTGAATTTGTGGATGTTGTTCATTGTTGAGGTTGTAGTTGAATTTGGTGGTTTTTTTCATTGTTGAGGTTGTTGTTGAATTTGTTGGTGATTTTCAATATTGAGGTTCTGGTCGAATTTGTTGGCGTTGTTCAATGTTGCGGTTGTTGTTGAATTTTTTGGTGTTTTTCATTGTTGAGGTTGTAGTTGAATTTGTTCGTTTTTTTCACTGTTGAGGTTGTTGTTGAATTTGTTGTTGATTTTCAATATTGAGGTTCTGGTCCAATTTGTTGGCATTGTTCAATGTTGATTTTGTTGTTGAATTTGTTGGTGTTATCAATGTTTTATTTGAAGTCTTTCTCTTCTTTTAAAAGTTGAGGTTGTTGTTGAATTTGTTGGTGTTTTTCAATGTTGAGGTTGTTGTTGAATTTGTTGGTGACTTTCAATATTGAGTTTGTTGTTGCATTTGTTGGCGTTTTAACATGTCGAGGTTGTTGTTGAATTTGTTTGTGTTATCAATGTTTTTTTTGATCTTTTTCTCTTCTTTTAATAGTTGAGGTTGTTGTTGAATTTGTTGGTGACTTTCAGTATTGAGGTTGCTGTTGAATTTGTTGGCGTTTTTCAATGTTTAGGTTGTTGTTGGATTTGTGTGTGATTTTCAATATTGATGTTATAGAATTGGTTGGCGATTTTGAATGCTGAGGTTGTTCTTGAATTTATTGATGTTTTTCAATATTGAGGTTGTTGTTGAATTTGTTGCTGTTTTTCATTGTTGACATTGCTGTTGAATTTGTTGTTGTTATCAATGTTTTTTTTGAACTTTTTCACTTCTTTTAAAAGTTGAAGTTGTTGTTGAATTTGTTGGTATTTTTCAATGTTGCGGTTGTTGAATTTTTGGTGTTTTTCATTGTTGAGGTTGTTGAAGTTGTTGGTGTTATTCATTGTTGAGGTTGTTGTTGAAAATGTTGGTGTTATCAATTTTTTTTTTGAACTTCTTTGTATTTTTAAAAGTTAAGGTTGTTGTTGAATTGGTTTGTGTTTTTCAATGCTGTGGTTGTTCAATTTGTTGGTGTTTTTCAATGTTGAGGTTGTTGTTGAATTTGTTGGTGATTTTCAATATTGAGGTTGTTGTTGAATTTGTTGGTGTTTTTCATTGTTGAGGTTGTTGTTGAATTTGTTGCTGCTTTTCAATGTTGAGGTTGTAGTTCAATTTGTTGGTGTTTTTCATTGTTGAGGTTGTAGTCGAATTGGTTGGTGTTTTTCAATGTTGAGGTTGTTGTTGAATTTGTTGCTGTTATCAATGTTATTTTTGGAACATTTATTGTACTTTTGAAAGTTGAGCTTGTAGTTGAATTTGTGGGTATTTTTCAATGTGGAGATCGTTGTTGAATTTGTTGGTGTTTTTCAATGTTGAGGTTGTTGTTGAATTTGTTGGTCTTTTTCAATGTTGCGGTTGTTGTTGAATTTGTTGTGTGATTTTCAATGTTGAGGTTGTTGTTGAATTTGTTGGTGTCATTCAATATTGAGGTTGTTGTTGAATTTGCTGATGTTTTTCAATGTTCATGTTGTTGTTGAATTTGTTGGTGACTTTCAATTATGAGGTTGTTGAATTTGTTGGCCTTTTTCAATGTTGAGGTTGTTGTTGAAGTTGTTGATGTCATCAATGTTTTTTTTGAACTTTTTGTCTTCTTTTAAAGTTGAGGTTGTTGTTGGATTTGTTGGTGTTTTTCAATGTTGAGGTTGTAGTTGAATTTGTTGTTGATTTTCAATACTGAGGTTGTTGTTGAATTTGTTGGTTTCTTTCAATATTGAGGTTGTTGTTGAATTTGTTGGAGTTTTTCAATATTGAGGTTGTTGTTGAATTTGTTGGTGTTTTTCATTGTTGAGGTTGTCATTGAATTTGATGGAGTTATCAATGTTTTTTTTGTGAACTTTTTCTCTTCTTTTAAATGTTGAGGTAATTGTTGAATTTTTTGGTGTTTTTCAATGTTGAGGTTGTTGTTGAATTTGTTGGTGATTTTCAAAATTGAGGTTGTTGTTGAATTTGTTGGCGTTCTTTCAATATTGAGGTTGTTGTTGAATTTGTTGGAGTTTTCAATGTTGAGATTGTTGTTGAATTTGTTGCTGATTTTCAATGTTGAAGTCGTTGTTGAACTTTTTGGTGCCTTTCAATATTCAGGATGTTGTTGAATTTGTTGGTGTTATCAATGTTATTTTTTGAACTTTTCCGTATTTTTCAATGTTGAGGTTGTTCTTGCATTTGCTGGTATTTTTCAATGTTGAGGTTGTTGTTGAATTTGTTGGAGTTTTTCAATGCTAAGGTTGTTGTTGAATTTGTTGATGATTTTCAATGTTGAGGTTGTTGTTGAATTTGTCGGCGTTTTTCAATGCTGAGGTTGTTGTTGAATTTGTTGATGATTTTCAATATTGATGTTGTTTATTTGGTTGGTGATTTTCAATATTGAGGTTGTTGTTGTATATGTTGGCGTTTTTCAATATTGAGGTTGCTGTTGAATTTGTTGGTGTTTTTCAATGTTGAGGTTGTTGTTGAATTTTTCGGTGTTTTCATTGTTGAGGTTGTTATCGAATTTGTTGGTGATTTTCAATGTTGAGGTTGTTTTTGAAGTTGTTGGTGTTTTTCAATGTTGAGGTTGTTGTTGAATTTGTTGGTGCCTTTAATTGTTGAGGTTGATGTTGAATTTGTTGGCGTTATCAATGTTTTTTTTTTAACTTGTTTGTATTTATAAAAGTTAAGCTTGTTGTTGAATTTATTGGTGTTATTCAATGTTGAGGTTGTTGTTGAATTTGTTGGTGTCTTTCAATATTGAAGTTGTTGTTGAATTTGTTGGAGTTTTTCAATATTGAGGTTGTTGTTGAATTTGTTGGTGTTTTTCATTGTTGAGGTTGTCGTTGAATTTGATGGAGTTATCAATGTTTTTTTTGTGAACTTTTTCTCTTCTTTTAAAAGTTGAGGTAATTGTTTATTTTTTTTGACGTTTTTCAATGTTGAGGTTGTTGTTGAATTTGTTGGTGATTTTCAAAATTGAGGTTGTCGTTGAATTTGTTGGCGTTCTTTCAATATTGAGGTTGTTGTTGAATTTGTTGGAGTTTTTCAATGTTGAGATTGTTGTTGAATTTGTTGCTGATTTTCAATGTTGAGGTCGTTGTTGAACTTTTTGGTACCTTTCAATATTCAGGATGTTGTTGAATTTGTTGGTGTTATCAATGTTATTTTTTGAACTTTTCCGTATTTTTCAATGTTGAGGTTGTTCTTGCATTTGCTGGTATTTTTCAATGTTGAGGTTGTTGTTGAATTTGTTTGTGTTTTTCAATGCTGAGGTTGTTGTTGAATTTGTTGGTGATTTTCAATATTGAGGTTGTTGTTGAATTTGTCGGCGTTTTTCCATGCTGATGTTGTTGTAGAATTTGTTGATGATTTTCAATATTGATGTTGTTTAATTGGTTGGTGATTATCAATGTTGAGGTTGT
This sequence comes from Cetorhinus maximus, assembly GCF_964194155.1. Lineage (NCBI taxonomy): Eukaryota > Metazoa > Chordata > Chondrichthyes > Lamniformes > Cetorhinidae > Cetorhinus > Cetorhinus maximus. The sequence continues at coordinate 176,162 of NW_027596417.1, forward strand.
TGTTGAATTTGTTGGTGTCTTTCAATATTGATTTTGTTGTTGAATTTGTTGGTGTTTTTCAATGTTGCGGTTGTTGTTGAATTTGTTGGTGACTTTCAATATTGAGGTTGTTGTTGAATTTGTTGGTGTTATCCATGTTTTTTTTGAACTTTTTTTCTTCTTTTAAAAGTTGAGGTTGTTCTTGAACTTTTTGGTGTTATTCAATGTTGAGGTTGCTGTTGAATTTGTTGGTGATTTTCAATATTGAGGTTGTTGGTGAATTTGTTGTTGTCTTTTAATATTGAGGTTGTTGTTGAATTTGCAGGTATTTTTCAAAATTTAGGTTGTTGTTGAATTTTTTGTTTTTTTTTCAATGTTGAGATTGTTGTTGAATTTTTCGCTGATTTTCAATGTTGAAGTTGTTGTTGAATTTGTTGGTATTTTTCAATATTGAGGTTGTTGTTGAATTTGTTGGTGTTTTTCATTGTTGAGGTTGTTGTTGAATTTGATGGAGTTATCAATGTTTTTTTTGTGAACTTTTTCTCTTCTTTTAAAAGTTGAAGTATTTGTTGAATTTTTTGGTGTTTTTCAATGTTGAGGTTGTCGTTGAATTTGTTGGCGTCTTTCAATATTGAGGTTGTTGTTGAATTTGTTGGAGTTTTTAAAAGTTGAGATTGTTGTTGAATTTGTTGCCGATTTTCAATGTTGAGGTCGTTGTTGAACTTTTTGGTGCCTTTCAATATTGGTTTTGTTGTTGAATTTGTTGGTGTTTTTCAATGTTGCGGTTGGTGTTGAATTTGTTTGTGACTTTCAATATTGAGGTTGTTGTTGAATTTGTTAGTGTTATCAATGTTTTTTTTGAACTTTTTTTCTTCTTTTAAATGTTGAGGTTCTTGTTGAATTTTTTGGTGTTTTTCAATGTTGAGGTTGCTGTTGAATTTGTTGGTGATTTTCAATATTGAGGTTGTTGTTGAATTTGTTGGGTGTTTTTCAATGTTGAGGTTGCTGTTGAATTTGTTGGCATTTTTGAATGTTGAGGTTGTTGTTGAATTTGTTGATGATTTTCAATATTGATGTTCTTGAATTTGTTGGTCATTTTCAATTTTGAGGTTGTTGTTGAATTTGTTGTTGTCTTTTAATATTGAGGTTGTTGTTGAATTTGCAGGTATTTTTCAAAATTTTGGTTGTTGTTGAATTTTTCGCTGAAATTTAATGTTGAAGTTGTTGTTGAATTTATTGGTTTTGCTCATTGTTGAGGTTGTTCTTGAATTTGTTGGTGCTTTTCAATGTTGAGGTTGTTTTTGAATTTGTTGGTGTTTTTTATTGTTGAGGTTTTTGTTGAATTTCTTGGTGTTATCAATGTTTTTTGTTGAACTTGTTTGTATTTTTAAAATTATGGTTGTTGTTGAATTTGTTGATGTTTTTCAATGTTCAGGTTGTTGTTGAATTTTTTGGTGTTTTCATTGTTGAGGTTGTTATTGAATTTGTTGGTGATTTTCAATGTTGAGGTTGTTGAATTTGTTGGTGTTTTTCAATGTTGAGGTTGTTGTTGAATTTGTTGGTGTCTTTCAATATGGAGGTTGTTGTTGAATTTGTTGGTGTTTTTCAATTTCAAGGTTGTTGTTAAATTTGTTGGTGTTTTTCATTGTTGAGGTTGTTGTTGAATTTGTTGGTATATTTTATTGTTGCTGTTGTAGAATTTTTCAGTGTCTTTCATTGTTGAGTTTGTTGAAGTTGATGGTGTTTTACAATGTTTTTAGTGGTTGTTGAATTTGTTGGTGTTTTTTACTGTTGAGGTTGTTGTTGAATTTGTTGGTGTTATCAATGTTTTTTGTTGAACTTGTTTTTTTTAAAAGTTAAGGTTGTTGTAGAACTTGTTTGTGTTTTTCAATGTTGAGGTTGTTCAATTTGTTGGTGATATTCAATATTGAGGTTGTTGTTGAATTTGTTGGTTTTATCAATGTTCGTTTTTGAACTTTTTCTCTGTTTTTAAAAGTTGAGGTTGTTGCTGAATTTTTTGGTGGTTTTCAATGTTGAGGTTGTTGTTGAATTTGTTGTTGATTTTCAATATCGAGTTTGTCATAGAATTTGTTGATGTTATCAATGTTATTTTTTGAACTTTTTTGTATTTTTCAATGTTGAGGTTGTTGTTGAAATTGTTGGTGTTATCAATGTTCTTTTAGAACTTTTTCACTTCTTTTAAAAGTTAAGATTGTTGTTGAATTTGTTGGTATTTTTCATTGTTGTGGTTGTTTAATTTTTTGGTGTTTTTCATTGTTTAGGTTGTTGAAGTTGTTGGTGTTTATCAATGTTGAAGTTGTAGTTGAATTTGTTGGTTTTTTTCATTGTATTGGTTGTTGTTTAATTTGTTGGTGATTTTCAATGTTGAGGTTCTGGTCGAATTTGTTGGCGTTATTCAATGTTGAGGTTGTTGTTGAATTTGTGGGTGTTTTTCATTTTTGAAGTTGTAGTTGAATTTGGTGGTTTTTTTCATTGTTGAGGTTGTTGTTGAATTTGTTGGTGTTTTTCAATATAGAGGTTCTGGTGGAATTTGTTGGCGTTGTTCAATGTTGCGGTTGTTGTTGAATTTTTTGGTGTTTTTCATTGTTGAGGTTGTAGTTGAATTTGTTCGTTTTTTTCACTGTTGAGGTTGTTGTTGAATTTGTTGGCGTTCTTTCAATATTGAGGTTGTTGTTGAATTTGTTGGAGTTTTTCAATGTTGAGATTGTTGTTGAATTTGTTGCTGATTTTCAATGTTGAGGTCGTTGTTGAACTTTTTGGTGCCTTTCAATATTCAGGATGTTGTTGAATTTGTTGGTGTTATCAATGTTATTTTTTGAACTTTTCCGTATTTTTCAATGTTGAGGTTGTTCTTGCATTTGCTGGTATTTTTCAATGTTGAGGTTGTTGTTGAATTTGTTTGTGTTTTTCAATGCTGAGGTTGTTGTTGAATTTGTTGGTGATTTTCAATATTGAGGTTGTTGTTGAATTTGTCGGCGTTTTTCCATGCTGATGTTGTTGTAGAATTTGTTGATGATTTTCAATATTGATGTTGTTTAATTGGTTGGTGATTATCAATGTTGAGGTTGTTGTTGAATTTGTTGGTGTCTTTCAATATTGATTTTGTTGTTGAATTTGTTGGTGTTTTTCAATGTTGCAGTTGTTGTTGAATTTGTTGGTGACTTTCAATATTGAGGTTGTTGTTGAATTTGTTGGTGTTATCCATGTTTTTTTTGAACTTTTTTTCTTCTTTTAAAAGTTGAGGTTGTTCTTGAACTTTTTGGTGTTATTCAATGTTGAGGTTGCTGTTGAATTTGTTGGTGATTTTCAATATTGAGGTTGTTGTTGAATTTGTTGGCGTTTTTCAATGTTGAGGTTGCTGTTGAATTTGTTGGTGATTTTCAATTTTGAGGTTGTTGGTGAATTTGTTGTTGTCTTTTAATATTGAGGTTGTTGTTGAATTTGCAGGTATTTTTCAAAATTTATGTTGTTGTTGAATTTTTTGTTTTTTTTTCAATGTTGAGATTGTTGTTGAATTTTTCGCTGATTTTCAATGTTGAAGTTGTTGTTGAATTTGTTGGTATTTTTCAATATTGAGGTTGTTGTTGAATTTGTTGGTGTTTTTCATTGTTGAGGTTGTTGTTGAATTTGATGGAGTTATCAATGTTTTTTTTGTGAACTTTTTCTCTTCTTTTAAAAGTTGAAGTATTTGTTGAATTTTTTGGTGTTTTTCAATGTTGAGGTTGTCGTTGAATTTGTTGGCGTCTCTCAATATTGAGGTTGTTGTTGAATTTGTTGGAGTTTTTAAAAGTTGAGATTGTTGTTGAATTTGTTGCCGATTTTCAATGTTGAGGTCGTTGTTGAACTTTTTGGTGCCTTTCAATATTGGTTTTGTTGTTGAATTTGTTGGTGTTTTTCAATGTTGCGGTTGGTGTTGAATTTGTTTGTGTCTTTCAATATTGAGGTTGATGTTGAATTTGTTAGTGTTATCAATGTTTTTTTTGAACTTTTTTTCTTCTTTTAAATGTTGAGGTTCTTGTTGAATTTTTTGGTGTTTTTCAATGTTGAGGTTGCTGTTGAATTTGTTGGTGATTTTCAATATTGAGGTTGTTGTTGAATTTGTTGGGTGTTTTTCAATGTTGAGGTTGCTGTTGAATTTGTTGGCATTTTTCAATGTTGAGGTTGTTGTTGAATTTGTTGATGATTTTCAATATTGATGTTCTTGAATTTGTTGGTCATTTTCAATTTTGAGGTTGTTGTTGAATTTGTTGTTGTCTTTTAATATTGAGGTTGTTGTTGAATTTGCAGGTATTTTTCAAAATTTTGGTTGTTGTTGAATTTTTCGCTGAAATTTAATGTTGAAGTTGTTGTTGAATTTATTGGTTTTGCTCATTGTTGAGGTTGTTCTTGAATTTGTTGGTGCTTTTCAATGTTGAGGTTGTTTTTGAATTTGTTGGTGTTTTTTATTGTTGAGGTTTTTGTTGAATTTCTTGGTGTTATCAATGTTTTTTGTTGAACTTGTTTGTATTTTTAAAATTATGGTTGTTGTTGAATTTGTTGATGTTTTTCAATGTTCAGGTTGTTGTTGAATTTTTTGGTGTTTTCATTGTTGAGGTTGTTATTGAATTTGTTGGTGATTTTCAATGTTGAGGTTGTTGAATTTGTTGGTGTTTTTCAATGTTGAGGTTGTTGTTGAATTTGTTGGTGTCTTTCAATATGGAGGTTGTTGTTGAATTTGTTGGTGTTTTTCAATTTCAAGGTTGTTGTTAAATTTGTTGGTGTTTTTCATTGTTGAGGTTGTTGTTGAATTTGTTGGTATATTTTATTGTTGCTGTTGTAGAATTTTTCAGTGTCTTTCATTGTTGAGTTTGTTGAAGTTGATGGTGTTTTACAATGTTTTTAGTGGTTGTTGAATTTGTTGGTGTTTTTTACTGTTGAGGTTGTTGTTGAATTTGTTGGTGTTATCAATGTTTTTTGTTGAACTTGTTTTTTTTAAAAGTTAAGGTTGTTGTAGAACTTGTTTGTGTTTTTCAATGTTGAGGTTGTTCAATTTGTTGGTGATTTTCAATATTGAGGTTGTTGTTGAATTTGTTGGTTTTATCAATGTTCGTTTTTGAACTTTTTCTCTGTTTTTAAAAGTTGAGGTTGTTGCTGAATTTTTTGGTGGTTTTCAATGTTGAGGTTGTTGTTGAATTTGTTGTTGATTTTCAATATCGAGTTTGTCATAGAATTTGTTGATGTTATCAATGTTATTTTTTGAACTTTTTTGTATTTTTCAATGTTGAGGTTGTTGTTGAAATTGTTGGTGTTATCAATGTTCTTTTAGAACTTTTTCACTTCTTTTAAAAGTTAAGATTGTTGTTGAATTTGTTGGTATTTTTCATTGTTGTGGTTGTTTAATTTTTTGGTGTTTTTCATTGTTTAGGTTGTTGAAGTTGTTGGTGTTTATCAATGTTGAAGTTGTAGTTGAATTTGTTGGTTTTTTTCATTGTATTGGTTGTTGTTTAATTTGTTGGTGATTTTCAATGTTGAGGTTCTGGTCGAATTTGTTGGCGTTATTCAATGTTGAGGTTGTTGTTGAATTTGTGGGTGTTTTTCATTTTTGAAGTTGTAGTTGAATTTGGTGGTTTTTTTCATTGTTGAGGTTGTTGTTGAATTTGTTGGTGTTTTTCAATATAGAGGTTCTGGTGGAATTTGTTGGCGTTGTTCAATGTTGCGGTTGTTGTTGAATTTTTTGGTGTTTTTCATTGTTGAGGTTGTAGTTGAATTTGTTCGTTTTTTTCACTGTTGAGGTTGTTGTTGAATTTGTTGGCGTTCTTTCAATATTGAGGTTGTTGTTGAATTTGTTGGAGTTTTTCAATGTTGAGATTGTTGTTGAATTTGTTGCTGATTTTCAATGTTGAGGTCGTTGTTGAACTTTTTGGTGCCTTTCAATATTCAGGATGTTGTTGAATTTGTTGGTGTTATCAATGTTATTTTTTGAACTTTTCCGTATTTTTCAATGTTGAGGTTGTTCTTGCATTTGCTGGTATTTTTCAATGTTGAGGTTGTTGTTGAATTTGTTTGTGTTTTTCAATGCTGAGGTTGTTGTTGAATTTGTTGGTGATTTTCAATATTGAGGTTGTTGTTGAATTTGTCGGCGTTTTTCCATGCTGATGTTGTTGTAGAATTTGTTGATGATTTTCAATATTGATGTTGTTTAATTGGTTGGTGATTATCAATGTTGAGGTTGTTGTTGAATTTGTTGGTGTCTTTCAATATTGATTTTGTTGTTGAATTTGTTGGTGTTTTTCAATGTTGCAGTTGTTGTTGAATTTGTTGGTGACTTTCAATATTGAGGTTGTTGTTGAATTTGTTGGTGTTATCCATGTTTTTTTTGAACTTTTTTTCTTCTTTTAAAAGTTGAGGTTGTTCTTGAACTTTTTGGTGTTATTCAATGTTGAGGTTGCTGTTGAATTTGTTGGTGATTTTCAATATTGAGGTTGTTGTTGAATTTGTTGGCGTTTTTCAATGTTGAGGTTGCTGTTGAATTTGTTGGTGATTTTCAATTTTGAGGTTGTTGGTGAATTTGTTGTTGTCTTTTAATATTGAGGTTGTTGTTGAATTTGCAGGTATTTTTCAAAATTTATGTTGTTGTTGATTTTTTTGTTTTTTTTTTCAATGTTGAGATTGTTGTTGAATTTTTCGCTGATTTTCAATGTTGAAGTTGTTGTTGAATTTGTTGGTATTTTTCAATATTGAGGTTGTTGTTGAATTTGTTGGTGTTTTTCATTGTTGAGGTTGTTGTTGAATTTGATGGAGTTATCAATGTTTTTTTTGTGAACTTTTTCTCTTCTTTTAAAAGTTGAAGTATTTGTTGAATTTTTTGGTGTTTTTCAATGTTGAGGTTGTCGTTGAATTTGTTGGCGTCTCTCAATATTGAGGTTGTTGTTGAATTTGTTGGAGTTTTTAAAAGTTGAGATTGTTGTTGAATTTGTTGCCGATTTTCAATGTTGAGGTCGTTGTTGAACTTTTTGGTGCCTTTCAATATTGGTTTTGTTGTTGAATTTGTTGGTGTTTTTCAATGTTGCGGTTGGTGTTGAATTTGTTTGTGTCTTTCAATATTGAGGTTGATGTTGAATTTGTTAGTGTTATCAATGTTTTTTTTGAACTTTTTTTCTTCTTTTAAATGTTGAGGTTCTTGTTGAATTTTTTGGTGTTTTTCAATGTTGAGGTTGCTGTTGAATTTGTTGGTGATTTTCAATATTGAGGTTGTTGTTGAATTTGTTGGGTGTTTTTCAATGTTGAGGTTGCTGTTGAATTTGTTGGCATTTTTCAATGTTGAGGTTGTTGTTGAATTTGTTGATGATTTTCAATATTGATGTTCTTGAATTTGTTGGTCATTTTCAATTTTGAGGTTGTTGTTGAATTTGTTGTTGTCTTTTAATATTGAGGTTGTTGTTGAATTTGCAGGTATTTTTCAAAATTTTGGTTGTTGTTGAATTTTTCGCTGAAATTTAATGTTGAAGTTGTTGTTGAATTTATTGGTTTTGCTCATTGTTGAGGTTGTTCTTGAATTTGTTGGTGCTTTTCAATGTTGAGGTTGTTTTTGAATTTGTTGGTGTTTTTTATTGTTGAGGTTTTTGTTGAATTTCTTGGTGTTATCAATGTTTTTTGTTGAACTTGTTTGTATTTTTAAAATTATGGTTGTTGTTGAATTTGTTGATGTTTTTCAATGTTCAGGTTGTTGTTGAATTTTTTGGTGTTTTCATTGTTGAGGTTGTTATTGAATTTGTTGGTGATTTTCAATGTTGAGGTTGTTGAATTTGTTGGTGTTTTTCAATGTTGAGGTTGTTGTTGAATTTGTTGGTGTCTTTCAATATGGAGGTTGTTGTTGAATTTGTTGGTGTTTTTCAATTTCAAGGTTGTTGTTAAATTTGTTGGTGTTTTTCATTGTTGAGGTTGTTGTTGAATTTGTTGGTATATTTTATTGTTGCTGTTGTAGAATTTTTCAGTGTCTTTCATTGTTGAGTTTGTTGAAGTTGATGGTGTTTTACAATGTTTTTAGTGGTTGTTGAATTTGTTGGTGTTTTTTACTGTTGAGGTTGTTGTTGAATTTGTTGGTGTTATCAATGTTTTTTGTTGAACTTGTTTTTTTTAAAAGTTAAGGTTGTTGTAGAACTTGTTTGTGTTTTTCAATGTTGAGGTTGTTCAATTTGTTGGTGATTTTCAATATTGAGGTTGTTGTTGAATTTGTTGGTTTTATCAATGTTCGTTTTTGAACTTTTTCTCTGTTTTTAAAAGTTGAGGTTGTTGCTGAATTTTTTGGTGGTTTTCAATGTTGAGGTTGTTGTTGAATTTGTTGTTGATTTTCAATATCGAGTTTGTCATAGAATTTGTTGATGTTATCAATGTTATTTTTTGAAATTTTGTATTTTTCAATGTTGAGGTTGTTGTTGAAATTGTTGGTGTTATCAATGTTCTTTTAGAACTTTTTCACTTCTTTTAAAAGTTAAGATTGTTGTTGAATTTGTTGGTATTTTTCATTGTTGTGGTTGTTTAATTTTTTGGTGTTTTTCATTGTTTAGGTTGTTGAAGTTGTTGGTGTTTATCAATGTTGAAGTTGTAGTTGAATTTGTTGGTTTTTTTCATTGTATTGGTTGTTGTTTAATTTGTTGGTGATTTTCAATGTTGAGGTTCTGGTCGAATTTGTTGGCGTTATTCAATGTTGAGGTTGTTGTTGAATTTGTGGGTGTTTTTCATTTTTGAAGTTGTAGTTGAATTTGGTGGTTTTTTTCATTGTTGAGGTTGTTGTTGAATTTGTTGGTGTTTTTCAATATAGAGGTTCTGGTGGAATTTGTTGGCGTTGTTCAATGTTGCGGTTGTTGTTGAATTTTTTGGTGTTTTTCATTGTTGAGGTTGTAGTTGAATTTGTTCGTTTTTTTCACTGTTGAGGTTGTTGTTGAATTTGTTGGCGTTCTTTCAATATTGAGGTTGTTGTTGAATTTGTTGGAGTTTTTCAATGTTGAGATTGTTGTTGAATTTGTTGCTGATTTTCAATGTTGAGGTCGTTGTTGAACTTTTTGGTGCCTTTCAATATTCAGGATGTTGTTGAATTTGTTGGTGTTATCAATGTTATTTTTTGAACTTTTCCGTATTTTTCAATGTTGAGGTTGTTCTTGCATTTGCTGGTATTTTTCAATGTTGAGGTTGTTGTTGAATTTGTTTGTGTTTTTCAATGCTGAGGTTGTTGTTGAATTTGTTGGTGATTTTCAATATTGAGGTTGTTGTTGAATTTGTCGGCGTTTTTCCATGCTGATGTTGTTGTAGAATTTGTTGATGATTTTCAATATTGATGTTGTTTAATTGGTTGGTGATTATCAATGTTGAGGTTGTTGTTGAATTTGTTGGTGTCTTTCAATATTGATTTTGTTGTTGAATTTGTTGGTGTTTTTCAATGTTGCAGTTGTTGTTGAATTTGTTGGTGACTTTCAATATTGAGGTTGTTGTTGAATTTGTTGGTGTTATCCATGTTTTTTTTGAACTTTTTTTCTTCTTTTAAAAGTTGAGGTTGTTCTTGAACTTTTTGGTGTTATTCAATGTTGAGGTTGCTGTTGAATTTGTTGGTGATTTTCAATATTGAGGTTGTTGTTGAATTTGTTGGCGTTTTTCAATGTTGAGGTTGCTGTTGAATTTGTTGGTGATTTTCAATTTTGAGGTTGTTGGTGAATTTGTTGTTGTCTTTTAATATTGAGGTTGTTGTTGAATTTGCAGGTATTTTTCAAAATTTATGTTGTTTTTGAATTTTTTGTTTTTTTTTCAATGTTGAGATTGTTGTTGAATTTTTCGCTGATTTTCAATGTTGAAGTTGTTGTTGAATTTGTTGGTATTTTTCAATATTGAGGTTGTTGTTGAATTTGTTGGTGTTTTTCATTGTTGAGGTTGTTGTTGAATTTGATGGAGTTATCAATGTTTTTTTTGTGAACTTTTTCTCTTCTTTTAAAAGTTGAAGTATTTGTTGAATTTTTTGGTGTTTTTCAATGTTGAGGTTGTCGTTGAATTTGTTGGCGTCTCTCAATATTGAGGTTGTTGTTGAATTTGTTGGAGTTTTTAAAAGTTGAGATTGTTGTTGAATTTGTTGCCGATTTTCAATGTTGAGGTCGTTGTTGAACTTTTTGGTGCCTTTCAATATTGGTTTTGTTGTTGAATTTGTTGGTGTTTTTCAATGTTGCGGTTGGTGTTGAATTTGTTTGTGTCTTTCAATATTGAGGTTGATGTTGAATTTGTTAGTGTTATCAATGTTTTTTTTGAACTTTTTTTCTTCTTTTAAATGTTGAGGTTCTTGTTGAATTTTTTGGTGTTTTTCAATGTTGAGGTTGCTGTTGAATTTGTTGGTGATTTTCAATATTGAGGTTGTTGTTGAATTTGTTGGGTGTTTTTCAATGTTGAGGTTGCTGTTGAATTTGTTGGCATTTTTCAATGTTGAGGTTGTTGTTGAATTTGTTGATGATTTTCAATATTGATGTTCTTGAATTTGTTGGTCATTTTCAATTTTGAGGTTGTTGTTGAATTTGTTGTTGTCTTTTAATATTGAGGTTGTTGTTGAATTTGCAGGTATTTTTCAAAATTTTGGTTGTTGTTGAATTTTTCGCTGAAATTTAATGTTGAAGTTGTTGTTGAATTTATTGGTTTTGCTCATTGTTGAGGTTGTTCTTGAATTTGTTGGTGCTTTTCAATGTTGAGGTTGTTTTTGAATTTGTTGGTGTTTTTTATTGTTGAGGTTTTTGTTGAATTTCTTGGTGTTATCAATGTTTTTTGTTGAACTTGTTTGTATTTTTAAAATTATGGTTGTTGTTGAATTTGTTGATGTTTTTCAATGTTCAGGTTGTTGTTGAATTTTTTGGTGTTTTCATTGTTGAGGTTGTTATTGAATTTGTTGGTGATTTTCAATGTTGAGGTTGTTGAATTTGTTGGTGTTTTTCAATGTTGAGGTTGTTGTTGAATTTGTTGGTGTCTTTCAATATGGAGGTTGTTGTTGAATTTGTTGGTGTTTTTCAATTTCAAGGTTGTTGTTAAATTTGTTGGTGTTTTTCATTGTTGAGGTTGTTGTTGAATTTGTTGGTATATTTTATTGTTGCTGTTGTAGAATTTTTCAGTGTCTTTCATTGTTGAGTTTGTTGAAGTTGATGGTGTTTTACAATGTTTTTAGTGGTTGTTGAATTTGTTGGTGTTTTTTACTGTTGAGGTTGTTGTTGAATTTGTTGGTGTTATCAATGTTTTTTGTTGAACTTGTTTTTTTTAAAAGTTAAGGTTGTTGTAGAACTTGTTTGTGTTTTTCAATGTTGAGGTTGTTCAATTTGTTGGTGATTTTCAATATTGAGGTTGTTGTTGAATTTGTTGGGTGTTTTTCAATGTTGAGGTTGCTGTTGAATTTGTTGGCATTTTTCAATGTTGAGGTTGTTGTTGAATTTGTTGATGATTTTCAATATTGATGTTCTTGAATTTGTTGGTCATTTTCAATTTTGAGGTTGTTGTTGAATTTGTTGTTGTCTTTTAATATTGAGGTTGTTGTTGAATTTGCAGGTATTTTTCAAAATTTTGGTTGTTGTTGAATTTTTCGCTGAAATTTAATGTTGAAGTTGTTGTTGAATTTATTGGTTTTGCTCATTGTTGAGGTTGTTCTTGAATTTGTTGGTGCTTTTCAATGTTGAGGTTGTTTTTGAATTTGTTGGTGTTTTTTATTGTTGAGGTTTTTGTTGAATTTCTTGGTGTTATCAATGTTTTTTGTTGAACTTGTTTGTATTTTTAAAATTATGGTTGTTGTTGAATTTGTTGATGTTTTTCAATGTTCAGGTTGTTGTTGAATTTTTTGGTGTTTTCATTGTTGAGGTTGTTATTGAATTTGTTGGTGATTTTCAATGTTGAGGTTGTTGAATTTGTTGGTGTTTTTCAATGTTGAGGTTGTTGTTGAATTTGTTGGTGTCTTTCAATATGGAGGTTGTTGTTGAATTTGTTGGTGTTTTTCAATTTCAAGGTTGTTGTTAAATTTGTTGGTGTTTTTCATTGTTGAGGTTGTTGTTGAATTTGTTGGTATATTTTATTGTTGCTGTTGTAGAATTTTTCAGTGTCTTTCATTGTTGAGTTTGTTGAAGTTGATGGTGTTTTACAATGTTTTTAGTGGTTGTTGAATTTGTTGGTGTTTTTTACTGTTGAGGTTGTTGTTGAATTTGTTGGTGTTATCAATGTTTTTTGTTGAACTTGTTTTTTTTAAAAGTTAAGGTTGTTGTAGAACTTGTTTGTGTTTTTCAATGTTGAGGTTGTTCAATTTGTTGGTGATTTTCAATATTGAGGTTGTTGTTGAATTTGTTGGTTTTATCAATGTTCGTTTTTGAACTTTTTCTCTGTTTTTAAAAGTTGAGGTTGTTGCTGAATTTTTTGGTGGTTTTCAATGTTGAGGTTGTTGTTGAATTTGTTGTTGATTTTCAATATCGAGTTTGTCATAGAATTTGTTGATGTTATCAATGTTATTTTTTGAACTTTTTTGTATTTTTCAATGTTGAGGTTGTTGTTGAAATTGTTGGTGTTATCAATGTTCTTTTAGAACTTTTTCACTTCTTTTAAAAGTTAAGATTGTTGTTGAATTTGTTGGTATTTTTCATTGTTGTGGTTGTTTAATTTTTTGGTGTTTTTCATTGTTTAGGTTGTTGAAGTTGTTGGTGTTTATCAATGTTGAAGTTGTAGTTGAATTTGTTGGTTTTTTTCATTGTATTGGTTGTTGTTTAATTTGTTGGTGATTTTCAATGTTGAGGTTCTGGTCGAATTTGTTGGCGTTATTCAATGTTGAGGTTGTTGTTGAATTTGTGGGTGTTTTTCATTTTTGAAGTTGTAGTTGAATTTGGTGGTTTTTTTCATTGTTGAGGTTGTTGTTGAATTTGTTGGTGTTTTTCAATATAGAGGTTCTGGTGGAATTTGTTGGCGTTGTTCAATGTTGCGGTTGTTGTTGAATTTTTTGGTGATTTTCAATATTGAGGTTGTTGTTGAATTTGTCGGCGTTTTTCAATGCTGCGGTTGTGGTTGAATTTGCTGTTGAATTTCAATATTGATGCTGTTGAATAAGTTGGTGATTTTCAATGTTGAGGTTGTCGTTGAATTGTTGGTGTCTTTCAATATTGAGGTTGTTGTTGAATTTGTTGCCGTTTTTCAATGTGAGGTTGTTGTTGAATTTCTTGGTGATTTTCAAAATTGAGGTTGTTGTTGAATTTGTTGGTGTTTTTCAATGTTGAGGTTGCTGTTGAATTTGTTGATGATTTTCAATATTGAGGTTGTTTTTGAATTTGTTGGCCATTTTCAATGTTGAGGATGTTGATGAATTTGTTGATGATTTTCAATATTGATGTTGTTGAATTGGTTGGTGATTTTCAATGTTGAGATTTTTGTTGAATTTGTTGGTTTCATTCAATATTGAGGTTGTTGTTGAATTTGTTGGAGTTTTTAAAAGTTGAGATTGTTGTTGAATTTGTTGCCGATTTTCAATGTTGAGGTCGTTGTTGAACTTTTTGGTGCCTTTCAATATTGGTTTTGTTGTTGAATTTGTTGGTGTTTTTCAATGTTGCGGTTGGTGTTGAATTTGTTTGTGTCTTTCAATATTGAGGTTGATGTTGAATTTGTTAGTGTTATCAATGTTTTTTTTGAACTTTTTTTCTTCTTTTAAATGTTGAGGTTCTTGTTGAATTTTTTGGTGTTTTTCAATGTTGAGGTTGCTGTTGAATTTGTTGGTGATTTTCAATATTGAGGTTGTTGTTGAATTTGTTGGGTGTTTTTCAATGTTGAGGTTGCTGTTGAATTTGTTGGCATTTTTCAATGTTGAGGTTGTTGTTGAATTTGTTGATGATTTTCAATATTGATGTTCTTGAATTTGTTGGTCATTTTCAATTTTGAGGTTGTTGTTGAATTTGTTGTTGTCTTTTAATATTGAGGTTGTTGTTGAATTTGCAGGTATTTTTCAAAATTTTGGTTGTTGTTGAATTTTTCGCTGAAATTTAATGTTGAAGTTGTTGTTGAATTTATTGGTTTTGCTCATTGTTGAGGTTGTTCTTGAATTTGTTGGTGCTTTTCAATGTTGAGGTTGTTTTTGAATTTGTTGGTGTTTTTTATTGTTGAGGTTTTTGTTGAATTTCTTGGTGTTATCAATGTTTTTTGTTGAACTTGTTTGTATTTTTAAAATTATGGTTGTTGTTGAATTTGTTGATGTTTTTCAATGTTCAGGTTGTTGTTGAATTTTTTGGTGTTTTCATTGTTGAGGTTGTTATTGAATTTGTTGGTGATTTTCAATGTTGAGGTTGTTGAATTTGTTGGTGTTTTTCAATGTTGAGGTTGTTGTTGAATTTGTTGGTGTCTTTCAATATGGAGGTTGTTGTTGAATTTGTTGGTGTTTTTCAATTTCAAGGTTGTTGTTAAATTTGTTGGTGTTTTTCATTGTTGAGGTTGTTGTTGAATTTGTTGGTATATTTTATTGTTGCTGTTGTAGAATTTTTCAGTGTCTTTCATTGTTGAGTTTGTTGAAGTTGATGGTGTTTTACAATGTTTTTAGTGGTTGTTGAATTTGTTGGTGTTTTTTACTGTTGAGGTTGTTGTTGAATTTGTTGGTGTTATCAATGTTTTTTGTTGAACTTGTTTTTTTTAAAAGTTAAGGTTGTTGTAGAACTTGTTTGTGTTTTTCAATGTTGAGGTTGTTCAATTTGTTGGTGATTTTCAATATTGAGGTTGTTGTTGAATTTGTTGGTTTTATCAATGTTCGTTTTTGAACTTTTTCTCTGTTTTTAAAAGTTGAGGTTGTTGCTGAATTTTTTGGTGGTTTTCAATGTTGAGGTTGTTGTTGAATTTGTTGTTGATTTTCAATATCGAGTTTGTCATAGAATTTGTTGATGTTATCAATGTTATTTTTTGAACTTTTTTGTATTTTTCAATGTTGAGGTTGTTGTTGAAATTGTTGGTGTTATCAATGTTCTTTTAGAACTTTTTCACTTCTTTTAAAAGTTAAGATTGTTGTTGAATTTGTTGGTATTTTTCATTGTTGTGGTTGTTTAATTTTTTGGTGTTTTTCATTGTTTAGGTTGTTGAAGTTGTTGGTGTTTATCAATGTTGAAGTTGTAGTTGAATTTGTTGGTTTTTTTCATTGTATTGGTTGTTGTTTAATTTGTTGGTGATTTTCAATGTTGAGGTTCTGGTCGAATTTGTTGGCGTTATTCAATGTTGAGGTTGTTGTTGAATTTGTGGGTGTTTTTCATTTTTGAAGTTGTAGTTGAATTTGGTGGTTTTTTTCATTGTTGAGGTTGTTGTTGAATTTGTTGGTGTTTTTCAATATAGAGGTTCTGGTGGAATTTGTTGGCGTTGTTCAATGTTGCGGTTGTTGTTGAATTTTTTGGTGTTTTTCATTGTTGAGGTTGTAGTTGAATTTGTTCGTTTTTTTCACTGTTGAGGTTGTTGTTGAATTTGTTGGCGTTCTTTCAATATTGAGGTTGTTGTTGAATTTGTTGGAGTTTTTCAATGTTGAGATTGTTGTTGAATTTGTTGCTGATTTTCAATGTTGAGGTCGTTGTTGAACTTTTTGGTGCCTTTCAATATTCAGGATGTTGTTGAATTTGTTGGTGTTATCAATGTTATTTTTTGAACTTTTCCGTATTTTTCAATGTTGAGGTTGTTCTTGCATTTGCTGGTATTTTTCAATGTTGAGGTTGTTGTTGAATTTGTTTGTGTTTTTCAATGCTGAGGTTGTTGTTGAATTTGTTGGTGATTTTCAATATTGAGGTTGTTGTTGAATTTGTCGGCGTTTTTCCATGCTGATGTTGTTGTAGAATTTGTTGATGATTTTCAATATTGATGTTGTTTAATTGGTTGGTGATTATCAATGTTGAGGTTGTTGTTGAATTTGTTGGTGTCTTTCAATATTGATTTTGTTGTTGAATTTGTTGGTGTTTTTCAATGTTGCAGTTGTTGTTGAATTTGTTGGTGACTTTCAATATTGAGGTTGTTGTTGAATTTGTTGGTGTTATCCATGTTTTTTTTGAACTTTTTTTCTTCTTTTAAAAGTTGAGGTTGTTCTTGAACTTTTTGGTGTTATTCAATGTTGAGGTTGCTGTTGAATTTGTTGGTGATTTTCAATATTGAGGTTGTTGTTGAATTTGTTGGCGTTTTTCAATGTTGAGGTTGCTGTTGAATTTGTTGGTGATTTTCAATTTTGAGGTTGTTGGTGAATTTGTTGTTGTCTTTTAATATTGAGGTTGTTGTTGAATTTGCAGGTATTTTTCAAAATTTATGTTGTTGTTGAATTTTTTGTTTTTTTTTCAATGTTGAGATTGTTGTTGAATTTTTCGCTGATTTTCAATGTTGAAGTTGTTGTTGAATTTGTTGGTATTTTTCAATATTGAGGTTGTTGTTGAATTTGTTGGTGTTTTTCATTGTTGAGGTTGTTGTTGAATTTGATGGAGTTATCAATGTTTTTTTTGTGAACTTTTTCTCTTCTTTTAAAAGTTGAAGTATTTGTTGAATTTTTTGGTGTTTTTCAATGTTGAGGTTGTCGTTGAATTTGTTGGCGTCTCTCAATATTGAGGTTGTTGTTGAATTTGTTGGAGTTTTTAAAAGTTGAGATTGTTGTTGAATTTGTTGCCGATTTTCAATGTTGAGGTCGTTGTTGAACTTTTTGGTGCCTTTCAATATTGGTTTTGTTGTTGAATTTGTTGGTGTTTTTCAATGTTGCGGTTGGTGTTGAATTTGTTTGTGTCTTTCAATATTGAGGTTGATGTTGAATTTGTTAGTGTTATCAATGTTTTTTTTGAACTTTTTTTCTTCTTTTAAATGTTGAGGTTCTTGTTGAATTTTTTGGTGTTTTTCAATGTTGAGGTTGCTGTTGAATTTGTTGGTGATTTTCAATATTGAGGTTGTTGTTGAATTTGTTGGGTGTTTTTCAATGTTGAGGTTGCTGTTGAATTTGTTGGCATTTTTCAATGTTGAGGTTGTTGTTGAATTTGTTGATGATTTTCAATATTGATGTTCTTGAATTTGTTGGTCATTTTCAATTTTGAGGTTGTTGTTGAATTTGTTGTTGTCTTTTAATATTGAGGTTGTTGTTGAATTTGCAGGTATTTTTCAAAATTTTGGTTGTTGTTGAATTTTTCGCTGAAATTTAATGTTGAAGTTGTTGTTGAATTTATTGGTTTTGCTCATTGTTGAGGTTGTTCTTGAATTTGTTGGTGCTTTTCAATGTTGAGGTTGTTTTTGAATTTGTTGGTGTTTTTTATTGTTGAGGTTTTTGTTGAATTTCTTGGTGTTATCAATGTTTTTTGTTGAACTTGTTTGTATTTTTAAAATTATGGTTGTTGTTGAATTTGTTGATGTTTTTCAATGTTCAGGTTGTTGTTGAATTTTTTGGTGTTTTCATTGTTGAGGTTGTTATTGAATTTGTTGGTGATTTTCAATGTTGAGGTTGTTGAATTTGTTGGTGTTTTTCAATGTTGAGGTTGTTGTTGAATTTGTTGGTGTCTTTCAATATGGAGGTTGTTGTTGAATTTGTTGGTGTTTTTCAATTTCAAGGTTGTTGTTAAATTTGTTGGTGTTTTTCATTGTTGAGGTTGTTGTTGAATTTGTTGGTATATTTTATTGTTGCTGTTGTAGAATTTTTCAGTGTCTTTCATTGTTGAGTTTGTTGAAGTTGATGGTGTTTTACAATGTTTTTAGTGGTTGTTGAATTTGTTGGTGTTTTTTACTGTTGAGGTTGTTGTTGAATTTGTTGGTGTTATCAATGTTTTTTGTTGAACTTGTTTTTTTTAAAAGTTAAGGTTGTTGTAGAACTTGTTTGTGTTTTTCAATGTTGAGGTTGTTCAATTTGTTGGTGATTTTCAATATTGAGGTTGTTGTTGAATTTGTTGGTTTTATCAATGTTCGTTTTTGAACTTTTTCTCTGTTTTTAAAAGTTGAGGTTGTTGCTGAATTTTTTGGTGGTTTTCAATGTTGAGGTTGTTGTTGAATTTGTTGTTGATTTTCAATATCGAGTTTGTCATAGAATTTGTTGATGTTATCAATGTTATTTTTTGAACTTTTTTGTATTTTTCAATGTTGAGGTTGTTGTTGAAATTGTTGGTGTTATCAATGTTCTTTTAGAACTTTTTCACTTCTTTTAAAAGTTAAGATTGTTGTTGAATTTGTTGGTATTTTTCATTGTTGTGGTTGTTTAATTTTTTGGTGTTTTTCATTGTTTAGGTTGTTGAAGTTGTTGGTGTTTATCAATGTTGAAGTTGTAGTTGAATTTGTTGGTTTTTTTCATTGTATTGGTTGTTGTTTAATTTGTTGGTGATTTTCAATGTTGAGGTTCTGGTCGAATTTGTTGGCGTTATTCAATGTTGAGGTTGTTGTTGAATTTGTGGGTGTTTTTCATTTTTGAAGTTGTAGTTGAATTTGGTGGTTTTTTTCATTGTTGAGGTTGTTGTTGAATTTGTTGGTGTTTTTCAATATAGAGGTTCTGGTGGAATTTGTTGGCGTTGTTCAATGTTGCGGTTGTTGTTGAATTTTTTGGTGTTTTTCATTGTTGAGGTTGTAGTTGAATTTGTTCGTTTTTTTCACTGTTGAGGTTGTTGTTGAATTTGTTGGCGTTCTTTCAATATTGAGGTTGTTGTTGAATTTGTCGGCGTTTTTCCATGCTGATGTTGTTGTAGAATTTGTTGATGATTTTCAATATTGATGTTGTTTAATTGGTTGGTGATTATCAATGTTGAGGTTGTTGTTGAATTTGTTGGTGTCTTTCAATATTGATTTTGTTGTTGAATTTGTTGGTGTTTTTCAATGTTGCAGTTGTTGTTGAATTTGTTGGTGACTTTCAATATTGAGGTTGTTGTTGAATTTGTTGGTGTTATCCATGTTTTTTTTGAACTTTTTTTCTTCTTTTAAAAGTTGAGGTTGTTCTTGAACTTTTTGGTGTTATTCAATGTTGAGGTTGCTGTTGAATTTGTTGGTGATTTTCAATATTGAGGTTGTTGTTGAATTTGTTGGCGTTTTTCAATGTTGAGGTTGCTGTTGAATTTGTTGGTGATTTTCAATTTTGAGGTTGTTGGTGAATTTGTTGTTGTCTTTTAATATTGAGGTTGTTGTTGAATTTGCAGGTATTTTTCAAAATTTATGTTGTTGTTGAATTTTTTGTTTTTTTTTCAATGTTGAGATTGTTGTTGAATTTTTCGCTGATTTTCAATGTTGAAGTTGTTGTTGAATTTGTTGGTATTTTTCAATATTGAGGTTGTTGTTGAATTTGTTGGTGTTTTTCATTGTTGAGGTTGTTGTTGAATTTGATGGAGTTATCAATGTTTTTTTTGTGAACTTTTTCTCTTCTTTTAAAAGTTGAAGTATTTGTTGAATTTTTTGGTGTTTTTCAATGTTGAGGTTGTCGTTGAATTTGTTGGCGTCTCTCAATATTGAGGTTGTTGTTGAATTTGTTGGAGTTTTTAAAAGTTGAGATTGTTGTTGAATTTGTTGCCGATTTTCAATGTTGAGGTCGTTGTTGAACTTTTTGGTGCCTTTCAATATTGGTTTTGTTGTTGAATTTGTTGGTGTTTTTCAATGTTGCGGTTGGTGTTGAATTTGTTTGTGTCTTTCAATATTGAGGTTGATGTTGAATTTGTTAGTGTTATCAATGTTTTTTTTGAACTTTTTTTCTTCTTTTAAATGTTGAGGTTCTTGTTGAATTTTTTGGTGTTTTTCAATGTTGAGGTTGCTGTTGAATTTGTTGGTGATTTTCAATATTGAGGTTGTTGTTGAATTTGTTGGGTGTTTTTCAATGTTGAGGTTGCTGTTGAATTTGTTGGCATTTTTCAATGTTGAGGTTGTTGTTGAATTTGTTGATGATTTTCAATATTGATGTTCTTGAATTTGTTGGTCATTTTCAATTTTGAGGTTGTTGTTGAATTTGTTGTTGTCTTTTAATATTGAGGTTGTTGTTGAATTTGCAGGTATTTTTCAAAATTTTGGTTGTTGTTGAATTTTTCGCTGAAATTTAATGTTGAAGTTGTTGTTGAATTTATTGGTTTTGCTCATTGTTGAGGTTGTTCTTGAATTTGTTGGTGCTTTTCAATGTTGAGGTTGTTTTTGAATTTGTTGGTGTTTTTTATTGTTGAGGTTTTTGTTGAATTTCTTGGTGTTATCAATGTTTTTTGTTGAACTTGTTTGTATTTTTAAAATTATGGTTGTTGTTGAATTTGTTGATGTTTTTCAATGTTCAGGTTGTTGTTGAATTTTTTGGTGTTTTCATTGTTGAGGTTGTTATTGAATTTGTTGGTGATTTTCAATGTTGAGGTTGTTGAATTTGTTGGTGTTTTTCAATGTTGAGGTTGTTGTTGAATTTGTTGGTGTCTTTCAATATGGAGGTTGTTGTTGAATTTGTTGGTGTTTTTCAATTTCAAGGTTGTTGTTAAATTTGTTGGTGTTTTTCATTGT
Organism: Cetorhinus maximus; assembly: GCF_964194155.1. Classification (NCBI taxonomy): domain Eukaryota; kingdom Metazoa; phylum Chordata; class Chondrichthyes; order Lamniformes; family Cetorhinidae; genus Cetorhinus; species Cetorhinus maximus. The sequence continues at coordinate 196,595 of NW_027596417.1, forward strand.
TGAGGTTGTTGTTGAATTTGTTGGTATATTTTATTGTTGCTGTTGTAGAATTTTTCAGTGTCTTTCATTGTTGAGTTTGTTGAAGTTGATGGTGTTTTACAATGTTTTTAGTGGTTGTTGAATTTGTTGGTGTTTTTTACTGTTGAGGTTGTTGTTGAATTTGTTGGTGTTATCAATGTTTTTTGTTGAACTTGTTTTTTTTAAAAGTTAAGGTTGTTGTAGAACTTGTTTGTGTTTTTCAATGTTGAGGTTGTTCAATTTGTTGGTGATTTTCAATATTGAGGTTGTTGTTGAATTTGTTGGTTTTATCAATGTTCGTTTTTGAACTTTTTCTCTGTTTTTAAAAGTTGAGGTTGTTGCTGAATTTTTTGGTGGTTTTCAATGTTGAGGTTGTTGTTGAATTTGTTGTTGATTTTCAATATCGAGTTTGTCATAGAATTTGTTGATGTTATCAATGTTATTTTTTGAACTTTTTTGTATTTTTCAATGTTGAGGTTGTTGTTGAAATTGTTGGTGTTATCAATGTTCTTTTAGAACTTTTTCACTTCTTTTAAAAGTTAAGATTGTTGTTGAATTTGTTGGTATTTTTCATTGTTGTGGTTGTTTAATTTTTTGGTGTTTTTCATTGTTTAGGTTGTTGAAGTTGTTGGTGTTTATCAATGTTGAAGTTGTAGTTGAATTTGTTGGTTTTTTTCATTGTATTGGTTGTTGTTTAATTTGTTGGTGATTTTCAATGTTGAGGTTCTGGTCGAATTTGTTGGCGTTATTCAATGTTGAGGTTGTTGTTGAATTTGTGGGTGTTTTTCATTTTTGAAGTTGTAGTTGAATTTGGTGGTTTTTTTCATTGTTGAGGTTGTTGTTGAATTTGTTGGTGTTTTTCAATATAGAGGTTCTGGTGGAATTTGTTGGCGTTGTTCAATGTTGCGGTTGTTGTTGAATTTTTTGGTGTTTTTCATTGTTGAGGTTGTAGTTGAATTTGTTCGTTTTTTTCACTGTTGAGGTTGTTGTTGAATTTGTTGGCGTTCTTTCAATATTGAGGTTGTTGTTGAATTTGTCGGCGTTTTTCCATGCTGATGTTGTTGTAGAATTTGTTGATGATTTTCAATATTGATGTTGTTTAATTGGTTGGTGATTATCAATGTTGAGGTTGTTGTTGAATTTGTTGGTGTCTTTCAATATTGATTTTGTTGTTGAATTGGTTGGTGATTTTCAATGTTGCAGTTGTTGTTGAATTTGTTGGTGACTTTCAATATTGAGGTTGTTGTTGAATTTGTTGGTGTTATCCATGTTTTTTTTGAACTTTTTTTCTTCTTTTAAAAGTTGAGGTTGTTCTTGAACTTTTTGGTGTTATTCAATGTTGAGGTTGCTGTTGAATTTGTTGGTGATTTTCAATATTGAGGTTGTTGTTGAATTTGTTGGCGTTTTTCAATGTTGAGGTTGCTGTTGAATTTGTGGGTGATTTTCAATTTTGAGGTTGTTGGTGAATTTGTTGTTGTCTTTTAATATTGAGGTTGTTGTTGAATTTGCAGGTATTTTTCAAAATTTATGTTGTTGTTGAATTTTTTGTTTTTTTTTCAATGTTGAGATTGTTGTTGAATTTTTCGCTGATTTTCAATGTTGAAGTTGTTGTTGAATTTGTTGGTATTTTTCAATATTGAGGTTGTTGTTGAATTTGTTGGTGTTTTTCATTGTTGAGGTTGTTGTTGAATTTGATGGAGTTATCAATGTTTTTTTTGTGAACTTTTTCTCTTCTTTTAAAAGTTGAAGTATTTGTTGAATTTTTTGGTGTTTTTCAATGTTGAGGTTGTCGTTGAATTTGTTGGCGTCTCTCAATATTGAGGTTGTTGTTGAATTTGTTGGAGTTTTTAAAAGTTGAGATTGTTGTTGAATTTGTTGCCGATTTTCAATGTTGAGGTCGTTGTTGAACTTTTTGGTGCCTTTCAATATTGGTTTTGTTGTTGAATTTGTTGGTGTTTTTCAATGTTGCGGTTGGTGTTGAATTTGTTTGTGTCTTTCAATATTGAGGTTGATGTTGAATTTGTTAGTGTTATCAATGTTTTTTTTGAACTTTTTTTCTTCTTTTAAATGTTGAGGTTCTTGTTGAATTTTTTGGTGTTTTTCAATGTTGAGGTTGCTGTTGAATTTGTTGGTGATTTTCAATATTGAGGTTGTTGTTGAATTTGTTGGGTGTTTTTCAATGTTGAGGTTGCTGTTGAATTTGTTGGCATTTTTCAATGTTGAGGTTGTTGTTGAATTTGTTGATGATTTTCAATATTGATGTTCTTGAATTTGTTGGTCATTTTCAATTTTGAGGTTGTTGTTGAATTTGTTGTTGTCTTTTAATATTGAGGTTGTTGTTGAATTTGCAGGTATTTTTCAAAATTTTGGTTGTTGTTGAATTTTTCGCTGAAATTTAATGTTGAAGTTGTTGTTGAATTTATTGGTTTTGCTCATTGTTGAGGTTGTTCTTGAATTTGTTGGTGCTTTTTATTGTTGAGGTTTTTGTTGAATTTCTTGGTGTTATCAATGTTTTTTGTTGAACTTGTTTGTATTTTTAAAATTATGGTTGTTGTTGAATTTGTTGATGTTTTTCAATGTTCAGGTTGTTGTTGAATTTTTTGGTGTTTTCATTGTTGAGGTTGTTATTGAATTTGTTGGTGATTTTCAATGTTGAGGTTGTTGAATTTGTTGGTGTTTTTCAATGTTGAGGTTGTTGTTGAATTTGTTGGTGTCTTTCAATATGGAGGTTGTTGTTGAATTTGTTGGTGTTTTTCAATTTCAAGGTTGTTGTTAAATTTGTTGGTGTTTTTCATTGTTGAGGTTGTTGTTGAATTTGTTGGTATATTTTATTGTTGCTGTTGTAGAATTTTTCAGTGTCTTTCATTGTTGAGTTTGTTGAAGTTGATGGTGTTTTACAATGTTTTTAGTGGTTGTTGAATTTGTTGGTGTTTTTTACTGTTGAGGTTGTTGTTGAATTTGTTGGTGTTATCAATGTTTTTTGTTGAACTTGTTTTTTTTAAAAGTTAAGGTTGTTGTAGAACTTGTTTGTGTTTTTCAATGTTGAGGTTGTTCAATTTGTTGGTGATTTTCAATATTGAGGTTGTTGTTGAATTTGTTGGTTTTATCAATGTTCGTTTTTGAACTTTTTCTCTGTTTTTAAAAGTTGAGGTTGTTGCTGAATTTTTTGGTGGTTTTCAATGTTGAGGTTGTTGTTGAATTTGTTGTTGATTTTCAATATCGAGTTTGTCATAGAATTTGTTGATGTTATCAATGTTATTTTTTGAACTTTTTTGTATTTTTCAATGTTGAGGTTGTTGTTGAAATTGTTGGTGTTATCAATGTTCTTTTAGAACTTTTTCACTTCTTTTAAAAGTTAAGATTGTTGTTGAATTTGTTGGTATTTTTCATTGTTGTGGTTGTTTAATTTTTTGGTGTTTTTCATTGTTTAGGTTGTTGAAGTTGTTGGTGTTTATCAATGTTGAAGTTGTAGTTGAATTTGTTGGTTTTTTTCATTGTATTGGTTGTTGTTTAATTTGTTGGTGATTTTCAATGTTGAGGTTCTGGTCGAATTTGTTGGCGTTATTCAATGTTGAGGTTGTTGTTGAATTTGTGGGTGTTTTTCATTTTTGAAGTTGTAGTTGAATTTGGTGGTTTTTTTCATTGTTGAGGTTGTTGTTGAATTTGTTGGTGTTTTTCAATATAGAGGTTCTGGTGGAATTTGTTGGCGTTGTTCAATGTTGCGGTTGTTGTTGAATTTTTTGGTGTTTTTCATTGTTGAGGTTGTAGTTGAATTTGTTCGTTTTTTTCACTGTTGAGGTTGTTGTTGAATTTGTTGTTGATTTTCAATATTGAGGTTCTGGTCCAATTTGTTGGCGTTGTTCAATGTTTATTTTGTTGTTGAATTTGTTGGTGTTATCAATGTTTTATTTGAAGTCTTTCTCTTCTTTTAAAAGTTGAGGTTGTTGTTGAATTTGTTGGTGTTTTTCAATGTTGAGGTTGTTGTTGAATTTGTTGGTGACTTTCAATATTGAGTTTGTTGTTGCATTTTTTGGCGTTTTAACATGTCGAGGTTGTTGTTGAATTTGTTTGTGTTATCAATGTTTTTTTTGATCTTTTTCTCTTCTTTTAATAGTTGAGGTTGTTGTTGAATTTGTTGGCGACTTTCAATATTGAGGTTGTTGTTGGATTTGTGTGTGATTTTCAATATTGATGTTATAGAATTTGTTGGTGATTTTGAATGCTGAGGTTGTTGTTGAATTTATTGATGTTTTTCAATATTGAGGTTGTTGTTGAATTTGTTGCTGTTTTTCATTGTTGACATTGCTGTTGAATTTGTTGTTGTTATCAATGTTTTTTTTGAACTTTTTCTCTTCTTTTAAAAGTTGAAGTTGTTGTTGAATTTGTTGGTATTTTTCAATGTTGCGGTTGTTGAATTTTTGGTGTTTTTCATTGTTGAGGTTGTTGAAGTTGTTGGTGTTATTCATTGTTGAGGTTGTTGTTGAAATTGTTGGTGTTATCAATGATTTTTTTTGAACTTCTTTGTATTTTTAAAAGTTAAGGTTGTTGTTGAATTGGTTTGTGTTTTTCAATGCTGTGGTTGTTCAATTTGTTGGTGTTTTTCAATGTTGAGGTTGTTGTTGAATTTGTTGGTGATTTTCAATATTGAGGTTGTTGTTGAATTTGTTGGTGTTTTTCATTGTTGAGGTTGTTGTTGAATTTGTTGCTGCTTTTCAACGTTGAGGTTGTAGTTCAATTTGTTGGTGTTTTTCATTGTTGAGGTTGTAGTCGAATTGGTTGGTGTTTTTCAATGTTGAGGTTGTTGTTGAATTTGTTGCTGTTATCAAAGTTATTTTTGGAACATTTATTGTACTTTTGAAAGTTGAGCTTGTAGTTGAATTTGTGGGTATTTTTCAATGTGGAGATCGTTGTTGAATTTGTTGGTGTTTTTCAATATTGAGGTTGTTGTTGAATTTGTTGGTCTTTTTCAATGTTGCGGTTGTTGTTGAATTTGTTGTGTGATTTTCAATGTTGAGGTTGTTGTTGAATTTGTTGGTGTCATTCAATATTGAGGTTGTTGTTGAATTTGCCGGTGTTTTTCAATGTTCATGTTGTTGTTGAATTTGTTGGTGACTTTCAATTATGAGGTTGTTGTTGAATATTTGTTGGCCTTTTTCAATGTTGAGGTTGTTGTTGAAGATGTTGATGTCATCAATGTTTTTTTTGAACTTTTTGTCTTCTTTTAAAGTTGAGGTTGTTGTTGGATTTGTTGGTGTTTTTCAATGTTGAGGTTGTAGTTGAATTAGTTGTTGATTTTCAATACTGAGGTTGTTGTTGAATTTGCTGGCGTTTTACAATGTTGAGGTTGTTGTTGAATTTGTTGGTGTTGTTCATTGTTGAGGTTGTTGTTGAATTGGTTGTTATTTTTGAACGTTGAGCTTGTAGTTGAATTTGTTGGTGTTTTTCAATGTTGAGGTTGTTGTTGAATTTGCTGGTGATTGTCAATGTTGATTTTTATGAATTTGTTGGTGATTTTCAATACTGAGATTGTTGTTGAATTTGTTGGATTTTTTCATTGTTGAGGTTGTTGTTGAATTTGTTGGTGTGATCAATGTTTTTTTTGTACTTTTTCTCATCTTTTAAAAGTTGAGGTTGTTGTTGAATTTGTTGCTATTTTTCAATGTGTCGGTTTTTGAATTTGTGGTGTTTTTCATTGTTGAGGTTGTTGAAGTTGTTGGTGTTTTTCAATGTTGAGGTTGTTGTTCAGTTTGTTGGTGTTTTTCATTGTTGAGGTTGTTGTTGAAATTGTTGGTGTTATCAATGATTTTTGTTGAACTTGTTTGTATTTTTAAAAGTTAAGTTTGTTGTTGAATTTGTTGGTGTTTTTCATTGTTGAGGGTGTTGTTGAAATTGTTGCTGCTTTTCAATGTTGAGGTTGTATTTGAATTTGCTGGTGTTTTTCATTGTTGAGGTTGTAGTCGAATTTGTTGGTGTTTTTCAATGTTGAGGTTGTTGTTGAATTTGTTGGTCTTTTTCAATGTTGCGGTTGTTGTTGAATTTGTTGTGTGATTTTCAATGTTGAGGTTGTTGTTGAATTTGTTGGTGTCATTCGATATTGAGGTTGTTGTTGAATTTGCTGGTGTTTTTCAATGTTCATGTTGTTGTTGAATTTGTTGGTGACTTTCAATTATGAGGTTGTTGTTGAATATTTGTTGGCCTTTTTCAATGTTGAGGTTGTTGTTGAAGTTGTTGATGTCATCAATGTTTTTTTTGAACTTTTTGTCTTCTTTTAAAGTTGAGGTTGTTGTTGGATTTGTTGGTGTTTTTCAATGTTGAGTTTGTAGTTGAATTTGTTGTTGATTTTCAATACTGAGGTTGTTGTTGAATTTCTTGGTAACTTTGAATGTTGACGTTGTTCTTGAATTTGTTGATGTCTTTCAATATTGAGGTTGTTGTTGAATTTGTTGGTGTTTTTCATTGTTGAGGTTGTTGTTGAATTGGTTGGTATTTTTGAATGTTGAGGTTGTTGTTGAATTTGTTGGTGTTTTTCATTTTTGAGGTTGTAGGTGAATTTGTTGGTGTTTTTCAATGTTGAGGTTGTTGTTGAATTTGTTGGTGATTTTCAATACTGAGGTTGTTGTTGAATTTGTTGGTGTTAGCAATGTTATTTTTTGAACATTTTGTATTTTTGAAAGTTGAGATTGTTGTTGAATTTGTTGGTTTTTTTCATTGTTGAGGTTGTTGTTGAATTTGTTGGTGTGATCAATGTTTTTTTTGAACTTTTTCTCTTCTTTTAAAAGTTGAGGTTGTTGTTGAATTTGTTGCTATTTTTCAATGTTTCGGTTGTTGAATTTGTGGTGTTTTTCAGTGTTGCGGTTGTTGTTGAATTTGTTGTGTGATTTTCAATGTTGAGGTTGTTGTTGAATTTGTTAGTCTTTTTCAATGTTGCGGTTGTTGTTGAATTTGTTGTGTGATTTTCAATGTTGAGGTTGTTGTTGAATTTGTTGGTGTCATTCAATATTGAGGTTGTTGTTGAATTTGCTGGTGTTTTTCAATGTTCATGTTGTTATTGAATTTGTTGGTGACTTTCAATTATGAGGTTGTTGTTGAATATGTTGGCCTTTTTCAATGTTGAGGTTGTTGTTGATGTTGTTGATGTTATCAATGTTTTTTACGTACTTTTTGTCTTCTTTTAAAGATGGGGTTGTAGTTGAATTAGTTGCTGATTTTGAATACTGAGGTTGTTGTTGAATTTGTTGGCGTTTTATAATGTTGAGGTTGTTGTTGAATTTGTTGGTGATTTTCAATATGGATGTTGTTGAATTTCTTGGTAACTTTGAATGTTGAGGTTGTTATTGAATTTGTTGATGTCTTTCAATATTGATGTTGTTGAATTTGTTGGTGTTTTTCATTTTTGAGGTTGTAGTTGAATTTGTTGGTGTTTTTCAATGTTGAGGTTGTTGTTGAAGTTGTTGGTGTTTTTCACTGTTGAGGTTGTTGTTTAATTTGTTGGTGTGATCAATTATTTTTTGTACTTTTTCTCTTCTCTTAAAAGTTGAGGTTGTTGTTGAATTTGTTGGTATTATTCAATGTTGCGGTTGTTGAATTTGTGGTGTTTTTCATTGTTGAGGTTGTTGAAGTTGTTGGTGTTTTTCAATGTTGAGGTTGTTGTTCAGTTTGTTGGTGTTTTTCATTGTTGAGTTTGTTGTTGAAATTGTTGCTGCTTTTCAATGTTGAGGTTGTAGTTGAAATTTGTTGGTGTTTTTCATTGTTGAGGTTGTAGTTGAATTTGATGGTGTTTTTCCTTGTTGAGGTTGTTGTTGAATTTGTTGCTGTTATCATTGTTATTTTTTGAACATTTATTGTAATTTTGAAAGTTGAGCTTCTTGTTGAATTTGTGGGTTTTTTTCAATGTTGAGATCGTTGTTGAATTTCATGGTGTTTTTCAATGTTGAGGTTGTTGTTGAAATTGTTGATGTTTTTATATGTTGATTTTGTTTAATTTGTTGGTGATTTTCAATATTGAGGTTGCTGTTGAATTTGTTGGTGTTGGCAATGTTATTTTTTGAACTATTTTTATTTTTGAAAGTTGAGATTGTTGTTGAATTTGTTGATTTTTTTCAATGTTGAGGTTGTTGTTGAATTTGTTGGTGTTTTTCAATGTTGAGGTTGTTGTTGAATCTGTTGGTGATTTTCATTGCTGAGGTATTTGTTGAATTTTTTTGTGTTATCAATGTTTTTTTGGACTTTTTCTCTTCTTTTAAAAGTTGAGGTTGTTGTTGAATTTGTTGGTGTTTTTCAACGTTGAGCTTGTTGTTGAATTTGTTGGTTTTTTCAATGTTGAGGTGGTTGTTGAATTTGTTGATGATTTTCAACGTTGAGGTTGTTGTTGAATTTGTTGTTAATTTTCAACATTGAGTTTGCTGTTGCATTTGTTGGTGTTATCAATGTTATTTTTTGAACTTATTTGCATTTTTCAATGTTGTGGTTGCTGATTTTTCTGGTGTTTTTCATTGTTGAGGTTGTTGAAGTTGTTGGTGTTTTTCAATGTTGAGGTTGATGTTGAATTTGTTGGTGTTTTTCAATGTTGAGGTGGTTGTTGAATTTGTTGGTGTTATCAATGTTATTTTTTAAACTTTTTTGTATTTTTCAATGTTGCGGTTGTTGATTTTTCTGGTGTTTCTCATTGTTGAGGTTGTTGAAGTTGTTGGTGTTCTTCAATGCTCAGGTTGTTGTTGAATTTGTTGATATTGTTCATTGTTGAGGTTGTTGTGGAATTTGTTGGTGTCTTTCAATATTGAGGTTGTTGTTGAATTTCCTGGTGTTTTTCAATGTTCATGCTGTTGTTGAATTTGTTGGTGACTTTCCATCTTGAGGTTGTTGTTGAATTTGTAGGCGTTTTTCAATGTTGAAGTTGTTGTTGAAGTTGATGATGTTATAAGTGTTTTTTTTTGAACTTTTTCTCTTCTTTTAAAGTGGAGGTTGTTGTTGAATTTGTTGGTGTTTTTCAATGTTGAGGTTGTAGTTGAATTTGTTGGTGATTTTCAATATTGAGGTTGTTGTTGAATTTGTTGGTGTTTTACAATGTTGAGGTTGTTGTTGAATTTGTTGGTGATTTTGAATATGGATGTTGTTGAATTTGTTGGTAATTTTGAATGTTGATGTTGTTCTTGAATTTGTTGATGTCATTCAATATTGAGGTTGTTGTTGAATTGGTTGGTATTTTTGAATGTTGAGGTTGTTGTTGAATTTGTTGTTGTTTTTCATTGTTGAGTTTGTAGTTGAATTTGTTGTTATTTTTCAATGTTGAGGTTGTTGTTGAATTTGTTGCTGTTATCAATGTTATTCTTTGAACATTTATTGTATTTTTGAAAGTTGACCTTTTTGTTGAATTTGTTGATTTTTTTCAATGTTGAGATTTTTGTTGAATTTGTCGGTGTTTTTCAATGTTGAGGTTGTTGTTGAATTTGTTGATGTTTTTCAATGTTGTTGTTGTTGTTGAATTTGTCGCTGTCTTTCAATATTGAGGTTGTTGTTGAATTTGTTTATGTTTTTCAATGTTGTTGTTGTTGACTTTGTTGGTGACATCAATATTGAGGTTGTTGTTGAATTTGTTGATGTTTTTCAATGTTGAGGTTGTAGTTGAATTTGTTGGCGGTTTTCAATATTGAGGTTGTTGTTGAATTTGTTGGTGTTTTTCAATGTTGAGCTTGTTGTTGAATTTGTGTGTGATTTTCATTATTGATGTAGAATTTGTTGGTGATTTTGAATGTTGAGGTTATTGTTGAATTTGTTGATGTCTTTCAATATTGACGTTGTTGTTGAATTTGTTGGTGTAATCAGTGTTTTTTTTGAACTTTTTCTCTTCTTTTAAAAGTTGAGGTTGTTGTTGAATTTGTTGGTCTTTTTCAATGTTGCGGTTGTTGAATTTTTGATGTTTTTCATAGTTGAGGTTGTTGAAGTTGTTGTTTTTCAATGTTGAGGTTGTTGTTCAATTTGTTGGTGTTATTCATTGTTGAGGTTGTTGTTGAAATTGTTGGTGTTATCAATGATATTTGTTGAACTTGTTTGTATTTTTAAAAGTTAAGGTTGTTGTTGAATTTGTTGGTGTTTTTCAATGTTGAGGTTGTTGTTGAATTTGTTGGTGATTTTCAATATTGAGGTTGTTGTTGATTTTGCTGGTGTTTTTCAATGTTGAGGTTGTTGTTGAATTTGTTGCTGCTTTTCAATGTTGAAGTTTTGGTTGAATCTGTTGGTGTTTTTCATTGTTGAGGTTGTAGTCGAATTTGTTGTTGTTTTTCAAAGTTGAGGTTGTTGTTGAATTTGTTGCTGTTATCAATGTTATTTTTGGAACACTTGGTGTACTTTTGAAAATTGAGCTTGTCGTTGAATTTGTGGATTTTTTTCAATGAGGAGATCGTTGTTAAATTTGTTGGTGTTTTTCAATGTTGAAGTTGTTGTTAAATTTGTTGGTGTTTTTAAATGTTGATTTTGTTGAATTTGTTGGTGATTTTCAATATTGAGGTAGTTGTTGAATATGTTGGTTTTAGTAATGTTATTTTTTGAGCTATTTTTATTTTTGAAATATGAGATTGTTGTTGAATTTGTTGATTTTTTTTTCGATTTTGCGGTTGTTGTTGAATTTTTTGTTGTTTTTCAATGTTGAGGTTGTTGTTGAATTTGTTGGTGATTTTCATTGATGAGTTTTTTGTTGAATTTGTTGGTGTTATCAATGTTTTTTTTGAACTTTTTCACTTCTTTTAAAAGTTGAGGCTGTTGTTGAATTTGTTGGTGTTTTTCAATGTTGAGGTTGTTGTTGAATTTGTTGGTGATTTTCATTGATGAGTTTTTTGTTGAATTTGTGGGTGTTATCAATGTTTTTTTTGAACTTTTTCACTTCTTTTAAAAGTTGAGGCTGTTGTTGAATTTGTTGGTGTTTTTCAACGTTGAGCTTGTTGTTGAATTTGTTGGTAATTTTCAATATTGAGCTTGCTGTTGAATTTGTTGGTGTTATCAATGTTATTTTTTGAACTTTTTTTATATTTTAAAAACGTTGATGTTGTTGTTGAATTTGGTTGGTGTTATCAATGTTATTTTTTGAACTTTTTTGTATTTTTCAATGTTGCGGTTGTTGATTATTCTGGTGTTTTTCATTGTTGATGTTGTTGAAGTTGTTGGTGTTTTACAATGTTCAGGTTGTTGTAGAATTTGTTGGTGTTTTTCATTGTTGAGGTTGTTGTTGCATTTGTTGGTCTTTTTCAATGTTGCAGTTGTTGTTGAATTTGTTGTGTGATTTTCAATGTTGAGGTTGTTGTTGAATTTGTTGGTGTCTTTCAATATTGAGGTTGTTGTTGAATTTGCTGCTGTTTTTCAATGTTCATGTTGTTGTTGAATTTGTTGGTGACTTTCAATTATGAGGTTGTTGTTGAATTTGTTGGCCATTTTCAATGTTGACATTGTTGTTGATATTATCAATGTTTTTTTTGAACTTTTTCTCTTCTTTTAAAGTTGAGGTTGTTGTTGGATTTGTTGGTGTTTTTCAATATTGAGGTTGTAGTTGAATTTGTTGGTGATTTTCAATACTGAGATTGTTGTTCAATTTGCTGGCGTTTTACAATGTTGAGGTTGTTGATGAATTTGTTGATGATTTTCAATATGGATGTTGTTGAATTTGTTGATAACTTTGAATGTTGAGGTTGTTCTTGAATTTGTTGATGTCTTTCAATATTGAGGTTGTTGTTGAATTTATTGGTGTTTTTCATTGTTGAGGTTGTTGTTGAATTGGTTGGTGTTTTTCAATGTTGAGGTTGCTGTTGAATTTGTTGGTGTTTTTCATTGATGAGGTTGATGATGAATTTATTGGTGTTTTTCACTGTTGCGGTTGTTGATGAATTTTTCGGTGTTTTCAATTGTTGAGGTTGTAGTTGAATTTGTTGGTTTTTTTCAATGTTGAAGTTGTTGTTGAGTTTGATGGTGATTTTCAATATTGACGTTCTTGTTGAATTTATTGGCGTTTTTCAATGTTGAGGTTGTTGTTGAATTTGTTGGTGATTTTCGATATTGAAGTTATTGAATTTGGTGGGTGATTATCAATGTTGAGGTTGTTGTTGAATTTGTTGGTGTATTTCAATATTGAGCTTGTTATTGAATTTGCTCGTGTTTTTCAATGTTGATGTTGTCATTGAATTTGTTGGTGACTTTCTATATTGAGGTTGTTGTTGAATTTGTTGGTGTTATCAATGTTTTTTTAGAACTTTTTCTCTTCTATTAAATGTTGAGGTTGTTGTTGAATTTGTTGGTGTTTTTCAATGTTGAGGTTGCTGTTGAATTTGTTGTCGTTTTACAATGTTGAGTTTATTGTTGAATTTTTTGGTAATTTTCAATATGGATGTTGTTGAATTTGTTGTTGATTCTGAAAGTTGAGGTTGTTGTTTAATTTGTTGATGTCTTTCAATATTGAGCTTGTTGTTGAATTTGTTGGTGTTTTTCATTGATGAGGTTGTCGTTGAATTTGTTGGTGTTATCAATGTTTTTTTTGAGCTTTTTCTCTTCTTTTAAAAGTTGAGGTTGTTGTTGAATTTGTTGGTATTTTTCAATGTTGAGCTTGTTGTTGAATTTGTAGGTTTTTTTCAATGTTGAGGTTGTTGTTGAATTTGTTGGTTTTTTCAATGTTGAGGTTGTTGTTGAATTTGTTGTTGATTTTCAATATTGTGTTTGTTGTTGAATTTGCTGGTGTTATCAATGTTATTTTTTGAACTTTTTTGTATTTTTCAATGTTGAGGTTGTTGTTCAATTTGTTGGTGATTTTCAATGTTGTGTTTACTGTTGAAATTGTTGGTGTTATCAATGTTATTTTTTGAACTATTTTGTATTTTTCAATGCTGAGGTTGTTGTTGAATTTGTTGGTGTTATCAATGTTATTTTTTGAACTTTATTGTATTTTTCAATGTTGCGGTTGTTTATTTTTCTGGGGTTTTTCATTGTTGAGGTTGTTGAAGTTGTTGGTGTTTTTCCATGTTGAGGTTGTTGTTGAATTTGTTGCGGTTTATCATTGTTGAGGTTGTTGTTGAATTTGTTGGTGCCTTTCAATGTTACGGTTGTTGTTGAATTTGTTGGTGTTTTTCAATGTTGAGGTTGTAGTTGAATTTGATGGTTTTTTTCAATGTTTAAGTTTTTGTTGAATTTGTTGGTGATTTTCAATATTGAGGTTCTTGTTGAATTTGTTGGCCTTTTTCAATGTTGAGGTTGTTGTTGAATTTGTTTGTGATTTTCAATATTGAAGTTGTTGAAATTGTTGGGTGATTTTCAATGTTGAGGTTGTTTTTGAGTTTGTTGGTGTCTTTCAATATTGAGGTTGTTCTTGAATTTGTTGGTGTTTTTCAATGTTGAGCTTGTTGTTGAATTTGTAGGTTTTTTTCAATGTTGAGGTTGTTGTTGAATTTGTTGGTGTTTTTCAATGTTGAGGTTGTTGAATTTATTGTTGATATTCAATATTGAGTTTGTTGTTGAATTTGTTTGTGTTATCAATGTTATTTTTTGAAATTTTTTGTAGTTTTCAATGTTGAGGTTGTTGTTGAATTTGTTGCTGTTATCAATGTTATTTTTTGTAATTTTTTGTAGTTTTCAATGTTGAGGTTGTTGTTCAATTTGTTGGTGTTATGAATGTTTTTTTTGAACTTTTTCTCTTCTTTTAAAAGTTGAGGTTGCTGTTGAATTTGTTGTTATTTTTCATTGTTGAGGTTGTTGTTGAAATTGTTGGTGTTATCATTGTTTTTTGTTGAACTTGTTTGTATTTTTAAAAGTTAATGTTGTTGTTGAATTTGTTGGTGTTTTTCAAAGTTGAGGTTGTTCAATTTGTTGGTGTTATCAATGTTATTTATTGAACTTTACTTTATTTTTCAATGTTGCGGTTGATGTTGAATTTGTTGGTATTTATCAAAGTTGAGGTTGTTGTTGAATTTGTTCGTGTTTTTCATTGTTGAGGTTGTTGTTGAATTTGTTGCTGCTTTTCAATGTTCAGGTTGTAGTTGAATTTGTTCGTGTTTTTCATTGTTGAGGTTGTTGTTGAATTTGTTGGTTATTTTCAATATTGAGGTTGTTGTTGAATTTGTTGGTGTTATCAATGTTATTTATTGAACTTTACTGTATATTTCAATGTTGAGGTTGATGTTGAATTTGTTGGTGATTTTGAATATGGATGTTGTTGAATTTGTTGGTAATTTTGAATGTTGATGTTGTTCTTGAATTTGTTGATGTCATTCAATATTGAGGTTGTTGTTGAATTGGTTGGTATTTTTGAATGTTGAGGTTGTTGTTGAATTTGTTGTTGTTTTTAATTGTTGAGTTTGTAGTTGAATTTGTTGTTATTTTTCAATGTTGAGGTTGTTGTTGAATTTGTTGCTGTTATCAATGTTATTTTTTGAATATTTATTGTATTTTTGAAAGTTGACCTTTTTGTTGCATTTGTTGATTTTTTTCAATGTTGAGATTTTTGTTGGATTTGTCGGTGTTTTTCAATGTTGAGGTTGTTGTTGGATTTGATGGTGTCTTTCAATATTGAGGTTGTTGTTGAATTTGTTGATGTTTTTCAATGTTGTTGTTGTTGTTGAATTTGTTGGTGACATCAATATTGAGGTTGTTGTTGAATTTGTTGGTGTTTTTCAATGTTGAGGTTGAAGTTGAATTTGTTGGCGGTTTTCAATATTGAGGTTGTTGTTGAATTTGTTGGTGTTTTTCAATGTTGAGCGTGATGTTGAATTTGTGTGTGATTTTCAATATTGATGTAGAATTTGTTGGTGATTTTGAATGTTCAGTTTGTTGTTGAATTTGTTGATGTCTTTCAATATTGACATTGTTGTTGAATTTGTTGGTGTTATCAATGTTTTTTTTTGAACTTTTTCTCTTCTTTTAAAAGTTGAGGTTGTTGTTGAATTTGTTGGTCTTTTTCAATGTTGCGGTTGTTGAATTTTTGATGTTTTTCATAGTTGAGGTTGTTGAAGTTGTTGTTGTTTTTCAATGTTGAGGTTGTTGTTCAATTTGTTGGTGTTATTCATTTTTGAGGTTGTTGTTGAAATTGTTGGTGTTATCAATGATTTTTGTTGAACTTGTTTGTATTTTTAAAAGTTAAGGTTGTTGTTGAATTTGTTGGTGTTTTTCAATGTTGAGGTTGTTGTTGAATTTGTTGGTGATTTTCAATATTGAGGTTGTTGTTGATTTTGCTGGTGTTTTTCAATGTTGAGGTTGTTGTTGAATTTGTTGCTGCTTTTCAATGTTGATTTTGTTGAATTTGTTGGTGATTTTAAATACTGAGGATGTTGTTGAATTTGTTGGTAATTTTGAATGTTGTGGTTGTTCTTGAATTTGTTCATGTCTTTCAATATTGAGGTTGTTGTTGAATTTGTTGGTGTTTTTCATTGTTGAGGTTGTTGTTGAAATGGTTGGTATTTTTGAATGTTGATGTTGTTGTTGAATTTGTTGCTGTTATCAATGTTATTTTTTGAACATTTATTGTATTTTTGAAAGTGAGCTTTTTGTTGAAATTGTAGGTTTTTTTCAATGTTGAGGTTGTTGTTCAATTTGTTCGTGTTTTTCAATGTTGAGGTTGTTGAATTTATTGTTGATTTTCAATATTGAGCTTGTTGTTGAATTTGTTTGTGTTATCAATGTTATTATTTGAAATTTTTTGTATTTTTCAATGTTGAGGTTGTGTTGAATTTGTTGATGTTGTCAATGTTATTTTTTGAACTTTTTTGTATTTTTCAATGCTGCGGTTGTTGATTTTTCATGTGTTTTTCTTTGTTGAGGTTGTTGAAGTTGTTGGTGTTTATCAATGTTCAGGTTGTTGTTGAATTTGTCGTGTGTTTTTCAATGTTGCGGTTGTTGTTGAATTTTTTGGTGTTTTTCATTGTTGGGGTTGTAGTTGAATTTGATGGTTTTTTCAATTTTGAAGAAGTTGTTGAATTTGTTGGGTGATTTTCAATGTTGAGGTTGTTGTTGAATTTGTTGGTGTCTTTCAATATTGAGGTTGTTGTTGAATTTGCTGGTGTTTGTCAATGTTCATGTTGTTGTTGAATTTGTTGGTGACTTTCAATATTGAGGTTGTTGTTGAATTATTTTGGCGTTTTTCAATGTTTAGGTTGTTGTTGAATTTGTTGGTGTTTTTCAATGTTGAGGTTGTTGTTGAATTTCTTGGCGTTTTACAATGTTGAGGTTGTTGTTGAATTTGTTGGTGTTATTCATGTTTTTTTGAACTTTTTCTCTTCTTTAAAATTTGCGGTTGTTGTTGAATTTGTTGGTGATTTTCAATATTGAGGTTGTTGTTGAATTTGTTGGCGTTTTACAATGTTGAGGATGTTGTTGTATTTGTTGGTAATTTTCAACGTTGAGGTTGTTCTTGAATTTGTTGATGTCTTTCAACATTGAGGTTGTTGTTGAATTTGTTTGTGTTTTTCATTGTTGAGGTTGTTGTTGGTATTTTTGAATGTTGAGATTGTTGTTGAATTTGTTTGTCTTTTTCATTGTTGAGGTTGTAGTTGAATTTGATGATGTTTTTCAATGTTGATGTTGTTGTTGAATTTGTTGCTGTTATCAATGTTATTTTTTGAACAATTATTGTATTTTTGAAAGTTGAGCTTTTTGTTGAATTTGTTGGTTTTTTTTAATATTGAGATATTTCTTGAATTTGTCGGTGTTTTTCAATGTTGAGGTTGTTGTTGAATTTATTGATGATTTTCAATGTTGAGGTTGTTGTAGAATTTGTTCGTGTTTTTCAATGTGTAATTTGGTGAATTTGTTGGTGATTTTCAATTTTGAGGTTGTTGTTGAATTTTTTGTTAAATTTCAATGTTGAGTTTCATGTTGAATATGTTGGTGTTATCAATGTTACTTTTTGAACTTTTTTGTATTTTTCAACGTTGAGGTTGTTGTTGAATTTGTTGGTGTTATCAATGTTATTTATTGATCTTTTTTGTATTTTTCAATGTTGCGGTTGTTATTTTTCTGGTGTTTTTCATTGTTGAGGTTGCTGAAGTTGTTGGTGTTTTTCAATGTTGAGGTTGTTGTTGAATTTTTTGGTGTTTTTAATTGTTGAGAATGTAGTTGAATTTGTTGTTTTTTTTTAAATGTTGAAGTTGTTGTTGAATTTGATGGTGATTTTCAATATTGAAGTTCTTGTTGAATTTATTGGCGTTTTTCAATGTTGAGGTTGTTGTTGAATTAGATGGTGATTTTCAATATTGAAGTTATTGAATTTGTTGTGTGATTTTCAATATTGAGCTTGTTGTTGAATTTGCTGGTGTTTTTCAATGTTGATGTTGTTGTTGAATTTGTTGGTGACTTTCAATACTGGGGATGATGTTGAATTTGTTGGTGTTATCAAAGTTTTTTTTGAACTTTTTCTCTTCTTTTAAATGTTGAGGTTGTTGTTGAATTTGTTGGTGTTTTTCAATGTTGAGGTTGTTGTTGAATTTGTTGGCTTTTTACAATGTTGACGTTATTGTTGAATTGCTTGGTAATTTTCACTATGGATGTTGTTGAATTTGATGGTGATTTTGAATGTTGAGGTTGTTGTTGAATTTGTTGAAGTCTTTCAATATTGAGCTTGTTGTTGAATTTGTTGGTGTTTTTCATTGTTGAGGTTGTTGTTGAATTTGTTGGTGTTATTAATATTTTTTTTGAAGTTTTGCTCTTCTTTTAAAAGCTGAAGTTGTTGTTGAATTTGTTGGTGTTTTTCAATGTTGAGGTTGTTGTTGAATTTGTTGGCGTTTTACAATGTTGACGTTATTGTTGAATTGTTTGGTAATTTTCACTATGGATGTTGTTGAATTTGTTGGTGTTATCAATGTTTTTTTTGAAGTTTTTCTCTTCTTTTAAAAGCTGAGGTTGTTGTTGAAGTTGTTGGTGTTTTTCATTGTTGAGATTGTTGTTGAATTTGTTGGTGTTTTTCAATGTTGCGGTTGTTGTTGAATTTTTTGGTGTTTTTCAATGTTGCGGTTGTTGTTGAATTTTTTGGTGTTTTTCATTGTTGAGGTTGTAGTAGAATTTGATGGTTTTTTCAATTTTGAAGAAGTTGTTGAATTTGTTGGGTGATTTTCAATGTTCAGGTTGTTGTTGAATTTGTTGGTGTTTTTCATTGTTGAGGTTGTTGTTGAATTTGTTGGTGACTATCAATATTGAGGTTGTTGTTGAATTATTTTGGTGTTTTTCAATGTTGAGGTTGTTGTTGAATTTGTTGGTGTTTTTCAATGTTGAGGTTGTTGTTGAATTTGTTGGCATTTTACAATGTTGAGGTTGTTGTTGAATTTGTTTGTGTTATCAATGTTTTTTTGAACTTTTTCTATTCTTTAAAAGTTGAGGTTGTTGTTGAATTTGTTGGTGTTTTTCAATGTTGATTTTGTTGATTTTGTTGGTGATTTTCAATATTGAGGTTGTTGTTGAATTTGTTGGCGTTTTACAATGTTGAGGATGTTGTTGTATTTGTTGGTAATTTTGAACGTTGAGGTTGTTCTTGAATTTGTTGATGTCTTTCAACATTGAGGTTGTTGTTGAATTTGTTTGTGTTTTTCATTGTTGAGGTTGTTGTTGAATTGGTTGGTATTTTTGAATGTTGAAGTTGTTGTTGAATTTGTTTGTCTTTTTCATTGTTGATGATGTAGTTGAATTTGATGGTGTTTTTCAAAGTTTAGGTTGTTGTTTTAATTTTTTGGTGCTTTTCATTGTAGAGGTTGTTGAAGTTGTTGCGGTTTTTCAATGTTGAGGATGTTGTTGAATTTGTTGATTTTTTGCAATGTTGATTTTGTTGAATTTGTTGGTGATTTCCAATATTGTGTTTTTTGTTAAATTTGTTGGTGTTATTTTTTTTTTGTTGAAGTTGTTTGTATTTTTAAAAGTTGAGTTTGCTTATGAATTTGTTGGCGTTTTTCAATGTTGAGGTTGTTGTTGCATTTGTTGATGGTTTTCAATATTGAGGTTGTTGATGAATTTGTTGATGTTATCAATGTTATTTTTTGAACTTCGTTGCATTTTTCAATGTTGAGGTTGATGTGGAATTTGTTTGTGTTTTTCAATGTTGATATTGTTGAAGTTGTTTGTGATATTCAATATTGAGTTTGTTGTTGAATTTATTGGCATTATCAATGTTATGTATTGAACTTTTTTGTATTTTTCAATGTTGCGGTTGGTGTTGAATTTTTTGGTGTTTTTCATTGTTGAGGTAGTAGTTGAAGTTGTTGATGTTTTTCAACGTTGAGGTTGTTGTTGAATTTGTTGCTGTTATCAATGTTATTTTTTGAACATTTATTATAGTTTTGAAAGTTGAGGTTGTATTCGAATTTGTTGGTTTTTTTCAATGTTGAGCTTGTTGTTGAATTTGCTGGTGTTTTTCAAAGTTGAGGTTGTTGTTGCATTTGTTGGTGTTTTTCAATGTTGATTTTGTTGTTGAATTTGTTGGTGTTATTAATGTTATTTTTTGAACGTTTTTGTATTTTTCAAAGTTGAGGTTGTTGTTTTAATTTTTTGGTGCTTTCCATTGTAGAGGTTGTTGAAGATGTTGCGGTTTTTCAATGTTGAGGATGTTGTTGAAATTGATGGTGTCTCTCAATATGAGGTTATTGTTGAATTTGGTGGTGTTTTTCAATGTTGAGTTGGTGTTGAATTTGTTGCTGTTATCAATGTTATTTTTTGAACTTCATTGTATTTTTGAAAGTTGAGCTTGTTGAATTTGTTGGTGTTTTTCAGTGGTGATGTTGTTGAATTTGTTAGTGATTTTCAAAATTGATGTTGTTGTTGAATTTGTTGGTGTTATCAACGTTATTTTTTGATCTTTTTTGTATTTTTCAATGTTGAGGTTGTTGTTGAATTTGTTGGTGTTTTTCAATGTTGAGGTTGTTGTTGAATTTGTTGGTGTTTTTCAATGCTGTTGTTGTTGTTGAATTTATTGTTGTTTTTCAATGTTGAAGTTGTTGTTGAATTTGTTGATTTTTTTGCAATGTTGATGTTGTTGAATTTGTTGGTGATTTCCAATATTGAGTTTTTTGTTAAATTTGTTGGTGCTATCATTTTTTTTTGTTGAAGTTGTTTGTATTTTTAAAAGTTGACTTTGCTGTTGAATTTGTTGGCGTTTTTCAATGTTGAGGTTGTTGTTGCATTTGTTGATGTTTTTCAATATTGAGGTTGTTGATGAATTTGTTGATGTTATCAATGTTATTTTTTGAACTTCTTTGCATTTTTCAATGTTGAGGTTGATGTGGAATTTGTTTGTGTTTTTCAATGTTGATATTGTTGAAGTTGTTTGTGATATTCAATATTGAGTTTGTTGTTGAATTTATTGGCATTATCAATGTTATGTATTGAACTTTTTTGTATTTTTCAATGTTGCGGTTGGTGTTGAATTTTTTGGTGTTTTTCATTGTTGAGGTTGTAGTAGAATGTGTTGCTGTTTTTCAATGTTGAGGTTATTGTTGAATTTGTTGCTGTTATCGATGTTATTTTTTGAACATTTATTATATTTTTGAAAGTTGAGGTTGTTGTTGAATTTGTTGGTTTTTTTCAATGCTGAGTTTGTTGTTGAATTTGTTTGTGATTTTCAATGTTGAGGTTGTTGTTGAATTTAGTGGTGTTTTTCAATATTGGGGTTGTTGTTGAATTTGTTGGTGTTTTTCAATGTTGATTTTGATGAATTTGTTGGTGATTATAAATATTGAGTTTGTTGTTGAATTTGTTGGTTATTATCAATGATAACTTTTGAATTTTCTGTATTTTTCAATGTTAAGGCTGTTGTTGAATTTTTTGGTGTTTTTCGTTGTTGAGGTTGTTGAAGTTGCTGGTGTTTTTCAATGTTGAGGTTGTTGTTGAATTTGTTTTTGTCTTTCAATATTGAGGTTGTTGTTTAATTTGTTGGTGTCTTTCAATATTGAGGTTGATGTTGAATTTGGTGGTGACTTTCAATATTGAGGTTGTTGTTGAATTTGTTGGTGTCTTTCAATATTGAGGTCGTTGAATTGGTTGGTGTTATCAATGTTTTTTTTTTACTTTTTCTCTTCTTTTAAATGTTGAGGTTGTTGTTGAATTTGTTGGCGATTTTCAATGCTGATATTGTTCAATTTGTTGATGATTTTCAATAGTGAGTTTGTTGTTGATTTTGTTGGCATTATCAATGTTATTTTTTGAACTTTTTTATATTTTTCAATATAGCCGTTGTTGTTGAATTTTTTGGTGTTTTTCATTGTTGAGTTTGTTGAAGTTGTTGGTGTTTTTTCAATGTTGAGTTTGTTTTTGAATTTGTTGGTGTTTTTCAATGTTGAGGTTGTTGTTGAATTTGTTGGAGTTTTTCATTGTTGAGGTTGTTGTTGAATTTGTTGGTGTTATCAATGTCTTTTGTTGAACTGGCTTGTATTGTTAAAAGTTAAGGTTATTGTTGAATTTGTTGGTGTTTTTTAATGCTGATGTTATTGAATTTGATGGTGATTTTCAATATTGAGGTTGTCCTTGAATTTTTTGGTGTTATGAAAGTTGTTTTTTGAACTTTTTTGTACTTTTCAATGTTGAGGTTGTTGTTGAATTTGTTGGCATTTTTCAATGTTGAGGTTGTTGTTGAATTTGTTGTTGCAATTCAATGTTGAGGTTGTTGTTTAATTTGTTGGTTTTTTGCAATGTTGATGTTGTTGAATTTGTTGGTGACTTCCAATATTGAGATTTTTGTTGAATTTGTTGGTGTTAACAATGTTTTGTTGTTGAAGTTGTTTGTATTTTTAAAAGTTGAGTTTGTTGTTGAATTTGTTGACGTTTTTCAATGTAGAGGTTGTTGTTGAATTTGTTGGTGATTTTCAATATTGTGCTTGTTGTTGAATTTGTTGGTGTTATCAATGTTATTTTTTGAACATCTTTGCATTTTTCAATGTTAAGGTTGAAGTTGAATTTGTTGGTGTTTTTCAATGTTTAGGTTGTTGTTGAATTTGTTAGTGTTTTTCAATGCTGAGGTTGTTGTTGAATTTATTAGTGTTTTTCAATGTTGATATTGTTGAAGTTGTTTGTGATATTCAATATTGAGTTTGTTGTTGATTTTATTGGCATTATCAATGTTATGTATTGAACTTTTTTGTATTTTTCAATGTTGCGGTTGTTGTTGAATTTTTTGGTGTTTTTCAATGTTGAGGTTGTTGTTGAATTTGTTGGAGTTTTTCAAAGTTCAGGTTGTTGTTGAATTTATTGGTGTTTTTCAATGTTGAGGTTGTTGAATTTGTTGGTGATTTTCAATATTGAGGTAGTTGTTTAATTTGTTGGCGTTTTTCAATGTTAAGGTTGTTTTTGAATTTGTTGGTGTCTTTCAACATTGAGGTTGTTGTTGATTTTGGTGGTGACTTTTAATATTGAGGTTGTTGTTGAATTTGTTGGTGTCTTTCAATATTGAGGTCGGTGAATTTGTTGGTGTTATCAATGTTTTTTTTGAACTTTTTCTCTTCTTTTAAAAGTGGAGGTTGTTGTTGAATTTGTTGATGATTTTCAATATTGAGGTTTCTGTTGAATATTTTGTTGTTTTTAATTGTTGAGGTTGTTGTTAAATTTGTTGGTATTTTTGAATGTTGAGGTTGTTGTTGAATTTGTTGGTGTTTTTCATTGTTGAGGTTGTAGTTGAATGTGTTGCTGTTTTTCAATGTTGAGTTTATTGTTGAATTTGTTGCTGTTATCAATGTTATTTTTTGAACATTTATTATATTTTTGAAAGTTGAGGTTGTTGTTGAATTTGTTGGTTTTTTTCAATGCTGAGTTTGTTGTTGAATTTGTTTGTGATTTTCAATGTTGAGGTTGTTGTTGAATTTAGTGGTGTTTTTCAATATTGGGGTTGTTGTTGAATTTGTTGGTGTTTTTCAATGTTGATTTTGATGAATTTGTTGGTGATTATAAATATTGAGTTTGTTGTTGAATTTGTTGGTTATTATCAATGATAACTTTTGAATTTTCTGTATTTTTCAATGTTAAGGCTGTTGTTGAGTCTTTTGGTGTTTTTCGTTGTTGAGGTTGTTGAAGTTGCTGGTGTTTTTCAATGTTGAGGTTGTTGTTGAATTTGTTGGTGTCTTTCAATATTGAGGTTGATGTTGAATTTGGTGGTGACTTTCAATATTGAGGTTGTTGTTGAATTTGTTGGTGTCTTTCAAAATTGAGGTCGTTGAATTGGTTGGTGTTATCAATGTTTTTTTTTAACTTTTTCTCTTCTTTTAAATGTTGAGGTTGTTGTTGAATTTGTTGATGATTTTCAAAAGTGAGTTTGTTGTTGATTTTATTATTATCAATGTTATTTTTTGAACTTTTTTATATTTTTCAATATTGCCGTTGTTGTTGAATTTTTTGTTGTTTTGCATTGTTGAGTTTGTTGAAGTTGTTGGTGTTTTTTCAATGTTGAGTTTGTTTTTGAATTTGTTGGTGTTTTTCAATGTTGAGGTTGTTGTTGAATTTGTTGGAGTTTTTCATTGTTGAGGTTGTAGTTTAATTTGTTGGTGTTATCAATGTTTTTTGTTGAACTGGCTTGTATTTTTAAAAGTTAAGGTTATTTTTGAATTTGTTGGGTTTTTTTAATGCTGAAGCTATTGAATTTGTTGGTGATTTTCCATATTGAGGTTGTTCTTGAATTTTTTGGTGTTATGAAAGTTCTTTTTTGAACTTTTTTGTACTTTTCAAGGTTGAGGTTGTTGTTGAATTTGTTGGCGTTTTTCAATGTTGAGGTTGTTGTTTAATTTGTTGGTTTTTTGCAATGTTGATGTTGTTGAATTTGTTGGTGACTTCCAATTTGAGATTTTTGCTGAATTTGTTGGTGTTATCAATGTTTTTTTGTTGAAGTTGTTTGTATTTTTAAAAGTTGAGTTTGTTGTTGAATTTGTTGACGTTTTTCAATGTTGAGGTTGTTATTGAATTTGTTGGTGATTTTCAATATTGAGCTTGTTGTTGAATTTGTTGGTGTTATCCATGTTATTTTTTGAACTTCTTTGCATTTTTCAATGTTGAGGTTGATGTTGAATTTGTTGGTGTTTTTCAATGTTTAGGTTGTTGTTGAATTTGTTAGTGTTTTTCAATTTTGAGGTTGCTGTTGAATTTGTTTGTGTTTTTCAATGTTGATATTGTTGAAGTTGTTTTTAATATTCAATATTGAGTTTGTTGTTGAATTTATTGGCATTATAAATGTTATGTATTGAACTTTTTTGTATTTTTCAATGTTGCAGTTGGTGTTGAATTTTTTGGTGTTTTTCAATGTTGAGGTTGTTGTTGAATTTATTGGTGTTATTCAATGTTGAGGTTGTTGAATTTGTTGGTGATTTTCAATATTTAGGTTGTTGTTGAATTTATTGGTTTTATCAATGATCAATGTTGAGGTTATTGCAGAATTTGTCGCTGTTGTCAATGTTATTTTTTGAACATTTATTATATTTTTGAAAGTTGAGGTTGTTGTTGAATTTGTTGGTTTTTTTCAATGCTGAGTTTGTTGTTGAATTTGTTTGTGATTTTCAATGTTGAGGTTGTTGTTGAATTTAGTGGTGTTTTTCAATATTGGGGTTGTTGTTGAATTTGTTGGTGTTTTTCAATGTTGATTTTGATGAATTTGTTGGTGATTATAAATATTGAGTTTGTTGTTGAATTTGTTGGTTATTATCAATGATAACTTTTGAATTTTCTGTATTTTTCAATGTTAAGGCTGTTGTTGAATTTTTTGGTGTTTTTCGTTGTTGAGGTTGTTGAAGTTGCTGGTGTTTTTCAATGTTGAGGTTGTTGTTGAATTTGTTTTTGTCTTTCAATATTGAGGTTGTTGTTTAATTTGTTGGTGTCTTTCAATATTGAGGTTGATGTTGAATTTGGTGGTGACTTTCAATATTGAGGTTGTTGTTGAATTTGTTGGTGTCTTTCAATATTGAGGTCGTTGAATTGGTTGGTGTTATCAATGTTTTTTTTTAACTTTTTCTCTTCTTTTAAATGTTGAGGTTGTTGTTGAATTTGTTGGCGATTTTCAATGTTGATATTGTTCAATTTGTTGATGATTTTCAATAGTGAGTTTGTTGTTGATTTTGTTGGCATTATCAATGTTATTTTTTGAACTTTTTTATATTTTTCAATATAGCCGTTGTTGTTGAATTTTTTGGTGTTTTTCATTGTTGAGTTTGTTGAAGTTGTTGGTGTTTTTTCAATGTTGAGTTTGTTTTTGAATTTGTTGGTGTTTTTCAATGTTGAGGTTGTTGTTGAATTTGTTGGAGTTTTTCATTGTTGAGGTTGTTGTTGAATTTGTTGGTGTTATCAATGTCTTTTGTTGAACTGGCTTGTATTGTTAAAAGTAAAGGTTATTGTTGAATTTGTTGGTGTTTTTTAATGCTGATGTTATTGAATTTGATGGTGATTTTCAATATTGAGGTTGTCCTTGAATTTTTTGGTGTTATGAAAGTTGTTTTTTGAACTTTTTTGTACTTTTCAATGTTGAGGTTGTTGTTGAATTTGTTGGCATTTTTCAATGTTGAGGTTGTTGTTGAATTTGTTGTTGCTATTCAATGTTGAGGTTGTTGTTTAATATGTTGGTTTTTTGCAATGTTGATGTTGTTGAATTTGTTGGTGACTTCCAATATTGAGATTTTTGTTGAATTTGTTGGTGTTAACAATGTTTTGTTGTTGAAGTTGTTTGTATTTTTAAAAGTTGAGTTTGTTGTTGAATTTGTTGACGTTTTTCAATGTAGAGGTTGTTGTTGAATTTGTTGGTGATTTTCAATATTGTGCTTGTTGTTGAATTTGTTGGTGTTATCAATGTTATTTTTTGAACATCTTTGCATTTTTCAATGTTAAGGTTGATGTTGAATTTGTTGGTGTTTTTCAATGTTTAGGTTGTTGTTGAATTTGTTAGTGTTTTTCAATGCTGAGGTTGTTGTTGAATTTATTAGTGTTTTTCAATGTTGATATTGTTGAAGTTGTTTGTGATATTCAATATTGAGTTTGTTGTTGAATTTATTGGCATTATCAATGTTATGTATTGAACTTTTTTGTATTTTTCAATGTTGCGGTTGTTGTTGAATTTGTTGGTGTTTTTCAATGTTGAGGTTGTTGTTGAATTTGTTGGAGTTTTTCAAAGTTCAGGTTGTTGTTGAATTTATTGGTGTTTTTCAATGTTGAGGTTGTTGAATTTGTTGGTGATTTTCAATATTGAGGTAGTTGTTTAATTTGTTGGCGTTTTTCAATGTTAAGGTTGTTTTTGAATTTGTTGGTGTCTTTCAACATTGAGGTTGTTGTTGATTTTGGTGGTGACTTTTAATATTGAGGTTGTTGTTGAATTTGTTGGTGTCTTTCAATATTGAGGTCGGTGAATTTGTTGGTGTTATCAATGTTTTTTTTGAACTTTTTCTCTTCTTTTAAAAGTGGAGGTTGTTGTTGAATTTGTTGATGATTTTCAATATTGAGGTTTCTGTTGAATTTTTTGTTGTTTTTAATTGTTGAGGTTGTTGTTAAATTTGTTGGTATTGTTGAATGTTGAGGTTGTTGTTGAATTTGTTGGTGTTTTTCATTGTTGAGGTTGTAGTAGAATGTGTTGCTGTTTTTCAATGTTGAGGTTATTGTTGAATTTGTTGCTGTTATCGATGTTATTTTTTGAACATTTATTATATTTTTGAAAGTTGAGGTTGTTGTTGAATTTGTTGGTTTTTTTCAATGCTGAGTTTGTTGTTGAATTTGTTTGTGATTTTCAATGTTGAGGTTGTTGTTGAATTTAGTGGTGTTTTTCAATATTGGGGTTGTTGTTGAATTTGTTGGTGTTTTTCAATGTTGATTTTGATGAATTTGTTGGTGATTATAAATATTGAGTTTGTTGTTGAATTTGTTGGTTATTATCAATGATAACTTTTGAATTTTCTGTATTTTTCAATGTTAAGGCTGTTGTTGAATTTTTTGGTGTTTTTCGTTGTTGAGGTTGTTGAAGTTGCTGGTGTTTTTCAATGTTGAGGTTGTTGTTGAATTTGTTTTTGTCTTTCAATATTGAGGTTGTTGTTTAATTTGTTGGTGTCTTTCAATATTGAGGTTGATGTTGAATTTGGTGGTGACTTTCAATATTGAGGTTGTTGTTGAATTTGTTGGTGTCTTTCAATATTGAGGTCGTTGAATTGGTTGGTGTTATCAATGTTTTTTTTTTACTTTTTCTCTTCTTTTAAATGTTGAGGTTGTTGTTGAATTTGTTGGCGATTTTCAATGCTGATATTGTTCAATTTGTTGATGATTTTCAATAGTGAGTTTGTTGTTGATTTTGTTGGCATTATCAATGTTATTTTTTGAACTTTTTTATATTTTTCAATATAGCCGTTGTTGTTGAATTTTTTGGTGTTTTTCATTGTTGAGTTTGTTGAAGTTGTTGGTGTTTTTTCAATGTTGAGTTTGTTTTTGAATTTGTTGGTGTTTTTCAATGTTGAGGTTGTTGTTGAATTTGTTGGAGTTTTTCATTGTTGAGGTTGTTGTTGAATTTGTTGGTGTTATCAATGTCTTTTGTTGAACTGGCTTGTATTGTTAAAAGTTAAGGTTATTGTTGAATTTGTTGGTGTTTTTTAATGCTGATGTTATTGAATTTGATGGTGATTTTCAATATTGAGGTTGTCCTTGAATTTTTTGGTGTTATGAAAGTTGTTTTTTGAACTTTTTTGTACTTTTCAATGTTGAGGTTGTTGTTGAATTTGTTGGCATTTTTCAATGTTGAGGTTGTTTTTGAATTTGTTGTTGCAATTCAATGTTGAGGTTGTTGTTTAATTTGTTGGTTTTTTGCAATGTTGATGTTGTTGAATTTGTTGGTGACTTCCAATATTGAGATTTTTGTTGAATTTGTTGGTGTTAACAATGTTTAGGTTGTTGTTGAATTTGTTAGTGTTTTTCAATGCTGAGGTTGTTGTTGAATTTATTAGTGTTTTTCAATGCTGAGGTTGTTGTTGAATTTATTAGTGTTTTTCAATGTTGATATTGTTGAAGTTGTTTGTGATATTCAATATTGAGTTTGTTGTTGAATTTATTGGCATTATCAATGTTATGTATTGAACTTTTTTCTATTTTTCAATGTTGCGGTTGTTGTTGAATTTGTTGGTGTTTTTCAATGTTGAGGTTGTTGTTGAATTTGTTGGAGTTTTTCAAAGTTCAGGTTGTTGTTGAATTTATTGGTGTTTTTCAATGTTGAGGTTGTTGAATTTGTTGGTGATTTTCAATATTGAGGTAGTTGTTTAATTTGTTGGCGTTTTTCAATGTTAAGGTTATTTTTGAATTTGTTGGTGTCTTTCAACATTGAGGTTGTTGTTGATTTTGGTGGTGACTTTTAATATTGAGGTTGTTGTTGAATTTGTTGGTGTCTTTCAATATTGAGGTCGGTGAATTTGTTGGTGTTATCAATGTTTTTTTTGAACTTTTTCTCTTCTTTTAAAAGTGGAGGTTGTTGTTGAATTTGTTGATGATTTTCAATATGGAGGTTTCTGTTGAATATTTTGTTGTTTTTAATTGTTGAGGTTGTTGTTAAATTTGTTGGTATTTTTGAATGTTGAGGTTGTTGTTGAATTTGTTGGTGTTTTTCATTGTTGAGGTTGTAGTTGAATGTGTTGCTGTTTTTCAATGTTGAGTTTATTGTTGAATTTGTTGCTGTTATCAATGTTATTTTTTGAACATTTATTATATTTTTGAAAGTTGAGGTTGTTGTTGAATTTGTTGGTTTTTTTCAATGCTGAGGTTGTTGTTGAATTTGTTTGTGATTTTCAATGTTGAGGTTGTTGTTGAATTTAGTGGTGTTTTTCAATATTGGGGTTGTTGTTGAATTTGTTGGTGTTTTTCAATGTTGATTTTGATGAATTTGTTGGTGATTATAAATATTGAGTTTGTTGTTGAATTTGTTGGTTATTATCAATGATAACTTTTGAATTTTCTGTATTTTTCAATGTTAAGGCTGTTGTTGAATTTTTTGGTGTTTTTCGTTGTTGAGGTTGTTGAAGTTGCTGGTGTTTTTCAATGTTGAGGTTGTTGTTGAATTTGTTTTTGTCTTTCAATATTGAGGTTGTTGTTTAATTTGTTGGTGTCTTTCAATATTGAGGTTGATGTTGAATTTGGTGGTGACTTTCAATATTGAGGTTGTTGTTGAATTTGTTGGTGTCTTTCAATATTGAGGTCGTTGAATTGGTTGGTGTTATCAATGTTTTTTTTTAACTTTTTCTCTTCTTTTAAATGTTGAGGTTGTTGTTGAATTTGTTGGCGATTTTCAATGTTGATATTGTTCAATTTGTTGATGATTTTCAATAGTGAGTTTGTTGTTGATTTTGTTGGCATTATCAATGTTATTTTTTGAACTTTTTTATATTTTTCAATATAGCCGTTGTTGTTGAATTTTTTGGTGTTTTTCATTGTTGAGTTTGTTGAAGTTGTTGGTGTTTTTTCAATGTTGAGTTTGTTTTTGAATTTGTTGACGTTTTTCAATGTTGAGGTTGTTATTGAATTTGTTGGTGATTTTCAATATTGAGCTTGTTGTTGAATTTGTTGGTGTTATCCATGTTATTTTTTGAACTTCTTTGCATTTTTCAATGTTGAGGTTGATGTTGAATTTGTTGGTGTTTTTCAATGTTTAGGTTGTTGTTGAATTTGTTAGTGTTCTTCAATTTTGAGGTTGCTGTTGAATTTGTTTGTGTTTTTCAATGTTGATATTGTTGAAGTTGTTTTTAATATTCAATATTGAGTTTGTTGTTGAATTTATTGGCATTATCAATGTTATGTATTGAACTTTTTTGTATTTTTCAATGTTGCGGTTGGTGTTGAATTTTTTGGTGTTTTTCAATGTTGAGGTTGTTGTTGAATTTATTGGTGTTTTTCAATGTTAAGGTTGTTGAATTTGTTGGTGATTTTCAATATTTAGGTTGTTGTTGAATTTTTTGGTTTTATCAATGATCAATGTTGAGGTTATTGCTGAATTTGTTGCTGTTATCAATGTTATTTTTTGAACATTTATTATATTTTTGAAAGTTGAGGTTGTTGTTGAATTTGTTGGTTTTTTTCAATGCTGAGGCTGTTGTTGAATTTGTTCGTGATTTTCAATGTTGTGGTTGTTGTTGAATTGAGTGGTGTTTTTCAATATTGGAGTTGTTGTTGTATTTGTTGGTGTTTTTCAATGTTGATTTTGATGAATTTTTTGGTGATTATAAATATTGACTTTGTTGTTGAATTTGTTGGTTATTATCAATGAAAACTTTTGACTTTTCTGTATTTTTTAATGTTAAGGCTGTTGTTGAATTTGTTGGTGTTTTTCGTTGTTGAGGCTGTTGAAGTTGCTGGTGTTTTTCAATTTTGAGGTTGTTGTTGAATTGATTGTTGTCATTCAATATTGAGGTTGTTGTTGAATTTGTTGGTGTCTTTCAATATTGAGGTTGTTGTTGAATTTGGTGGTGACTTTCAATATTGAGGTTGTTGAATTGGTTGGTGTTATCAATGTTTTTTTGGAACTTTTTCTCTTCTTTTAAATGTTGAGGTTGTTTTTGAATTTGTTGGCGATTTTCAATGTTGATATTGTTCAATTTGTTGGTGATTTTCAATAGTGAGTTTGTTGTTGATTTTGTTGGCATTATGAATGTTATTTTTTGAACTTTTTTATATTTTTCAATATTGCCGTTGCTGTTGAATTTTCTGTTGTTTTGCAATGTTGAGTTTGTTGAAGTTGTTGGTGTTTTTTCAATGTTGAGTTTGTTTTTGATTTTGTTGCTGTTTTTCATTGTTGAGGTTGTTGTTGAATTTGTTGGTGTTATCAATGTCTTTTGTTGAACTGGCTTGTATTGTTAAAAGTTAAGGTTATTGTTGAATTTGTTGGTGTTTTTTAATGCTGATGTTATTGAATTTGTTGGTGATTTTCAATATTGAGCTTGTTGTTGAATTTGTTGGTGTTATCCATGTTATTTTTTGAACTTCTTTGCATTTTTCAATGTTGAGGTTGATGTTGAATTTGTTGGTGTTTTTCAATGTTTAGGTTGTTGTTGAATTTGTTAGTGTTTTTCAATTTTGAGGTTGCTGTTGAATTTGTTTGTGTTTTTCAATGTTGATATTGTTGAAGTTGTTTTTAATATTCAATATTGAGTTTGTTGTTGAATTTATTGGCATTATCAATGTTATGTATTGAACTTTTTTGTATTTTTCAATGTTGCGGTTGGTGTTGAATTTTTTGGTGTTTTTCAATGTTGAGGTTGTTGTTGAATTTATTGGTGTTTTTCAATGTTGAGGTTGTTGAATTTGTTGGTGATTTTCAATATTTAGGTTGTTGTTGAATTTTTTGGTTTTATCAATGATCAATGTTGAGGTTATTGCTGAATTTGTTGCTGTTATCAATGTTATTTTTTGAACATTTATTATATTTTTGAAAGTTGAGGTTGTTGTTGAATATGTTGGTTTTTTTCAATGCTGAAGCTGTTGTTGAATTTGTTCGTGATTTTCAATGTTGTGGTTGTTGTTGAATTGAGTGGTGTTTTTCAATATTGGAGTTGTTGTTGTATTTGTTGGTGTTTTTCAATGTTGATTTTGATGAATTTTTTGGTGATTATAAATATTGACTTTGTTGTTGAATTTGTTGGTTATTATCAATGAAAACTTTTGACTTTTCTGTATTTTTTAATGTTAAGGCTGTTGTTGAATTTGTTGGTGTTTTTCGTTGTTGAGGCTGTTGAAGTTGCTGGTGTTTTTCAATTTTGAGGTTGTTGTTGAATTGATTGTTGTCATTCAATATTGAGGTTGTTGTTGAATTTGTTGGTGTCTTTCAATATTGAGGTTGTTGTTGAATTTGGTGGTGACTTTCAATATTGAGGTTGTTGAATTGGTTGGTGTTATCAATGTTTTTTTGGAACTTTTTCTCTTCTTTTAAATGTTGAGGTTGTTTTTGAATTTGTTGGCGATTTTCAATGTTGATATTGTTCAATTTGTTGGTGATTTTCAATAGTGAGTTTGTTGTTGATTTTGTTGGCATTATGAATGTTATTTTTTGAACTTTTTTATATTTTTCAATATTGCCGTTGCTGTTGAATTTTCTGTTGTTTTGCAATGTTGAGTTTGTTGAAGTTGTTGGTGTTTTTTCAATGTTGAGTTTGTTTTTGATTTTGTTGCTGTTTTTCATTGTTGAGGTTGTTGTTGAATTTGTTGGTGTTATCAATGTCTTTTGTTGAACTGGCTTGTATTGTTAAAAGTTAAGGTTATTGTTGAATTTGTTGGTGTTTTTTAATGCTGATGTTATTGAATTTGTTGGTGATTTTCAATATTGAGGTTGTTCTTGAATTTTGTGGTGTTATGTAAGTTCTTTTTTGAACTTTTTTGTACTTTTCAAGGTTGAGGTTGTTGTTGAATTTGTTGGCGTTTTTCAATGTTGAGGTTGTTGTTGAATTTGTTGTTGTTATTCAATGTTGAGGTTGTTGTTTAATTTGTTGGTTTTTTGCAATGTTGATGTTGTTGAATTTGTTGGTGACTTCCAATATTGAGATTTTTGTTGAATTTGTTGGTGTTATCAATGTTTTTTTGTTGAAGTTGTTTGTATTTTTAAAAGTTGAGTTTGTTGTAGAATTTGTTGACGTTTATTAATGTTGAGGTTGTTGTTGAATTTGTTGGTGATTTTCAATATTGAGCTTGTTGTTGAATTTGTTGGTGTTATCAATGTTATTTTTTGAACTTCTTTGCATTTTTCAATGTTGAGGTTGATGTTGAATTTGTTGGTGTTTTCAATGTTGATTTTGCTGAAATTGTTGGTGATTTTCAATATTGAGTTTGTTGTTGAATTTGTTGGTTTTATCAATGTTATTTTTTGATCTTTTTTGTATTTTTCAATTTTGAATTTGTTGTTGAATTTGTTGGTGTTTTTCAATGCTGTGGTTGTTGTTGAATTTATTGTTGTTTTTCAATGTTGAAGTTGTTGTTGAATTTGTTGATTTTTTGCAATGTTGATGTTGTTGAATTTGTTGGTGATTTCCAATATTGAGTTTTTTGTTAAATTTGTTGGTGTTATCATTTTTTTTCGTTGTAGTAGTTTGTATTTTTAAAAGTTGAGTTTGCTTTTGAATTTGTTGGCGTTTTTCAATGTTGAGTTTGTTGTTGAATTTGTTGATGTTTATCAATATTGAGGTTGTTGTTGAATTTGTTGATGTTATCAATGTTATTTTTTGAACTTCTTTGCATTTTTCAATGTTGAGGTTGATGTTGAAATTGTTGGTGTTGTTCAATGTTTAGGTTGTTGTTGAATTTGTTAGTGTTTTTCAATGCTGAGGTTGTTGTTGAATTTGTTTGTGTTTTTTAATGTTGATATTGTTGAAGTTGTTTGTGATATTCAATATTGAGTTTGTTGTTGAATTTATTGGCATTATCAATGTTATGTATTGAACTTTTTTGTATTTTTCAATGTTGCGGTTGTTGTTGATTTTTTTGGTGTTTTTCAATGTTGAGGTTGTTGTTGAATTTATTGGTGTTTTTCAATGTTGAGGTTGTTGAATTTGTTGGTGATTTTCAATATTGAGGTTGTTGTTGAATTTTTTGGTTTTATCAATGATCTTTTTTGAACATTTTTGTACATTTAAAGGTTGAGGTTGTTGTTGAATTTGTTGGCGTTTTTCAATGTTGAGGTTGTTTTTGAATTTGTTGGTGTCTTTCAATATTGAAGTTGTTGTTGATTTTGGTGGTGACTTTTAATATTGAGGTTGTTGTTGAATTTGTTGGTGTCTTTCAATATTGAGGTCGGTGAATTTGTTGGTGTTATCAATGTTTTTTTTGAACTTTTTCTCTTATAAAAGTGGAGGTTGTTGTTGAATTTGTTGATGATTTTCAATATTGAGGTTTCTGTTGAATTTTTTGTTGTTTTTAATTGTTGAGGTTGTTGTTAAATTTGTTGGTATTTTTGAATGTTGAGGTTGTTGTTGAATTTGTTGGTGTTTTTCATTGTTGAGGTTGTAGTTGAATTTGTTGCTGTTTTTCAATGTTGAGGTTGTTGTTGAATTTGTTGCTGTTTTTCAATGTTGAGGTTATTGCTGAATTTGTTGCTGTTATCAATGTTATTTTTTGAACATTTATTATATTTTTGAAAGTTGAGGTTGTTGTTGAATTTGTTGGTTTTTTTCAATGCTGAGGTTGTTGTTGAATTTGCTCGTGATTTTCAATGTTGAGGTTGTTGTTGAATTTAGTGGTGTTTTTCAATGTTGGAGTTGTTGTATTTGTTGGTGTTTTTCAATGTTGATTTTGATGAATTTGTTGGTGATTATAAATATTGACTTTGTTTTTGAATTTGTTGGTTATTATCAATGAT
Organism: Cetorhinus maximus; assembly: GCF_964194155.1. NCBI lineage: Eukaryota > Metazoa > Chordata > Chondrichthyes > Lamniformes > Cetorhinidae > Cetorhinus > Cetorhinus maximus. Next base: position 230,868 of record NW_027596417.1, read on the forward strand.
AACTTTTGAATTTTCTGTATTTTTCAATGTTAAGGCTGTTGTTGAATTTTTTGGTGTTTTTCGTTGTTGAGGCTGTTGAAGTTGCTGGTGTTTTTCAATGTTGAGGTTGTTGTTGAATTTGTTGTTGTCTTTCAATATTGAGGTTGTTGTTGAATTTGTTGGTGTCTTTCAATATTGAGGTTGATGTTGAATTTGGTGGTGACTTTCAATATTGAGGTTGTTGAATTGGTTGGTGTTATCAATGTTTTTTTGGAACTTTTTCTCTTCTTTTAAATGTTGAGGTTGTTTTTGAATTTGTTTGCGATTTTCAATGTTGATATTGTTCAATTTGTTGCTGATTTTCAATAGTGAGTTTGTTGTTGATTTTGTTGGCATTATGAATGTTATTTTTTGAACTTTTTTATATTTTTCAATATTGCCGTTGCTGTTGAATTTTCGGTTGTTTTGCATTGTTGAGTTTGTTGAAGTTGTTGGTGTTTTTTCAATGTTGAGTTTGTTTTTGATTTTGTTGGTGTTTATCAATGTGGAGGTTGTTGTTGAATTTGTTGGAGTTTTTCATTGTTGAGGTTGTTGTTGAATTTGTTGGTGTTATCAATGTCTTTTGTTGAATTGGCTTGTATTTTTAAAAGTTAAGGTTATTCTTGAATTTGTTGGTGTTTTTTAATGCTGATGTTATTGCATTTGTTGGTGATTTTCAATATTGAGGTTGTTCTTGAATTTTTTGGTGTTATGAAAGTTCTTTTTTGAACTTTTTTGTACTTTTCAAGGTTGAGGTTGTTGATGAATTTGTTGGCGTTTTTCAATGTTGAGGTTGTTGTTGAATTTGTTGTTGTTATTCAATGTTGAGGTTGTTGTTTAATTTGTTGGTTTTTTGCAATGTTGATGTTGTTGAATTTGTTGGAGACTTCCAATATTGAGGTTTTTGTTGAATTTGTTGGTGTTATCAATGTTTTTTTGTTGAAGTTGTTTGTATTTTTTAAAGTTGAGTTTGTTGTTGAATCTTTTTGACGTTTTTCAATGTTGAGGTTGTTGTTGAATTTGTTGGTGATTTTCAATATTGAGCTTGTTGTTGAATTTGTTGGTGTTATCAATGTTATTTTTTGAACTTTGCATTTTTCAATGTTGAGGTTGCTGTTTAATTTGTTGGTGTTTTTCAATGTTGAGGTTGTTGTTGAATTTGTTCGTGATTTTCAATATTGAGGTTGTTGTTGAATTAATGGTGTTATCAATGTTATTTTTTGGACTTTCTTGTATTTTTCAATGTTGAGGTTGTTGAATTTGTTGGTATTTTTCAACGTTGAGGTTGTTGCTGAATTTGTGGGTGTTTTTCAATTTTGAGGTTCTGGTTGAATTTGTTGGTGTTTTTCAATGTTCAGGTTGTTGTTGAATTTGTTGCTGTTATCAATGTTATTTTTTGAACTTTTTTGTATTATTCAAAGTTGAAGTTGTCGTTGAATTTGTTCGTGTTTTTCAATGTTGAGGTTGTTGTTGAATTTGTTGGTGTTTTTCAATGTTGATATTGTTGAATTTGTTGGTTATTTTCAACATTGAGTTTGTTGTTGAATTTGTTGGCGTTATCAATTTTATTTTTTGAACTTTTTTGTTGTTTTCAATGTTGCGGTTGTTGTTGAATTTTTTGGTGTTTTTAATTGTTGAGGTTGTTGAAGTTGTTGGTGTTTTTTCAATGTTGATGTTATTGTTGAATTTGTTGGTGTTTTTCAATGTTGAGGTTGTTGTTGAATTTGTTGGTGTTTTGCACTGTTGAGGTTGTTTGTTGAATTTCTTGGTGTTTTCAATGTCTTTTGTTGAACTTGTTTGTATTTTTAAAAGTTAAGGTTCTTCTTGAATTTGTTGATGTTTTTCAATGTTGTGTTTGTTGAATTTGTTGGTGATTTTCAATATTGAGGTTGTTGTTGAATTTTTTGGTGTTATCAAAGTTCTTTTTTGAACTTTTTTGTACTTTTAAAGGTTGAGATTGTTGTTGAATTTGTTGGTGTCATTCAATATTGAGGTTGTTGTTGAATTTTTTGGTGACTTTCAAAATTGAGGTTGCTGTTGAATTTTTTGGTGTCTTTCAATATTGAGGTCGTTGAATTTGTTGGTGTTATAAATTTTTTTTTGAACTTTTTCTATTCGTTTAAAAGTTGAGGTTGTTGTTGAATTTGTTGGTGATTTTCAATATTGAAGTTTTTGTGGAATTTTATGTTGTTTTTAATTGATGAGGTTGTTGATAAATTTGTTGGTGTTTTTCAATGTTGAGGTTGTTGTTTAATTTGTTGGTTTTTTGCAATGTTGATGTTGTTGAATTTGTTGGTGATTTCCAATATTGAGTTTTTTGTTGAATTTGTTGGTGTTATCAATGTTTTTTTTTTAAGTTGTTTGTATTTTTAAAAGTTGAGGTTGTTGTTGAATTTGTTGGCGTTTTTCAATGTTGAGGTTGTTGTTGAAGTTGTTGGTGTCATTCAATATTGAGGTTGTTGTTGAATTTGTTGGAGACTTTCAACATTGTTGTTTTTGTTGAAATTTTTGTTGTCTTTAATTGTTGAGGTTGTTGATAAATTTGTTGGTGTTTTTCAATGTTGAAGTTGTTTTTGAATTTGTTGGCGTTATCAATGTCATTTTTTGAACTTTTTTGTATTTTTCAATATTGAGTTGGTTGTTGAATTTGTTGGTGTTTTTCAATGTTGAGGTGGTTGTTGAATTTGTTGAAGTTTTACATTGTTGAGGTTGTTGTTGAATTTGTTGGTTTTATCAATGTCTTTTGTTGAACTTGTTTGCATTTTTAAAAGTTAAGGTTATTGTTGAATTTGTTGGTGATTTTCAATGCTGAGGTTATTGAATTTGCTGGTGATTTTCAATATTGAGGTTGTTGTTTAATTTGTTGGTTTTTGCAATGTTGATGTTGTTCAATTTGTTGGTGATTTCCAATATTGTGTTTTTTGTTGAATTTGATGGTGTTATCCATGTTTTTTTGTTGAAGTTGTTTGTATTTTTAAAAGTTGAGTTTGTTGTTGAATTTGTTGGCGTTATTCAATGTCGTGGTTGTTGTTGTATTAGTTGGTGATTTTCAATATTGAGGTTGTTTTTGAATTTGTTGGTGTTATCCATGTTATTTTTTGGACTTTTTTGTATTTTTCAATGTTGAGGTTGTTGAATTTGTTGGAAATTTTCAATGTTGAGGTTGTTGCTGAATTTGTTGGTGTTTTTCAATCTTCAGGTTGTTGTTGAATTTGTTGGTGTTTTTCAATGTTGCGGTTGTTGTTGAATTTTTTGGTGTTTTTAATTGTTGAGGTTGTTGAAGTTGTTGGTGTTATCAATGTTATTTTTTGAACTTTTTTGTATTTTTCAATGCTGAGGTTGTTGAATTTGTTGGTGATTTTCAATATTGAGGTTGTTGTTGAATTTGTTAGTGTTATCAATGTTCTTTTTTGAACTTTTTTGTATTTTTGAAAGTTGAGCTTGTTGTTGAATATGTTGGTGTTTTTCAATGTTGTGTTTGTTGTTGAATTTTTTGTTGTTATTCAATGTTGAGGTTGTTGTTTAATTTGTTGGTTTTTTGCAATGTTGATGTTGTTGAATTTGTTGGTGTTTTTAAAAGTTGAGTTTGTTGTTGAATTTGTTAGTGTTTTTCAATGCTAGGTTGTTGTTCAATTTGTTTGTGTTTTTCAATGTTGATATTGTTGAAGTTGTTTGTGATATTCAATATTGAGTTTGTTGTTCAATTTATTGGCATTATCAATGTTATGTATTGAACTTTTTTGTATTTTTCAATGTTGCGGTTGTTGTTGAATTTCTTGGTGTTTTTCAATGTTGAGGTTGTTGTTGAATTTGTTGGAGTTTTTCAAAGTTCAGGTTGTTGTTGAATTTATTGGTGTTTTTCAATGTTGAGGTTGTTGTTGAATTTATAGGTGTTATCAAAGTTCTTTTTTGAACTTTTTTGTACTTTTAAAGGTTGAGGTTGTTGTTGAGTTTGTTGGTGTTTTTCAATGTTGAGGTTGTTGTTGAATTTGTTGGTGTCTTTCAATATTAAGGTTGTTGAAGTTGTTGGTGTTTTTTTTAATGTTGAGATTGTTGTTTAATTTGTTGGTGTTTTTCAATGTTGAGTTTGGTGTTGAATTTGTTGATGTCTTTCAATATTGAGGTTGTTGTTGAATTTATTGTTGACTTTCAATATTGAGTTTGTTGTTAAATTTGTTCCTGTCTTTCAACATTGAGGTTATTTTTGAAGTTGTTGGTGTTATCAATGTTATTTTTTGAACTTTTTCTCTTCTTTTAAAAGTTCAGCTTGTGAGGAATCTGTTGGTCTTTTTCAATGTTGAGTTTGTTGTTGAATTTGTTGCTGTTTTACAATGTTGATGTTGTTGAATTTGTTGATGTTTTTCAATATTGAATTTGTTCTTGAATTTGTTGGTGTCTTTCAATATTGAGGTTGTTGTTGAATTTGTTGTTGTTTTTTATTATTGAGGTTGTTGAATTTGTTGGTGATTTTCAATATTGAGGTTGTTGTTGAATTTTTTGGTGTTTTTCAATGTTGAGGTTGTTGAATTTGTTGGTGATTTTCAATATTGAGGTTGTTGTTAACTTTTTTGGTGTTATCAAATATCTTTTTAGAACTTTTTTGTACTTTTAAAGGTTGAGATTGCTGTTGAATTTGTTGGCGTTTTTCAATGTTGAGGTTGTTGTGGAAGTTGTTGGTGTCTTTCAATATTGAGGTTGTTGTTGAATATGTTGGTGTCTTTCAATATTTAGGTTGTTGTTGAATTTGTTGGTGACTTTCAATATTGAGGTTGTTGTTGAATATGCTGGTGTCTTTCAATTATGTGGTTATTGTTGAATTTGTTGGTGTTATCAATGTTTTTATGAACTTTTTCTCTTTTAAAAGTTGAGGTTGTTGTTGAATTTGTTGGTGATTTTCAATATTGAGGTTTTTGTTGAATTTTTTCTTGTTTTTAATTGTTGAGGTTGTTGTTAAATGTTGTTGGTGTTTTTCAATGTTGAGGTTGTTATTGAACTTGTTACTATTATCCATGTTATTTTTTGAACATTTTTGTATTTTTGAAAGTTTAGCTTGTTGATGAATGTGTTGGTTTTTTTCAATGTTGCGGCTGTTGTTGCATTTGTTGGTTTTTTTCAATGTTGATGTTGTTGAATTTATGTTGATTTTCAATATTGAGTTTGTTGTTGAATTTGTTGGTGTTATCAACTATATTTTTTGAACATTTTTGTATTTTACAATGTTGAGGTTGTTGTTGAAATTGTTGCTATTTTTCAATGTTGCGGTTGATGTTGAATTTTCAGGTGTTTTTCAATGTTGAGGTTGTTGTTGAATTTGTAGGTGTTATTCAATGTTGAGGTTGTTGTTGAATTTGTAGGTGTTGTTCAATGTTGAGGTTGTTGAATTTGTTGGTGATTTTCAATATTGAAGTTGTTGTTGAATTTGTTGGTATTATCAACGTTATTTTTTCAACTGTTTTCTACTTTTAAAGGTTGAGGTTGTTGTTGAATTTGTTATTGTTTTTCAATGTTGAGTTTTTTGTTAAATTTATTGGTGTTTATCATTGTTGACTTTGTTGTTAAATTTGTTGGTGTTTTTCAATGTTGTGGTTGTTGTTGAATTTGTTGGTGTTTTTCAATGTTGAGGATGTTGAATTTGTTGATGATTTTCAATTCTGAGCATGTTGTTCAATTTGTTGGTGTTATCAATGTTCTTCTTTGAACTTTTTCGTATTTTTGAAAGTTGAGCTTGTTGTTTAATATGTTGGTGTTTTTCAATGTTCTGTTTGTTGTTGAATTTATTGTTGTTATTCAATGTTGAGGTTGTTGTTTAATTTGTTGGTTTTTTGCAATGTTGATGTTGTTGAATTTGTTGGTGATTTCCCATATTGAGTTTTTTGTTGAATTTGTTGGTGTTATCAATGTTATTTTTTGAACTTCGTTGCATTTTTCAATGTTGACGTTGATGTTGAATTTGTTAGTGCTTTTCAATGTTGACGTTGTTGTTGAATTTGTTGCTGTTATCAATGTTATGTTTTGAACTTTTTTGTATTTTTAAAAGTTCAGCTTGTTGATGAATTTGTTGTTTTTTTTTAATGTTGAGGTTGTTCTTGAATTTGTTGGTGTTTTTCAATGTTGAGGTTGTTGTTGAATTTGTTAATGTATTTCAATATTGAGGTTGTTTTTGAATTGGTTGTTGACTTTTAATATTGAGGTTGTTGTTGAATTTGTTCCTGTCTTTCAATATTGCGGTTATTGTTGAATTTGCTGGTGTTATCAATGTTTTTTTTGAACTTTTTCTCTTCTGTTAAATGTTGAGGTTGTTGTTAAACTTGTTGGTAATTTTCAATGTTGAGGTTGTTGTTGAATTGGTTGCTGTTATCAATGTTATTTTTTGAACTTGTTTGTATTTTTGAAAGTTGATCTTGTTGATGAATTTGTTGGTGTTTTTCAATGTTGATGTTGTTGAATTTGTTGGTGATTTTCAATGTTGAGTTTGTTGTTGAATTTGTTGGTGTTATCAACTTTGTTTTTTGAACTTTTTTGTATTTTACAATCTTATGGTTGTTGTTGAATTTATTCGTGTTATTCATTGTTGAGATTGTTGAAGTTGTTGGTGTTTTTCAATGTTGAGGTTGTTGTTGAACTTGTTGGTGTCTTTCAATATTGAGGTTGTCGTTGAATTTGTTGGTGTTTTACAATGTTCAGGTTTTTGTTGAATTTTTTGTTGTTTTTAATTGTTGAGGTTGTTGATAAATTTGTTGGTGTTTTTCAAAGTTGAAGTTGTTTTTGAATTTGTTGGCGTTATCAATGTTATTTTTTGAACTTTTTTGTATTTTTGAAAGTTGAGCTTGTTGTTGAATTTGTTGGTGTTTTTAAATGTTGAGGCGGTTGTTGAATTTGTTGAAGTTTTACATTGTTGAGGTTGTTGTTGAATTTGTTGGTGTTATCAATGTCTTTTGTTGAACTTGTTTGTATTTTTAATAGTTAAGGTTATTGTTGAATTTGTTGGTGATTTTAAATGCTGAGGTTATTGAATTTGTTGGTGATTTTCAATATTGAGGTTGTTGTTGAATTTGTTAGTGTTATCAATGTTCTTTTTTGAACTTTTTTGTATTTTTGAAAGTTGAGCTTGTTGTTGAATATGTTGGTGTTTTTCAATGTTGTATTTGTTGTTGAATTTATTGTTGTTATTCAATGTTGAAGTTGTTGTTTAATTTGTTGGTTTTTGCAATGTTGATGTTCTTCAATTTGTTGGTGATTTCCAATATTGCGTTTTTTGTTGAATTTGATGGTGTTATCAATGTTTTTTTGTTGAAGTTGTTTGTATTTTTAAAGTTGAGTTTGTTGTTGAATTTGTTGGCGTTTTTCAATGTTGTGTTTGTTGTTGAATTTGTTGGTGATTTTCAATATTGAGGTTGTTTTTGAATTTGTTGCTGTTATCAATGTTATTTTTGGAACTTTTTTGTATTATTCAAAGTTGAAGCTGGAGTTGAATTTGTTGGTGTATTTCAATGTTGAGGTTGTTGTTTAATTTGTTGGTGTTTTTCAATGTTGTGGTTGTTGTTGAATTTTTTGGTGTTTTGAATTGTTGAGGTTGTTGAAGTTCTTGATGTTATCAATGTTATTTTTTGAACTTTTTTGTATTTTTCAATGCTGAGGTTGTTGAAATTGTTGGTGATTTTCAATGTTGAGTTTGTTGTTGAATTTGTTGGTGTCTTTCAATATTGAGGTTGTTGTTGAATTTATTGTTGACTTTCAATATTGAGTTTGTTGTTAAATTTGTTCCTGTCTTTCAACATTGAGGTTATTTTTGAAGTTGTTGGTGTTATCAATGTTATTTTTTGAACTTTTTCTCTTCTTTTAAAAGTTCAGCTTGTGATGAATCTGTTGGTCTTTTTCAATGTTGAGTTTGTTGTTGAATTTGTTGCTGTTTTACAATGTTGATGTTGTTGAATTTGTTGATGTTTTTCAATATTGAGTTTGTTCTTGAATTTGTTGGTGTCTTTCAATATTGAGGTTGTTGTTGAATTTGTTGTTGTTTTTTATTGTTGAGGTTGTTGAATTTGTTGGTGATTTTCAATATTGAGGTTGTTGTTGAATTTTTTGGTGTTTTTCAATGTTGAGGTTGTTGAATTTGTTGGTGATTTTCAATATTGAGGTTGTTGTGGAAGTTGTTGGTGTCTTTCAATATTGAGGTTGTTGTTGAATATGTTGGTGTCTTTCAATATTTAGGTTGTTGTTGAATTTGTTGGTGACTTTCAATATTGAGGTTGTTGTTGAATATGCTGGTGTCTTTCAATTATGTGGTTATTGTTGAATTTGTTGGTGTTATCAATATTGAGGTTTTTGTTGAATTTTTTGTTGTTTTTAATTGTTGAGGTTGTTGTTAAATGTTGTTGGTGTTTTTCAATGTTGAGGTTGTTATTGAATTTGTTACTATTATCCATGTTATTTTTTGAACATTTTTGTATTTTTGAAAGTTTAGCTTGTTGATGAATGTGTTGGTTTTTTTCAATGTTGCGGCTGTTGTTGCATTTGTTGGTTTTTTTCAATGTTGATGTTGTTGAATTTATGTTGATTTTCAATATTGAGTTTGTTGTTGAATTTGTTGGTGTTATCAACTATATTTTTTGAACATTTTTGTATTTTACAATATTGAGGTTGTTGTTGAATTTGTTGCTATTTTTCAATGTTGCAGTTGATGTTGAATTTTCAGGTGTTTTTCAATGTTGAGGTTGTTGTTGAATTTGTAGGTGTTATTCAATGTTGAGGTTGTTGTTGAATTTGTAGGTGTTGTTCAATGTTGAGGTTGTTGAACTTGTTGGTGATTTTCAATATTGAAGTTGTTGTTGAATTTGTTGGTATTATCAACGTTATTTTTTCAACTGTTTTCTACTTTTAAAGGTTGAGGTTGTTGTTGAATTTGTTATTGTTTTTCAATGTTGAGTTTTTTGTTAAATTTATTGGTGTTTATCATTGTTGACGTTGTTGTTAAATTTGTTGGTGTTTTTCAATGTTGTGGTTGTTGTTGAATTTGTTGGTGTTTTTCAATGTTGAGGATGTTGAATTTGTTGATGATTTTCAATTCTGAGCATGTTGTTCAATTTGTTGGTGTTATCAATGTTCTTCTTTGAACTTTTTCGTATTTTTGAAAGTTGAGCTTGTTGTTTAATATGTTGGTGTTTTTCAATGTTCTGTTTGTTGTTGAATTTATTGTTGTTATTCAATGTTGAGTTTGTTGTTTAATTTGTTGGTTTTTTGCAATGTTGATGTTGTTGAATTTGTTGGTGATTTCCCATATTGAGTTTTTTGTTGAATTTGTTGGTGTTATCATTGTTATTTTTTGAACTTCGTTGCATTTTTCAATGTTGACGTTGATGTTGAATTTGTTAGTGCTTTTCAATGTTGACGTTGTTGTTGAATTTGTTGCTGTTATCAATGTTATTTTTTGAACTTTTTTGTATTTTTGAAAGTTCAGCTTGTTGATGAATTTGTTGTATTTTTTTAATGTTGAGGTTGTTCTTGAATTTGTTGGTGTTTTTCAATGTTGAGGTTGTTGTTGAATTTGTTGATTTCTTTCAATATTGAGGTTTTTGTTGAATTGGTTGTTGACTTTCAATATTGAGGTTGTTGTTGAATTTGTTCCTGTCTTTCAATATTGAGGTTATTGTTGAATTTGTTGGTGTTATCAATGTTTTTTTTGAACTTTTTCTCTTCTGTTAAAAGTTGAGGTTGCTGTTGAACTTGTTGGTGATTTTCAATGTTGAGGTTGTTGTTGAATTGGTTGCTGTTATCAATGTTATTTTTTGAACTTTTTGTATTTTTGAAAGTTGATCTTGTTGATGAGTTTGTTGGTTTTTTTTCAATGTTGAGGTTGTTGTTGAATTTGTTGGTGTTTTTCAATGTTGATGTTGAATTTGTTGGTGATTTTGAACGTTGAGTTTGTTGTTGAATTTGTTTGTGTTATCAACTTTGTTTTTTGAACTTTTTTGTACTTTACAATGTTACGGTTGTTGTTGAATTTTTTGGTGTTATTCATTGTTGAGATTGTTGAAGTTGTTGGTGTTTTTCAATGTTGAGGTTGTTGTTGAACTTGTGGTGTCTTTCAATATTGAGGTTGTCGTTGAATTTGTTGGTGTTTTACAATGTTCATGTTTTTGTTGAATTTTTTGTTGTTTTTAATTGTTTAGGTTGTTGTTATATTTCTTGGTGTTTTTCAATGTTGAGGTTGTTGTTAAATTTGTTGGTGTTATCCATGTTATTTTTTGAACATTTTTGTATTTTTGAAAGTTTAGCTTGTTGATGAATGTGTTGGTTTTTTTCAATGTTGCGGCTGTTGTTGCATTTGTTGGTTTTTTTCAATGTTGATGTTGTTGAATTTATGTTGATTTTCAATATTGAGTTTGTTGTTGAATTTGTTGGTGTTATCAACTATATTTTTTGAACTTTTTTGTATTTTACAATATTGAGGTTGTTGTTGAATTTGTTGCTATTTTTCAATGTTGCGGTTGATGTTGATTTTTCAGGTGTTTTTCAATGTTGAGGTTGTTGTTGAATTTGTAGGTGTTATTCAATGTTGAGGTTGTTGTTGAATTTGTAGGTGTTGTTCAATGTTGAGGTTGTTGAATTTGTTGGTGATTTTCAATATTGAAGTTGTTGTTGAATTTGTTGGTATTATCAACGTTATTTTTTCAACTGTTTTCTTCTTTTAAAGGTTGAGGTTGTTGTTGAATTTGTTATTGTTTTTCAATGTTGAGTTTTTTGTTAAATTTATTGGTGTTTATCATTGTTGACGTTGTTAAATTTGTTGGTGTTTTTCAATGTTGAGGATGTTGAATTTGTTGATGATTTTCAATTCTGAGGATGTTGTTCAATTTGTTGGTGTTATCAATGTTCTTCTTTGAACTTTTTCGTATTTTTGAAAGTTGAGCTTGTTGTTTAATATGTTGGTGTTTTTCAATGTTCTGTTTGTTGTTGAATTTATTGTTGTTATTCAATGTTGAGTTTGTTGTTTAATTTGTTGGTTTTTTGCAATGTTGATGTTGTTGAATTTGTTGGTGATTTCCCATATTGAGTTTTTTGTTGAATTTGTTGGTGTTATCATTGTTATTTTTTGAACTTCGTTGCATTTTTCAATGTTGACGTTGATGTTGAATTTGTTAGTGCTTTTCAATGTTGACGTTGTTGTTGAATTTGTTGCTGTTATCAATGTTATTTTTTGAACTTTTTTGTATTTTTGAAAGTTCAGCTTGTTGATGAATTTGTTGTATTTTTTTAATGTTGAGGTTGTTCTTGAATTTGTTGGTGTTTTTCAATGTTGAGGTTGTTGTTGAATTTGTTGGTTTCTTTCAATATTGAGGTTTTTGTTGAATTGGTTGTTGACTTTCAATATTGAGGTTGTTGTTGAATTTGTTGCTGTCTTTCAATATTGAGGTTATTGTTGAATTTGTTGGTGTTATCAATGTTTTTTTTGAACTTTGTCTCTTCTGTTAAAAGTTGAGGTTGCTGTTGAACTTGTTGGTGATTTTCAATGTTGAGGTTGTTGTTGAATTGGTTGCTGTTATCAATGTTATTTTTTGAACTTTTTTGTATTTTTGAAAGTTGATCTTGTTGATGAGTTTGTTGGTTTTTTTCAATGTTGAGGTTGTTGTTGAATTTGTTGGTGTTTTTCAATGTTGATGTTGAATTTGTTGGTGATTTTGAACGTTGAGTTTGTTGTTGAATTTGTTTGTGTTATCAACTTTGTTTTTTGAACTTTTTTGTACTTTACAATGTTACGGTTGTTGTTGAATTTTTTGGTGTTATTCATTGTTGAGATTGTTGAAGTTGTTGGTGTTTTTCAATGTTGAGGTTGTTGTTGAACTTGTGGTGTCTTTCAATATTGAGGTTGTCGTTGAATTTGTTGGTGTTTTACAATGTTCAGGTTTTTGTTGAATTTTTTGTTGTTTTTAATTGTTTAGGTTGTTGTTATATTTCTTGGTGTTTTTCAATGTTGAGGTTGTTGTTGCATTTGTTGGTGTTATCCATGTTATTTTTTGAACTTTTTTGTTTTTTTGAAAGTTGAGCTTGTTGTTGAATTTGTTGATGTTTTTCAATGTTGAGGTTGTTGTTGAATTTATTGTTGTTTTTCAATGTTGATGTTATTGAATTTGCTGGTGTTATCAACGTTATTTTTTGAACTTTTTTGTATTTTTCAATGTTGAGGTTGGTGTTGAATTTGTTTATATTTTTGAATGTTGCGGTTGTTGTTGAATTTTTTGGTGTTTTTCATTGTTGAGGTTGTTGAAGTTGTTGGTGTTTTTCAATGTTGAGGAAGTTGTTAAATTTGTTGGTGTATTTCAATATTGAGGTTGTTATTGAATTTGTTGATATTTTTCATTGTTGAGGTTGTTATTGAATTTGTTGGTGTTATCAATGTCTTTTGTTAAACTTTTTTGTATTTTTAAAAGTTCAGGTTGTTGTTGAATTTGTTGTTGTTTTTCAATGTTGAGGTTGTTGAATTTCTTGCTGATTTTCAAGATTGAGATTGTTGTTGAATTTTTTGTATTATCTAAGTTCTTTTTTGAACTTTTAATATTTTAAAGGTTGAGGTTGTTGTTGAATTTGTTGGCGTGTTTCAATTTTGAGGTTGTTGTTGAATTTGTTGGTGTCTTTCAATATTAAGGTTGTTGAAGTTGTTGGTGTTTTTCAATGTTGAGGTTGTTGTTGAATTTGTTGGTTTTTTTCAATGTTGAGGTTGTTGTTGAATTTTTTGGTGTTTTACAATCATAAGGGGGTTGTTGAATTTGTTGCTGTTATCAACCCTATTTTTTGAACTTTTTGTATTATTCAAAGTTGAAGTTGTTGTTGAATTTGTTGGTGTTTTTCAATGTTGAGGTTGTTGTTGAATTTCTTGGTGTTATCAATGTCTTTTGTTGTACTTGTTTGTATTTTTAAAATTTAAGGTTGTTGTTGAAATTATAGGTGATTTTCAATTCTGAGGATGTTGCTAAATTTGTTGGTGTTATCAAAGTTCATTCTTGAACATTTTTGTACTTTTAAAGGTTGAGGTTGTTGTTGAATTTGTTGGTATTTTTCAATGTTGAGGTTGTTGTTGAATTTGTAGGTGTTTTTCAATGTTGAGGTTCTTGTTGAATTTGTTGGTGTTTTTGAATGTTGAGGTTGTTGTTGAATTTGTTGGTGTTATCAAAGATTTTGTTGAATAAATTTGTATTTTTAAAATTTCAGGTTGTTATTGAATTTCTTGGTGTTTTTCAATGTTGAGGTTGATGAATTTGTTGGTGATTTTCAATATTGAGGTTGTTGTTGAATTTTTTTGTTGTTATCAATGTTATTTTTTGAACTTTTATGTATTTTTCAAAGTTGAAGTTGTTCTTGAATTTGTTGGTGTTTTTCAGTGTGGATGTTGTGGTTCATTTTGTTGGTGTTATCAATGTTATTTTTTGAACTTTTTAGTATTTTTGAAAGTTGAGGTTGTAGTTGAATTTGTTGGTGTTGTCAATGGTTATATTGTTGAACTTTTTTGTCATATAAAAGTTGAGGGTGTTGTTGAAATTGTTGGTATTTTTCAATGTTGTGGTTGTTGTTAAATTTGTTGGTGTTTTTCAATGTTGAGGTTGTTGTTGAATTGGATAGTGTCATCAATGTTTATTTGGTTGAACTTGTTTGTATTTTTAAAAGTTGTTTGTTGTTGAATTTGTTGGTGTTTTTCAAAGTTGATGTTGTTGAATTTGTGGGTGATTTTCAATATTAAGCTTATTGTTGAATTTGTTGGTGTCATGAATGGATTTTTAAAAACTTTTTTGTGTTTTTCAAAGTTGAATTTGTTGCGAATTTGTTGGTGATATTCAGTGTTGAGGTTGTTGAATTTGTTGGTGATTTTCAATATTGAGGATGTTGTTGAATTTGTTGGCGTTTTTCAATGTTGAGGTTGTTGTTGTGATTATTGGTGATTTTCAATGTTGACGTTGTATTTGAATTTGTTGGTGTTTTTCAATGTTGACGTTGTTGTTGAATTTGTTGGTGTTTTTCATTGTTGAGGTTGTTGTTGAATTTGGTGGTGTTATCAATGTTTTTTGTTGTACTTGTTTGTATTTTTAAAAGTTAAGGTTGTTGTTGAATTTGTTGCTGTTTTTCAATGTTGAGGTTGTTGAATTTGTTGGTGATATTCAAAGTTGAGGTTCTTGCTGAATTTTTTTATTGTTTTTGCAATTTTGATATTGTAGTTGAATTTGTTGGTGATTTTCAGTGTTGAGGTTGCTGAATTTGTTGGTGTATTTCAATGGTGATGTTGTTGTTGAATTTGTTGGTGTTTTACATTGTTGAGTTTGATGAAGTTGTTGGTGTTTTTTCAATGTTGAGGTTGTTGTTAAATTTGTCGGTGTTTTTCAATGTTGAGGTTGTTGTTGAATTTCTTGGTGTTTTTCAATGTTGAGGATGTTGTTCAATTTTTAGGTGTTTTTCCATGTTGAGGTTGTTGTTGAATTTGTAGTTGTTTTGCAATGTTGAGATTGTTGTTGAATTTGTTGGTGATTTTAAATATTGAGGTTGTTGTTGAAGTTGATGGTGTTATCAATGTTATTATTTGAGCTTTTTTGCATTTTTCAATGTTGAGGTTGTTGAATTTGTTGTTATTTTTCAATGTTGTGGTTATTGTTGAATTTTTATGGTGATTTTCATTGTTGAGGTTGTTGTTGAATTTTTTGGTGTTTTTCAATGTTGAATTTGTTGTTTAATTTGTTGATGTTTTTCGATGTTGAGGTTGTTGTTGAATGTGTTGGTGTTTTTCAATGTGGAGGTTGTTGTTGAATTTATTGGTGTTTTTCAATGTTGAGGTTGTTGTTGAATTTGTTGGTGTTTTTCAATGTTGATGTTGTTGAATTTGTCGGTGATTTTCAATATTGAGTTTGTTGTTGAATTTGTTGGCGTTATGAATTTTTTTTTTGTTGAAGTTGTTTGTGTTTTTAAAAGTTGAGTGTGTTGTTGCATTTGTTGGCGTTGTTCAATGTTGATGTTGTTGTAGAATTTGTTGGTGTTATCAATGTTTATTTTGAACTTTTTCTCTTCTTTTAAAAGTTGAGGTTGTTGTTCAATTTGTTGGCGTTTTTCAATGTTGATGTTTTTGAAGAATTTTTTGTTGTTTTTAATTGTTGAGGTTGTTGTTAAATTTGTCGCTGTTTTTCAATGTTGAAGTTGTTGTTGAATTTATTGGTGTTTTTCAATCTTGAGGTTGTTGTTGAATTTGTTGGTGTTTTTCAAAGTTGATGTTGTTGAATTTGTTGGTGATTTTCAACATTGAGTTTGTTGTTGAATTTGTTGCTGTTATCAATGTTTTTTTGTTGAAGTTGTTTGTATTATTAAAAGTTGAGATTGTTGTTGAATTTGTTGGTGATTTTGAATATTGAGGTTGTTGTTGAATTTATTGGTTTTATCAATGTTATTTTTTGAACTTTTTAGTATTTTTCAATGTTGCGGTTGTTTTCGAATTTTTTGGTGTTTTTCATTGTTGAAGTTGTTGTTAATTTTGTTGGTGTTTTTCAATGTTGAGGTTGTTGTTGAATTTGTTGGTTATTTTCAATACTGATGTTGTTGCCAAATTTGGTGGAGTTATCAATGATATTTTTTGAACTTTTTTGTATTTTTCAATGTTGAGGTTATTGTTGAATCTGTTGATGTTATCAATCTAATTTTTTGAACTTTTTTGTATTTTTCAATGCTGAGGTTGTTGTTGAATTTGTTGGTGTTTTTCTTTGTTGAGGTTGTTGTTGAATTTGTTGGTGATTTTCAATATTGAGGTTGTTGTTGAATTTGTTGATCTTATCAATGTCTTTTTTTCTTGAAGTTGGTTGTATTTTTAAAAGTAGAGTTTGTTGTTGAATTTGTTGGTGTTTTTCAATGTTGAGGTTGTTATTGAATTTGTTGGTGTCTTTCAGTATTGAGGTTGTTGTTGAATTTGTTGGTGACTTTCAATATTGAGGTTGTTGTTTAATTTGTTGGTGACTTTCAATATTGAGGTTGTTGTTGAATCTCTTTGTGTCTTTCAATATTGAGGTTACTGTTGAATTTGTTGGTGTTATCAATGTTTTTTTTGAACTTTTTCTCTTTTTTTAATAGTTGAGATTGTTGTTGAATTTGTTGGTGACTTTCAATATTGAAGTGGTTGTTGAATTTGTTGGTGTTATAAATGTTCTTTTTAAAACATATTTGTATTTTTGGAAGTTGATCTTGTTGTTGAATTTGTTGGTGTTTTTTCAATGTTGAGGTTCTTCTTGAATTTATTGTTGTTTTTCAATGTTGAGGTTGTTGTTGAATTTGTTCGTGATTTTCAATGTTGAGGTTTTTCTTGAATTTTCTTGTTTTTAATTGTTGAGGTTCTTGTTAAATTTGTTGTTCTTTTTCAATGTTGAGTTTGTTGTTGAATTTGTTGGCGTTATCAATGTTATTTTTTGAACTTTTTTGTATTTTTCAAAGTTGAAGTTGTTCTTGAATTTGTTGGTGTTTTTCAGTGTGGATGTTGTGGTTGATTTTGTTGGTGTTATCAATGTTATTTTTTGAACTTTTTAGTATTTTTGAAAGTTGAGGTTGTAGTTGAATTTGTTGGTGTTGTCAATGGTTATGTTGTTGAACTTTTTTGTCATATAAAAGATGAGGTTGTTGCTGAAACTGTTGGAATTTTTCTATGTTGTGGTTGTTGTTGAATTTGTTGGTGTTTTTCAATGTTGAGGTTGTTGTTGAATTGGATAGTGTCATCAATGTTTATTTTGTTGAACTTGTTTGTATTTTTATAAGTTGTTTGTTGTTGAATTTGTAGGTGTTTTTCAAAGTTTAGGTTGTTGGATTTGTTGGTGATTTTCAATATTAAGCTTATTGTTGAATTTGTTGGTGTCATGAATGGATTTTTTAAAACTTTTTTGTGTTTTTCAAAGTTGAATTTGTTGCGAATTTGTTGGTGATATTGTGTTGAGGTTGTTGAATTTGTTGGCGTTTTTCAATGTTGAGGTTGTTGTTGTGATTATTGGTGATTTTCAATATTGACGTTGTATTTGAATTTGTTGGTGTTTTTCAATGTTGACGTTGTTGTTGAATTTGTTGGTGTTTTTCATTGTTGAGGTTGTTGTTGAATTTGGTGGTGTTATCAATGTTTTTTGTTGTACTTGTTTGTATTTTTAAAAGTTAAGGTTGTTGTTGAATTTGTTGCTGTTTTTCAATGTTGAGGTTGTTGAATTTGTTGGTGATATTCAAAGTTGAGGTTCTTGCTGAATTTTTTTATTGTTTTTGCAATTTTGATATTGTAGTTGAATTTGTTGGTGTTTTTCAATGGTGATGTTGTTGTTGAATCTGTTGGTATTTTACATTGTTGAGTTTGATGAAGTTGTTGGTGTTTTTTCAATGTTGAGGTTGTTGTTAAATTTGTTGGTGTTTTTCAATGTTGAGGTTGTTGTTGAATTTCTTGGTGTTTTTCAATGTTGAGGATGTTGTTCAATTTGTTGGTGTTATCAAAGTTCTTTTTTGAACTTTTTTATACTTTTAAAGGTTGAGGTTGTTTTTGAATTTGTTGGTATATTTCAATATTGCGGTTGTTGTTGAATTTTTAGGTGTTTTTCCATGTTGAGGTTGTTGTTGAATTTGTAGTTGTTTTGCAATGTTGACGTTGTTGTTGAATTTGTTGGTGATTTTAAATATTGAGGTTGTTGTTGAAGTTGTTGGTGTTATCAATGTTATTATTTGAACTTTTTTGCATTTTTCAATGTTGAGGTTGTTGAATTTGTTGTTATATTTCAATGTTGTGGTTATTGTTGAATTTTTTGCTGTTTTTCATTGTTGAGGTTGTTGTTGAATTTTTTGGTGTTTTTCATTGTTGAATTTGTTGTTTAATTTGTTGATGTTTTTCGATGTTGAGGTTGTTGTTGAATGTGTTGGTGTTTTTCAATGTGGAGGTTGTTGTTGAATTTGTTGGTGTTATCTATGTTCTTTTTTGAACTTATTGGTACTTTTAAAGGTTGAGGTTGTTGTTGAATTTGTTGACGATTTTCAAAATTGAGGTTGAATTTGTTGGTGTTATCAATGTTTTTTTAACTTTTTTGTACTTTCAAATGTTGAGGTTGTTGTTGAATTGGATTGCGTCATCAATGTTTATTTTGTGTAACTTGTTTGTATTTTTAAAGGTTGAGTTTGTTGTTGAATTTTTTGGTGTTTTTCAATGTTAAGGTTGTTGTTAAATTTGTTGGTGTTTTTCAATATTGAGTTTCCGTTGAATTTGTTGGTGTTATCAATGTTATTTTTAGAACTTTTTTGTATTTTTCAATGATGCGGTTGTTGTTGAATTTTTTGGTGTTTTACAATCATGAGGTGCTTGTTGAATTTGTTACTGTTATCAACGTTATTTTTTGAACTTTTTGTATTAATCAAAGTTGAAGTTGTTGTTGAATTTGTTGGTGATTTTCAATGTTGAGGTTGTTGTTGAATTTATTGGTGTTTTTCAATGTTGATGTTGTTGAATTTGTCGGTGATTTTCAATAGTGAGTTTGTTGTTGAATTTGTTGGCGTTATGAATTTTTTTTTGTTGAAGTTGTTTGTGTTTTTAAAAGTTGAGTGTGTTGTTGCATTTGTTGGCGTTGTTCAATGTTGAGGTTGTTGTTGAATTTGTTGGTGTTATCAATGTTTATTTTGAACTTTTTCTCTTCTTTTAAAAGTTGAGGTTGTTGTTCAATTTGTTGGTGTTTTTCAATGTTGAGGTTGTTGTTGAATTTGTTGGTGTTTTTCAAAGTTGATGTTGTTGAATTTGTTGGTGATTTTCAACATTGAGTTTGTTGTTGAATTTGTTGGTGTTATCAATGTTTTTTGTTGAACGTGTTTGTATTTTTAAAAGTTGAGGTTGTTGTTGAATTTGTTGATGTTTTTCAAAGTTGAGGTCGTTGAGTTTGATGAAGATTTTCAATATTGAGGTTGTTGTTGATTTCGTTGGTGTTATGAATGGTTTTTTTTTAAACTGTATAAACAGTGCCCCATCATAAACCCTATTTAAACAGTGCCCCCATCATAAACACTATTTAAACAGTGCCCACATCATAAAAACTATATAAACAGTGCCCCCATCATAAACACTATATAAACAGTGCCCCATCATAAACTCTATTTAATCAGTGCTCCATTAAAGCAGTTTAAATAGTGTTAATGATGGGGTACTGTTTATATTCTGTTTTTGATTGGGCACTGTCTATATAGTGTTGTTTAAATAGTGTTGGGGCCAGAATTTAAAGTCAGTTCTTGGACAGTGCACAGCAAATTGTTGGCGCCATAATTTAAAGTCAATCCTGGGGCAATGCATAGCACAGCGATGGGGCTATAATTTAAGCCAGTCATCGGACAGTGCACAGCACAGAGATGGGGACAGAATTTCAATTCAGTCCTGGGACAGTGCACATCACTGTTTAAATAATGTTTATGAAGGGCACTGTTTAAATAGTGTATATGATGGGGGCACTGTTTAAATAGTGTTTATGATGTGGGCACTGTTTATATAGAGTTTATGAAGGGGGCACTGTTTAAATAGTGTTTATGATGGGGGCACTGTTTATATAGTGTACATGATTGGGGCACTGTTTAATTAGAATTTATGATGGGGGCACTGTTTATATAGTGTTTATGATGGGGGCACTGTTTAAATAGTGTTTATGATGGGGGCACTGTTTAAATAGTGTATATGATGGGGGCACTGTTTAAATAGTGTTTATGATGTGGGCACTGTTTATATAGAGTTTATGATGGGGGCACTGTTTAATTAGAATTTATGATGGGGGCACTGTTTATATAGTGTTTATGATGGGGCAATGTTTATATAGTGTTTATGATGGGGGCACTGTTTAAATAGTGTTTATGATGGGGCACTGTTTATATAGTGTTTATGATGGGGTCACTGTTTATATAGTGTTTATGATGGGGCAATGTTTATATAGTGTTTATGATGGGGGCACTGTTTAAATAGTGTTTATGATGGGGCACTGTTTATATAGTATTTATGATGGGGGCACTGTTTATATAGTGTTTATGATGGGGCAATGTTTATATAGTGTTTATGATGGGGGCACTGTTTAAATAGTGTTTATGATGGGGCACTGTTTAATTAGAATTTATGATGGGGGCACTGTTTAAATAGTGTTTATGATGGGGCACTGTTTATATAGTGTTTATGATGGGGGCACTGTTTAAATAGTGTTTTTGATGGGGCACTGTTTATATAGTGTTTATGATGGGGCACTGTTTATATAGTGTTTATGATGGGGGCACTGTTTAAATAGTGTTTATGATGGGGCACTGTTTAATTAGAATTTATGATGGGGTCACTGTTTAAATAGTGTTTATGATCGGGGCACTGTTTAATTAGAATTTATGATGGGGGCACTGTTTAAATAGTGTTTATGATGGGGCACTGTTTAAGCAGTGTTTATGATGAGGCACTGTTTAAATAGTGTTTATGATGGGGGCACTGTTTATATAGTGTTTATGATGGGGACACTGTTTAAATAGTGTTTATGATGGGGCACTGTTTATATAGTGTTTATGATGGGGCACTGTTTAAATAGTGTTTATGATGGGGGCACTGTTTATATAGTGTTTATGATGGGGGCACTGTTTATATAGTGTTTATGATGGGGCACTGTTTAAATAGTGTTTATGATGGGGGCACTGTTTAAATAGTGTTTATGATGGGGGCTCTGTTTAAATAGTGTTTATGAAGGGGGCACTGTTTATATAGTGTTTATGATGGGGACACTGTTTATATAGTGTTTATGATGGGGGCACTGTTTATATAGTATTTATGATGGGGGCACTGTTTAAATAGAGTTTATGATGGGGCACAGTTTAAATAGTGTTTATGATGGGGGCACTGTTTATATAGTGTTTATGATGGGGGCACTGTTTATAAAGTGTTTATGATGGGGGCACTGTTTAAATAGTGTATATGATGGGGCACTGTTTAAATAGTGTTTATGATGGGGCACTGTTTATATAGTGTTTATGATGGGGCACTGTTTAAATAGTGTTTATGATGGGGGCACTGTTTAAATAGTGTTTATGATGGGGCACTGTTTGTATAGGGTTTATGATGGGTAACATTTTAAAGACTGTATATGATGGAGCACTGTTTAAATAGTGTTTATGATGGGGGCACTGTTTAAATAGTGTTTATGATGGGGCACTGTTTGTATAGGGTTTATGATGGGTAACATTTTAAAGACTGTATATGATGGAGCACTGTTTAAATAGTGTTTATGATGGGGCACTGTTTTTATAGTGTTTGTAATGGGGGCACTGTTTATATAGTGTTAATGATGGGGCACTGTTTATATAGTGTTTATGATGGGGGCACTGTTTAAATGGTGTTTATGATGGGGTACTGTTTAAATAATGTCTATGATGGGGCACTTTTTAAATAGTGTTTATGATGGGGGCACTGTTTATATAGTGTTTATGATGGGGGCACTGTTTATATAGTGTTTTTGATGGGGGCACTGTTTATATAGTGTTTATGATGGGGGCACTGTTTATATAGTGTTTATGATGGGGGCACTGTTTATATAGCGTTTATGATGGGGCACTGTTTATATAGTGTTTATGATGGGGGCACTATTTAAATAGTGTTTATGTTGGGGGCACTGTTTAAATATTGTTTATGATGGGGGCACTGTTTATATAGTGTTTATGATGGGGGCACTGTTTAAATATTGTTTATGATGGGGGCACTGTTTATATAGTGTTTATGATGGGGGCACTGTTTATATAGTGTTTATGATGGGGCAATGTTTATATAGTGTTTATGATGGGGGCACTGTTTAAATAGTGTTTATGATGGGGCACTGTTTAATTTGAATTTATGATGGGGGCACTGTTTAAATAGTGTTTATGATGGGGCACTGTTAATATAGTGTTTATGATGGGGGCACTGTTTATATAGTGTTTATGATGGGGCACTGTTTATATAGTGTTTATGATGGGGCACTGTTTATATAGTGTTTATGATGGGGGCACTGTTTAAATAGTGTTTATGATGGGGCACTGTTTAATTAGAATTTATGATGGGGGCACTGTTTAAATAGTGTTTATGATCGGGGCACTGTTTAATTAGAATTTATGATGGGGGCACTGTTTAAATAGTGTTTATGATGGGGGCACTGTTTATATAGTGTTTATGATGGGGGCACTGTTTATATAGTGTTTATGATGGGGGCACTGTTTAAATAGTGTATATGATGGGGCACTGTTTAAATAGTGTTTATGATGGGGCACTGTTTATATAGTGTTTATGATGGGGCACTGTTTAAATAGTGTTTATGATGGGGGCACTGTTTAAATAGTGTTTATGATGGGGCACTGTTTGTATAGGGTTTATGATGGGTAACATTTTAAAGACTATATGATGGAGCACTGTTTAAATAGTGTTTATGATGGGGGCACTGTTTAAATAGTGTTTATGATGGGGCACTGTTTGTATAGGGTTTATGATGGGTAACATTTTAAAGACTGTATATGATGGAGCACTGTTTAAATAGTGTTTATGATGGGGCACTATTTTTATAGTGTTTATAATGGGGGCACTGTTTATATAGTGTTAATGATGGGGCACTGTTTATATAGTGTTTATGATGGGGGCACTGTTTAAATGGTGTTTATGATGGGGCACTGTTTAAATAATGTCTATGATGGGGCACTTTTTAAATAGTGTTTATGATGGGGGCACTGTTTATATAGTGTTTATGATGGGGGCACTGTTTATATAGTGTTTTTGATGGGGGCACTGTTTATATAGTGTTTATGATGGGGGCACTGTTTATATAGTGTTTATGATGGGGGCACTGTTTATATAGCGTTTATGATGGGGCACTGTTTATATAGTGTTTATGATGGGGGCACTATTTAAATAGTGCTTATGTTGGGGGCACTGTTTAAATATTGTTTATGATGGGGGCACTGTTTATATAGTGTTTATGATGGGGGCACTGTTTAAATATTGTTTATGATGGGGGCACTGTTTATATAGTGTTTATGATGGGGGCACTGTTTATATATTGTTTATGATGGGGCAATGTTTATATAGTGTTTATGATGGGGGCACTGTTTAAATAGTGTTTATGATGGGGCACTGTATAATTTGAATTTATGATGGGGGCACTGTTTAAATAGTGTTTATGATGGGGCACTGTTAATATAGTGTTTATGATGGGGGCACTGTTTATATAGTGTTTATGATGGGGCACTGTTTATATAGTGTTTATGATGGGGCACTGTTTATATAGTGTTTATGATGGGGGCACTGTTTAAATAGTGTTTATGATGGGGCACTGTTTAATTAGAATTTATGATGGGGGCACTGTTTAAATAGTGTTTATGATCGGGGCACTGTTTAATTAGAATTTATGATGGGGGCACTGTTTAAATAGTGTTTATGATGGGGCACTGTTTAAGTAGTGTTTATGATGGGGCACTGTTTATATAGTGTTTATGATGGGGCACTGTTTAAATAGTGTTTATGATGGGGGCACTGTTTATATATTGTTTATGATGGGGGCACTGTTTATATAGTGTTTATGATGGGGCACTGTTTAAATAGTGTTTATGATGGGGGCACTGTTTAAATAGTGTTTATGATGGGGGCTCTGTTTAAATAGTGATTATGATGGGGGTACTGTTTATATAGTGTTTATGATGGGGACACTGTTTATATAGTGTTTATGATGGGGGCACTGTTTATATAGTATTTATGATGGGGGCACTGTTTAAATAGAGTTTATGATGGGGCACTGTTTAAATAGTGTTTATGATGGGGGCTCTGTTTATATAGTGTTTATGATGGGGGCGCTGTTTATATAGTGTTTATGATGGGGGCACTGTTTATATAGTGTTTATGATGGGGCCACTGTTTATATAGTGTTTATGATGGGGGCACTGTTTATATAGTGTTTATGATGGGGCACTGTTTAAATAATGTTTATGATGGGGCACTGTTTAAATAGTGTATATGATGGGGCACTGTTTAAATAGTGTTTATGATGGGGCACTGTTTATATATTGTTTACGATGGGGCACTGTTTAAATAGTGTTTATGATGGGGGCACTGTTTAAATAGTGTTTATGATGGGGCACTGTTTGTATAGGGTTTATGATGGGTAACATTTTAAAGGCTGTATATGATGGAGCACTGTTTAAATAGTGTTTATGATGGGGGCACTGTTTAAATAGTGTTTATGATGGGGCACTGTTTGTATAGGGTTTATGATGGGTAACATTTTAAACACTGTATATGATGGAGCACTGTTTAAATAGTGTTTATGATGGGGCACTGTTTTTATCGTGTTTATAATGGGGGCACTGTTATATAGTGTTAATGATGGGGCACTGTTTATATAGTGTTTATGATGGGGGCACTGTTTAAATCGTGTTTATGATGGGGCACTGTTTAAATAATGTCTATGATGGGGCACTTTTTAAATAGTGTTTATGATGGGGGCACTGTTTATATACTGTTTATGATGGGGGCACTGCTTATATAGTGTTTATGATGGGGCGCTGTTTATATAGTGTTTATGATGGGGGCACTGTTTATTTAGTGTTTATGATGGGGGCACTGTTTAAATGGTGTTTATGATGGGGCACTGTTTAAATAATGTCTATGATGGGGCACTTTTTAAATAGTGTTTATGATGGGGGCACTGTTTATATAGTGTTTATGATGGGGGCACTGTTTATATAGTGTTTTTGATGGGGGCACTGTTTATATAGTGTTTATGATGGCGGCACTGTTTATATAGTGTTTTTGATGGGGGCACTGTTTATATAGTGTTTATGATGGGGGCACTGTTTATATAGCGTTTATGATGGGGCACTGTTTATATAGTGTTTATGATGGGGGCACTATTTAAATAGTGCTTATGTTGGGGGCACTGTTTAAATATTGTTTATGATGGGGGCACTGTTTATATAGTGTTTATGATGGGGGCACTGTTTAAATATTGTTTATGATGGGGGCACTGTTTATATAGTGTTTATGATGGGGGCACTGTTTATATATTGTTTATGATGGGGCAATGTTTATATAGTGTTTATGATGGGGGCACTGTTTAAATAGTGTTTATGATGGGGCACTGTTTAATTTGAATTTATGATGGGGGCACTGTTTAAATATTGTTTATGATGGGGCACTGTTAATATAGTGTTTATGATGGGGGCACTGTTTATATAGTGTTTATGATGGGGCACTGTTTATATAGTGTTTATGATGGGGCACTGTTTATATAGTGTTTATGATGGGGGCACTGTTTAAATAGTGTTTATGATGGGGCACTGTTTAATTAGAATTTATGATGGGGGCACTGTTTAAATAGTGTTTATGATCGGGGCACTGTTTAATTAGAATTTATGATGGGGGCACTGTTTAAATAGTGTTTATGATGGGGGCACTGTTTATATAGTGTTTATGATGGGGGCACTGTTTATATAGTGTTTATGATGGGGGCACTGTTTAAATAGTGTATATGATGGGGCACTGTTTAAATAGTGTTTATGATGGGGCACTGTTTATATAGTGTTTATGATGGGGCACTGTTTAAATAGTGTTTATGATGGGGGCACTATTTAAATAGTGCTTATGTTGGGGGCACTGTTTAAATATTGTTTATGATGGGGGCACTGTTTATATAGTGTTTATGATGGGGCACTGTTTATATAGTGTTTATGATGGGGGCACTGTTTAAATTGTGTTTATGATGGGGCACTGTTTAATTAGAATTTATGATGGGGGCACTGTTTAAATAGTGTTTATGATCGGGGCACTGTTTAATTAGAATTTATGATGGGGGCACTGTTTAAATAGTGTTTATGATGGGGCACTGTTAATATAGTGTTTATGATGGGGGCACTGTTTATATAGTGTTTATGATGGGGCACTGTTTATATAGTGTTTATGATGGGGCACTGTTTATATAGTGTTTATGATGGGGGCACTGTTTAAATAGTGTTTATGATGGGGCACTGTTTAATTAGAATTTATGATGGGGGCACTGTTTAAATAGTGTTTATGATCGGGGCACTGTTTAATTAGAATTTATGATGGGGGCACTGTTTAAATAGTGTTTATGATGGGGGCACTGTTTATATAGTGTTTATGATGGGGGCACTGTTTATATAGTGTTTATGATGGGGGCACTGTTTAAATAGTGTATATGATGGGGCACTGTTTAAATAGTGTTTATGATGGGGCACTGTTTATATAGTGTTTATGATGGGGCACTGTTTAAATAGTGTTTATGATGGGGGCACTGTTTAAATAGTGTTTATGATGGGGCACTGTTTGTATAGGGTTTATGATGGGTAACATTTTAAAGACTATATGATGGAGCACTGTTTAAATAGTGTTTATGATGGGGGCACTGTTTAAATAGTGTTTATGATGGGGCACTGTTTGTATAGGGTTTATGATGGGTAACATTTTAAAGACTGTATATGATGGAGCACTGTTTAAATAGTGTTTATGATGGGGCACTATTTTTATAGTGTTTATAATGGGGGCACTGTTTATATAGTGTTAATGATGGGGCACTGTTTATATAGTGTTTATGATGGGGGCACTGTTTAAATGGTGTTTATGATGGGGCACTGTTTAAATAATGTCTATGATGGGGCACTTTTTAAATAGTGTTTATGATGGGGGCACTGTTTATATAGTGTTTATGATGGGGGCACTGTTTATATAGTGTTTTTGATGGGGGCACTGTTTATATAGTGTTTATGATGGGGGCACTGTTTATATAGTGTTTATGATGGGGGCACTGTTTATATAGCGTTTATGATGGGGCACTGTTTATATAGTGTTTATGATGGGGGCACTATTTAAATAGTGCTTATGTTGGGGGCACTGTTTAAATATTGTTTATGATGGGGGCACTGTTTATATAGTGTTTATGATGGGGGCACTGTTTAAATATTGTTTATGATGGGGGCACTGTTTATATAGTGTTTATGATGGGGGCACTGTTTATATATTGTTTATGATGGGGCAATGTTTATATAGTGTTTATGATGGGGGCACTGTTTAAATAGTGTTTATGATGGGGCACTGTATAATTTGAATTTATGATGGGGGCACTGTTTAAATAGTATTTATGATGGGGCACTGTTAATATAGTGTTTATGATGGGGGCACTGTTTATATAGTGTTTATGATGGGGCACTGTTTATATAGTGTTTATGATGGGGCACTGTTTATATAGTGTTTATGATGGGGGCACTGTTTAAATAGTGTTTATGATGGGGCACTGTTTAATTAGAATTTATGATGGGGGCACTGTTTAAATAGTGTTTATGATCGGGGCACTGTTTAATTAGAATTTATGATGGGGGCACTGTTTAAATAGTGTTTATGATGGGGCACTGTTTAAGTAGTGTTTATGATGGGGCACTGTTTATATAGTGTTTATGATGGGGCACTGTTTAAATAGTGTTTATGATGGGGGCACTGTTTATATATTGTTTATGATGGGGGCACTGTTTATATAGTGTTTATGATGGGGCACTGTTTAAATAGTGTTTATGATGGGGGCACTGTTTAAATAGTGTTTATGATGGGGGCTCTGTTTAAATAGTGATTATGATGGGGGTACTGTTTATATAGTGTTTATGATGGGGACACTGTTTATATAGTGTTTATGATGGGGGCACTGTTTATATAGTATTTATGATGGGGGCACTGTTTAAATAGAGTTTATGATGGGGCACTGTTTAAATAGTGTTTATGATGGGGGCTCTGTTTATATAGTGTTTATGATGGGGGCACTGTTTATATAGTGTTTATGATGGGGGCACTGTTTATATAGTGTTTATGATGGGGCCACTGTTTATATAGTGTTTATGATGGGGGCACTGTTTATATAGTGTTTATGATGGGGCACTGTTTAAATAATGTTTATGATGGGGCACTGTTTAAATAGTGTATATGATGGGGCACTGTTTAAATAGTGTTTATGATGGGGCACTGTTTATATATTGTTTACGATGGGGCACTGTTTAAATAGTGTTTATGATGGGGGCACTGTTTAAATAGTGTTTATGATGGGGCACTGTTTGTATAGGGTTTATGATGGGTAACATTTTAAAGGCTGTATATGATGGAGCACTGTTTAAATAGTGTTTATGATGGGGGCACTGTTTAAATAGTGTTTATGATGGGGCACTGTTTGTATAGGGTTTATGATGGGTAACATTTTAAAGACTGTATATGATGGAGCACTGTTTAAATAGTGTTTATGATGGGGCACTGTTTTTATCGTGTTTATAATGGGGGCACTGTTATATAGTGTTAATGATGGGGCACTGTTTATATAGTGTTTATGATGGGGGCACTGTTTAAATCGTGTTTATGATGGGGCACTGTTTAAATAATGTCTATGATGGGGCACTTTTTAAATAGTGTTTATGATGGGGGCACTGTTTATATACTGTTTATGATGGGGGCACTGCTTATATAGTGTTTATGATGGGGCGCTGTTTATATAGTGTTTATGATGGGGGCACTGTTTATTTAGTGTTTATGATGGGGGCACTGTTTAAATGGTGTTTATGATGGGGCACTGTTTAAATAGTGTTTTTGATGGGGGCACTGTTTATATAGTGTTTATGATGGCGGCACTGTTTATATAGTGTTTATGATGGGGGCACTGTTTATATAGCGTTTATGATGGGGCACTGTTTATATAGTGTTTATGATGGGGGCACTATTTAAATAGTGCTTATGTTGGGGGCACTGTTTAAATATTGTTTATGATGGGGGCACTGTTTATATAGTGTTTATGATGGGGGCACTGTTTAAATATTGTTTATGATGGGGGCACTGTTTATATAGTGTTTATGATGGGGGCACTGTTTATATATTGTTTATGATGGGGCAATGTTTATATAGTGTTTATGATGGGGGCACTGTTTAAATAGTGTTTATGATGGGGCACTGTTTAATTTGAATTTATGATGGGGGCACTGTTTAAATATTGTTTATGATGGGGCACTGTTAATATAGTGTTTATGATGGGGGCACTGTTTATATAGTGTTTATGATGGGGCACTGTTTATATAGTGTTTATGATGGGGCACTGTTTATATAGTGTTTATGATGGGGGCACTGTTTAAATTGTGTTTATGATGGGGCACTGTTTAATTAGAATTTATGATGGGGGCACTGTTTAAATAGTGTTTATGATCGGGGCACTGTTTAATTAGAATTTATGATGGGGGCACTGTTTAAATAGTGTTTATGATGGGGCACTGTTTAAGTAGTGTTTATGATGAGGCACTGTTTAAATAGTGTTTATGATGGGGGCACTGTTTATATAGTGTTTATGATGGGGGCACTGTTTAAATAGTGTTTATGATGGGGCACTGTTTATATAGTGTTTATGATGGGGCACTGTTTAAATAGTGTTTATGATGGGGGCACTGTTTATATATTGTTTATGATGGGGGCACTGTTTATATAGTGTTTATGATGGGGCACTGTTTAAATAGTGTTTATGATGGGGGCACTGTTTAAATAGTGTTTATGATGGGGGCTCTGTTTAAATAGTGTTTATGATGGGGGTACTGTTTATATAGTGTTTATGATGGGGACACTGTTTATATAGTGTTTATGATGGGGGCACTGTTTATATAGTATTTATGATGGGGGCACTGGTTAAATAGAGTTTATGATGGGGCACTGTTTAAATAGTGTTTATGATGGGGGCTCTGTTTATATAGTGTTTATGATGGGGGCACTGTTTATATAGTGTTTATGATGGGGGCACTGTTTAAATAGTGTTTATGATGGGGCCACTGTTTATATAGTGTTTATGATGGGGGCACTGTTTATATAGTGTTTATGATGTGGCACTGTTTAAATAATGTTTATGATGGGGCACTGTTTAAATAGTGTATATGATGGGGCACTGTTTAAATAGTGTTTATGATGGGGCACTGTTTATATATTGTTTATGATGGGGCACTGTTTAAATAGTGTTTATGATGGGGGCACTGTTTAAATAGTGTTTATGATTGGGCACTGTTTGTATAGGGTTTATGATGGGTAACATTTTAAAGGCTGTATATGATGGAGCACTGTTTAAATAGTGTTTATGATGGGGGCACTGTTTAAATAGTGTTTATGATGGGGCACTGTTTGTATAGGGTTTATGATGGGTAACATTTTAAAGACTGTATATGATGGAGCACTGTTTAAATAGTGTTTATGATGGGGCACTGTTTTTATAGTGTTTATAATGGGGGCACTGTTTATATAGTGTTAATGATGGGGCACTGTTTATATAGTGTTTATGATGGGGGCACTGTTTAAATCGTGTTTATGATGGGGCACTGTTTAAATAATGTCTATGATGGGGCACTTTTTAAATAGTGTTTATGATGGGGGCACTGTTTATATACTGTTTATGATGGGGGCACTGCTTATATAGTGTTTATGATGGGGGCACTGTTTATATAGTGTTTATGATGGGGGCACTGTTTAAATAGTGTTTATGATGGGGGCACTGTTTAAATAGTGTTTTTGATGGGGGCACTGTTTATATAGTGTTTTTGATGGGGGCACTGTTTATATAGTGTTTATGATGGGGGCACTGTTTAAATAGTGTTTATGATGGGGGCACTTTTTATATAGTGTTTATGATGGGGGCACTGTTTAAATAGTGTTTATGATGGGGGCACTTTTTATATAGTGTTTATGATGGGACACTGTTTAAATAGTGTTTATGTTGGGGGCACTGTTTAAATATTGTTTATGATGGGGGCACTGTTTATATAATGTTTATGATGGGGGCACTGTTTAAATATTGTTTATGATGGGGGCACTGTTTATATAGTGTTTATGATGGGGGCACTGTTTATATACTGTTTATGATGGGGCACTGTTTATATAGTGTCTATGATGGGGGCACTATATAAGTAGTGTTTATGTTGGAGGCACTGTTTATATAGTGTTTATGATTGGGCACTGTTTATATAGTGTTTATGATGGGGGCACTATATAAATAGTGTTTATGATGGGGGCACTATATAAATAGTGTTTATGTTTGGGGCACTGTTTATATAGTGTTTATGATGGGGCACTGTTTATATAGTGTTTATGATGGGGGCACTATTTAAATAGTGTTTATGTTGGGGGCACTGTTTATATAGTGTTTATGATGGGGGCACTATTTAAATAGTGTTTATGTTGGGGGCAATGTTTATATAGTGTTTAAGATGGGGCACTGTTTATATAGTGTTTATGATGGCGGAACTGTTTATATATTGTCTAAGATGGGATACTGTTTATATAGTCTTTATGATGGCGGCACTGTTTAAATAGTGTTTATGACTGAGGCACTATTTATATAGGGTTCATGGTGGCTAACTGTTTAAATAGTGTTTATGATGGGGCACTGTTTAAATGGCGTTTATGATGGGGGCACTGTTTATATAGTGTTTATGATGGGGGCACTATTTAAATAGTGTTTATGTTGGAGGCACTGTTTATATAGTGTTTAAGATGGGGCACTGTTTATATAGTGTTTATGATGGGGCGCTGTTTATATAGTGTTTATGATGGGGGCACTGTTTATATAGTGTTTATGATGGGGGCACTGTTTAAATAGTGTTTATGATGGGGGCACTGTTTAAATAGTGTTTTTGATGGGGGCACTGTTTATATAGTGTTTTTGATGGGGGCACTGTTTAAATAGTGTTTATGATGGGGGCACTGTTTATATAGTGTTTATGATGGGGCACTGTTTATATAGTGTTTATGATGGGGGCACTATTTAAATAGTGTTTATGTTGGGGGCACTGTTTAAATATTGTTTATGATGGGGGCACTGTTTATATAGTGTTTATGATGGGGGCACTGTTTAAATATTGTTTATGATGGGGGCACTGTTTATATAGTGTTTATGATGGGGGCACTGTTTATATAGTGTTTATGATGGGGCAATGTTTATATAGTGTTTATGATGGGGGCACTGTTTAAATAGTGTTTATGATGGGGTACTGTTTAATTTGAATTTATGATGGGGGCACTGTTCAAATAGTGTTTATGATGGGGCACTGTTTATACAGTGTTTATGATGGGGGCACTGTTTATATAGTGTTTATGATGGGGCACTGTTTATATAGTGTTTATGATGGGGCACTGTTTATATAGTGTTTATGATGGGGGCACTGTTTAAATAGTGTTTATGATGGGGCACTGTTTAATTAGAATTTATGATGGGGGCACTGTTTAAATAGTGTTTATGATCGGGGCACTGTTTAATTAGAATTTATGATGGGGGCACTGTTTAAATAGTGTTTATGATGGGGCACTGTTTAAGTAGTGTTTATGATGAGGCACTGTTTAAATAGTGTTTATGATGGGGGCACTGTTTATATAGTGTTTAAGATGGGGGCACTGTTTAAATAGTGTTTATGATGGGGCACTGTTTATATAGTGTTTATGATGGGGCACTGTTTAAATAGTGTTTATGATGGGGGCACTGTTTATATAGTGTTTATGATGGGGGCACTGTTTATATAGTGTTTATGATGGGGCACTGTTTAAATAGTGTTTATGATGGGGGCACTGTTTAAATAGTGTTTATGATGGGGGCTCTGTTTAAATAGTGTTTATGATGGGGGTACTGTTTATATAGTGTTTATGATGGGGACACTGTTTATATAGTGTTTATGATGGGGGCACTGTTTATATAGTATTTATGATGGGGGCACTGTTTAAATAGAGTTTATGATGGGGCACTGTTTATATAGTGTTTATGATGGGGGCACTGTTTATATAGTGTTTATGATGGGGGCACTGTTTATATAGTGTTTATGATGGGGGCACTGTTTATATAGTGTTTATGATGGGGCCCCTGTTTACATAGTGTTTATGATGGGGGCACTGTTTATATAGTGTTTATGATGGGGCACTGTTTAAATAATGTTCATGATGGGGCACTGTTTAAATAGTGTATATGATGGGGCACTGTTTAAATAGTGTTTATGATGGGGCACTGTTTATATAGTGTTTATGATGGGGCACTGTTTAAATAGTGTTTATGATGGGGGCACTGTTTAAATAGTGTTTATGATGGGGCACTGTTTGTATAGGGTTTATGATGGGTAACATTTTAAAGGCTGTATATGATGGAGCACTGTTTAAATAGTGTTTATGATGGGGCACTGTTTAAGTAGTGTTTATGATGGGGCACTGTTTGTATAGGGTTTATGATGGGTAACATTTTAAAGACTGTATATGATGGAGCACTGTTTAAATAGTGTTTATGATGGGGCACTGTTTTTATAGTGTTTATAATGGGGGCACTGTTTATATAGTGTTAATGATGGGGCACTGTTTATATAGTGTTTATGATGGGGGCACTGTTTAAATGGTGTTTATGATGGGGCACTGTTTAAATAATGTCTATGATGGGGCACTTTTGAAATAGTGTTTATGATGGGGGCACTGTTTATATAGTGTTTATGATGGGGGCACTGTTTATATAGTGTTTAAGATGGGGCGCTGTTTATATAGTGTTTATGATGGGGGCACTGTTTATATAGTGTTTATGATGGGGGCACTGTTTAAATAGTGTTTATGATGGGGGCACTGTTTAAATAGTGTTTTTGATGGGGGCACTGTTTATATAGTGTTTTTGATGGGGGCACTGTTTATATAGTGTTTATGATGGGGGCACTGTTTAAATAGTGTTTATGATGGGGGCACTGTTTATATAGTGTTTATGATGGGGCACTGTTTAAATAGTGTTTATGTTGGGGGCACTGTTTAAATATTGTTTATGATGGGGGCACTGTTTATATAGTGTTTATGATGGGGGCACTGTTTAAATATTGTTTATGATGGGGGCACTGTTTATATAGTGTTTATGATGGGGGCACTGTTTATATAGTGTTTTGTGATGGGGCACTGTTTATATAGTGTTTATGATGGGGGCACTATATAAATAGTATTTATGTTGGAGGCACTGTTTATATAGTGTTTATGATGGGGCACTGTTTATATAGTGTTTATGATGGGGGCACTATATAAGTAGTGTTTATGATGGGGGCACTACATAAATAGTGTTTATGTTTGGGGCACTGTTTATATAGTGTTTATGATGGGGCACTGTTTATATAGTGTTTATGATGGGGGCACTATTTAAATAGTGTTTATGTTGGGGGCACTGTTTATATAGTGTTTATGATGGGGGCACTATTTAAATAGTGTTTATGTTGGGGGCACTGTTTATATAGTGTTTAAGATGGGGCACTGTTTATATAGTGTTTATGATGGCGGAACTGTTTATATATTGTCTAAGATGGGGCACTGTTTATATAGTCTTTATGATGGCGGCACTGTTTAAATAGTGTTTATGACTGAGGCACTATTTATATAGGGTTTATGGTGGCTAACTGTTTAAATATGTTTATGATGGGGCACTGTTTAAATAGCGTTTATGATGGGGGCACTGTTTATATAGTGTTTATGATGATGGCACTATTTAAATAGTGTTTATGTTGGGGGCACTGTTTATATAGTGTTTAAGATGGGGCACTGTTTATATAGTGTTTATGATGGGGGCACTGTTTATATATTGTCTAAGATGGGGCACTGTTTATATAGTCTTTATGATGGCGGCACTGTTTAAATAGTGTTTATGACTGAGGCACTATTTATATAGGGTTTATGGTGGCTAACTGTTTAAATAGTGTTTATGATGGGGCACTGTTTAAATAGCGTTTATGATGGGGGCACTGTTTATATAGTGTTTATGATGGGGGCACTATTTAAATAGTGTTTATGTTGGGGGCACTGTTTATATAGTGTTTATGATGGCGGAACTGTTTATATAGTGTTTATGATGGGGGCACTGTTTAAACAGTGTTTATGATGGGGGCACTGTTTATATATTGTTTATGATGGGGGAACTGTTTATATAGTGTTTATGATGGGGGCACTGTTTAAATAGTGTTTATGATGGGGGCACTGTTTAAATAGTGTTTATGATGGGGGCACTGTTTATATATTGTCTAAGATGGGGCACTGATTATATGGTGTTTATGACTGAGGCACTATTTATATAGGGTTTATGGTGGCTAACTGTTTATATAGTGTTTATGATGGGGGCACTGTTTAAATAGTGTTTATGATGGGGGCACTGTTTATATAGTTTTTATAATGGGTCACTGTTTAAATTGTTTACACCACACAACTCTCACAGCACTACACCACTGCCCACCCCATTCCCACAGCGCTACACCACTGCCCACACCACTCCCACAGCGCTACATCACAAACTGCACCACTCCCACAGCACTACACCACTGCACACACCACACCAACATCTCTACACCAGTGCCAACAACACTCCCACATCACTACACCCCTGCCCAAACCACACCCAAAGCTCTACACCGCTGCCCACACCACTCCAGCAGCATAACACAACTGCCCACATCACCCTTCACAGCGCTACACCACTGCCCACACAACACCCGCAGCTCTACACCACTGCCCACATCATCCCCGCAGCAGTGCACCACTGCCCACACCACTCCCACAGCACAACACCACTGCCCACACCACTCCGACAGCACTACACCTATTCCCACACCACTCCCACAGCGCTACACAACTTCCAACACCATTCCCACAGCACTACACCGCTGCCCACACCAGTCCCACAGCGCTACACCACTGCCCACAGCACTCCCACAGCGCTACACCACTGCTCACACCACTCCCACAGCACTACACCACAAACCACACCACTCCAACAGCACTAATCCACAACCCACACCACTCCCACAGCGCTACACCACTGCCCACAGCACTCACACAACGCTACACCAGTGACCACAACACACACACACAGTGCTACACCACTACACACACCACTCCCACAGCGCTACACCACTTCCCACACCACTCCAGCAGCGCTACACCACTGCCCACACTACTCCCACAGCGCTACACCACTGCCCACACCACTCCCACAGCGTTACACCACTGCCCACACCAAACCACAGCGCTACACCACTGTACAAACCACTCCCACAGCGCTACACCACTGTACAAACCACTCCCACAGCGCTAGACCACTGCCCACACCACTCCCACAGCACTACACCACTGCCCACACCACTCCCACAGCGCTACACCACTGCACACACCACTCCCACAGCACAACACCACTGCTCACACCACTCCCACAGCACTACACCACTGCACACACCACTCCCACAGCACAACACCACTGCTCACACCACTCCCACAGCACTACGCCACTCCCCACAACACTCCCATAGCGCTACATCACTGGCCACACCACACCCACGGCGCTACACAACTGCCCACACCACTCCCACAGCGCTACAGCACAACCCACACCACTCCCACAGCACTACACCACTGCGCACACCACTCCCACTGCGCGACACCACAACCCACACCACTCCCACAGCGCTACACCACTGCCCACACCAATCCCACAGCGCTACACCCCAACCCACACCACTCCCACAGCGCTACACCACTGCCCACACCAATCCCACAGCACTACACCACTGCGCACACCACTCCCACAGCGCTACACCACAGCCCACACCATTCCCACAGTGCTACACCACTGCCCACACCAATCCCACAGCACTACACCACTGCGCACACCACTCCCACAGCGCTACACCACAACCCACACCACTCCCACAGCGCTACACCACTGCCCACACCAATCCCACAGCGCTACACCACAACCCACACCACTCCCACAGCGCTACACCACTGCCCACACCAATCCCACAGCACTACACCACTGCGCACACCACTCCCACAGCGCTACACCACAGCCCACACCATTCCCACAGCGCTACACCACTGCCCACACAACTCACACAGCAATACACCATTGCCCACACCAGTCACACAGCGCTACACCACTCCCCACACCACTCCCACAGCACTACACCCTGCCCACACCACTCCCACAGCACTACACCCCTGCCCACATCACTCCCACAGCCCTACACCCCTGCCCACACCACTCCCGCAGCGCTACACCACAACCCACACAACTCACACAGCAATACAGAATTGCCCCCACCACTCCCACAGTGCTACACCACTGACCACAACACTCCCAAAGCACGACACCACTGCCCACACCACTCCCATAGCAATACACCACTGCCCACACCACCCCCACAGCACTACACCACTGCCTACACCACTCCCACAGCACTACAACACTGCCCACACCACTCCCACAGCGCTACACCACAACCCACACCACTTCCACAGCACTACACCACTGCCCTCACTAGTCCCACAGCGCTACACCACTGCCCACACCACTGCCGCCGCATTTAACCAATGCCCAGATCACTCCCACAGCACTACACCACTGCCCTCACTAGTCCCACAGAGCTACACCACTACTCACAACACTCCCACAGCGCTAGACGAATGCCCACACCACTCCCCGAGCGCTACACCACTGCCCACACCAGTCCCAGAGCACTACACCACTGACCACAACACTCCCACAGCATAACACCACTGCCCACACCACTCCCAAAGCGCTACACCACAACCCACACCACTCCCACAGCACTAGACCACTGCGCACACCACTCCCACAGCACTACACCACTGCCCACACCACTCCCGCCGCATTAAACCAATGCCCACACCACTCCCACAGCACTGACCACTGCCAACACCAGTCCCATAACGCTACACCACTGCCAACACCAGTCCCACAGCGCTACACCACTGACCACAACACTCCCAAAGCGCTACACCACTGCCCACACCACACCCACAGCACTACACCACTGCCCACACCACTCCCACAGCGCGACACCACTGCCCACACCACTCCCACAGCGCGACACCACTGCCCACACCACTCCAACAGCAATACACCACTGCCCACACCACTCCCACAGCGCTACACCACAACCCACACCACTTCCACAGCGCTACACCACAGCCCACACCACTCCCACAGCACTACACCACTGCCCACACCACTCCAACAGAGCTACACCCCTGGCCACAACACTCCCACAGCGCTACACCACTGCCCACAGCACTCCCACAGCACTACACCCCTGGACACACCACTCCCACAGCGCTACACCACTGCCCACACCACTCCCACAGCGCTATACCACTGTCAACACCACTCCCACAGCGCTAGACCACTGCCCACACCTCTCCCACAGCACTACACCACACCCCACACCACTCCCACAGTGCTACACAACTGCGTACACCACTCCCGCAGCACTACACCACTGCCCACACCACTCCCGCTGCTCTACACCACAATCCACATCAGTCCCACAGCGCTACAGCACTGCCCACACCACTCCCACAGCACTGACCGCTGCCAACACCAGTCCCATAGCGCTACACCACAGCCCTCACTAGTCCCACAGCGCTACACCACTGCACACACCAGTCCCATAGCAATACAACACTGCCCACACCATTGCCACAGCGCTACACCACAGCCCACACCACTCCTACAGCGCTACACCACTGCTCACACCACTCCCACAGCACTACACCACTGCCCACAACACTCCCACAGCGCTACACCACATTGCACACCACTCCCACAGCACTACACCACATCCCACACCTCTCCCACAGCACTACACCACTGCCCACACCACTCACGCCGCATTAAACCAATGCCCACACCAATCCCACAGCACTGCACCACCGCCCAAACCACTCCCACAGCACTACACCACTGTCAACACCACTCCCACAGCCCGAGACCACTGCCCACACGACTCCCACAGCGCGCCACCACTGCCCACACCACTCCCACAGCACTACACCACTGCCCACACCACTCCCACAGCACGGCACCACTGCCCACACCACTCCCACAGCGCTACCCCACTGCCCACACCACTCCCACAGCGCTACACCACTGCCCACACCACTCCCACAGGGCTACACAACTGCGTACACCACTCCCGCAGCGCTACAGCACTGCCCACACCTCTCCCACAGCACTGACCGCTGCCAACACCAGTCCCATAGCACTACACCACAGCCCTCACTAGTCCCACAGCGCTACACCACTGCCCACACCACTCCCACAGCGCTACACCACTGCCCACACCACTCCCACAGCGCTACACCACATCGCACACCACTCCCACAGCACTACACCACATCCAACAACACTCCCACAGCATTACACCACTGCCCACACCACACGCACAGCGTTACACCCCTGCCCACACCACACCCAAAGCGCTAGACCACTGCCCACACCACACCCAAAGCGCTACACCACTGCCCACATCACTCCCACAGCACTACACCACTGCCCACACCACTCCCACAGCACTGACCACTGCCAACACCAGTCCCATAGCGCTACACCACTGCCCACACCAGTCCCACAGCGCTACACCACTGCCCACACCACTCCCACAGCGCTACACCACAACCCACACCACTCCCACAGCACTACACCCCTGCCCACATCAGTCCCACAGCGCTACAGCACTGCCCACACCACTCCCACAGCACTGACCGCTGCCAACACCAGTCCCACAGCACTACACCACAGCCCTCACCACTCCCACAGCGCTACAACACTGCCCACACCATTGCAACAGCGCTACACCACTGCCCACACCACTCCAACAGCAATACACCACTGCCCACACCACTCCCACAGCAATACACCACTGCCCACACCACTCCCACAGCGCTACACCACTGCCCACACCACTCCCGCCGCATTTAACCATTGCCCACACCACTCCCACAGCACTGACCGCTGCCAACACCACTCCCACAGCACTACACCACAGCCCTCACCACTCCCACAGCGCTACAACACTGCCCACACCATTGCCACAGCGCTACACCACTGCCCACACCACTCCCACAGCGCGACACCACTGCCCACACCACTCCCACAGCGCTACACCCCTGTCAACACCATCCCACAGCGCTACACAACTGCGCACACCACTCCCACTGCTCTACACCACAACCCACATCAGTCCCACAGCGCTACAGCACTGCCCACACCACTCCCACAGCACTGACCGCTGCCAACACCACTCCCACAGTGCGACACCACAGCCCACACCACTCCAACAGCAATACACCACTGCCCACACCACTCCCACAGCGCGACACCACTGCCCACACTACTCCCACAGCGCTACACCCCTGTCAACACCATTCCCACAGCGCTAGACCACTGCCCACACCACTCCCACAGCGCTACAGCACTGCCCACACCACTCCCACAGCACTGACCGCTGCCAACACAAGTCCCATAGCACTACACCACAGCCCTCACTAGTCCCACAGCGCTACACCACTGCACACACCAGTCCCATAGCACTACAACACTGCGCATACCATTGCCACAGCGCTACACCACTGCCCACACCACTCCCACAGCGCTACACCACTGCCCACACCACTCCCACAGCACTACACCACATCGCACACCACTCCCACAGCACTACACCACTGCCCACACCATACCCACAGCGTTACACCACTCCCACAGCGCTACACCTCTGCCCACA
The DNA here is from genome assembly GCF_964194155.1 of Cetorhinus maximus. NCBI lineage: Eukaryota > Metazoa > Chordata > Chondrichthyes > Lamniformes > Cetorhinidae > Cetorhinus > Cetorhinus maximus. The sequence continues at coordinate 271,497 of NW_027596417.1, forward strand.
CCACACCCACAGCGCTACACCACTGCCCATACCACACCCAAAGCGCTACACCACTGCCCACACAAATCCCGCAGCGCTAGACCACTGCCCATACCACTCCCACAGCCCTACACTAATGCCCACACCACTCCCACAGCACTACACCACTGCCCACACCACTCCCACAGCGCTACACCACTGCCCACACCACTCCCACAGCGCTACACAACTGCCCACACCACTCCCACAGCACTACACCACTGCCCACACCACTCCCGCCGCATTAAACCAATGCCCACACCAGTCCCACAGCGCTACACCACTGCCCACACCACTCCCACAGCACTACACCCCTGGACACACCACTCCCACAGCGCTACACCATTGCCCACACCACTCCCACGGCGTTACACCACTGACCACACCACTCCCACAGCGCTACAGCACTGCCCACACCACTCCCACACCGCAACACCACTGCCCACACAACTCAAACAGCACTACACCACTGCACACACCATCCCACAGCGCTACACAACTGCACACACCACTCCCGCAGCTCTACACCACAACCCACATCAGTCCCACAGCGCTACAGCACTGCCCACACCACTCCCACAGCACTGACCGCTGCAAACACCACTCCCACAGCACTACACCACATCCCTCACCACTCCCACAGCGCTACACCACTGCCCACACCAGTCCCATAGCATTACAACACTGCCCACACCATTGCCACAGCGCTACACCACTGCCCACACCACTCCTACAGCGCTACACCGCTGCACACAGCACTCCCACAGCGCTACACCACTGCCCACACCACTCCCGCCGCATTTAACCACTGCCCACACCACTCCCACAGCGCGACACCACTGCCCACACCACTCCAACAGCGCTACACCACTGCCCACACCACTCCCACAGCACTACACCTCTGCCCACACCACTCCCACAGCACTACACCACTGCCCACACCATCCCACAGCGCTACACAACTGCGCACACCACTCCCGCTGCTCTACACCACAACCCACATCAGTCCCACAGCGCTACAGCACTGCCAACACCACTCCCACAGCACTACACCACAGCCCTCACCACTCCCACAGCGCTACAACACTGCCCACACCATTGCCACAGCGCTACACCACTGCCCACACCACTCCAACAGCAATACACCATTGCCCACACCACTCCCACAGCGCTACACCACTGCCCACACCACTCCCACAGAGCTACACCACTGCCCACACCACTCCCACAGCGCGACACCACTGCCCACACCACTCCAACAGCAATACACCACTGCCCACACCACTCCTACAGCGCTACACCACAACCCACACCACTTCCACAGCGCTACACCACTGCCCACACCACTCCCACAGCGCTACACCACTGCCCACACCACTCCCACAGCGCTACACCACTACCCACACCACTCCCACAGCACTACACCACTATCAACACCACTCCCACAGCGCTAGACCACTGCCCACACCACTCCCACAGCACTGCACCACCGCCCAAACCACTCCCACAGCACTACACCACTATCAACACCACTCCCACAGCGCTAGACCACTGCCCACACGAATCCCACAGCGCTACACCACTACCCACACCACTCCCACAGCGCTACACAACTGCGTACACCACTCCCGCAGCGCTACACCACTGCCCACACCACTCCCGCTGCTCTACACCACAACCCACATCAGTCCCACAGCGCTACAGCACTGCCCACACCACTCCCACAGCACTGACCGCTGCCAACACAAGTCCCATAGCACTACACCACAGCCCTCACTAGTCCCACAGCGCTACACCACTGCACACACCAGTCCCATAGCACTACAACACTGCGCACACCATTGCCACAGCGCTACACCACTGCCCACACCACTCCCACAGCGCTACACCACTGCCCACACCACTCCCACAGCGCTACACCACTGCCCACACCACTCCCACAGCGCTACACCACTGCCCACACCACTCCCACAGCGTTACACAACTGCCCACACCACTCCCACAGCACTACACCACTGCCCACACCACTCCCGCCGCATTAAACCAATGCCCACACCAGTCCCACAGCGCTACACCACTGCCCACACCACTCCCACAGCACTACACCCCTGGACACACCACTCCCACAGCGCTACACCATTGCCCACACCACTCCCACGGCGTTACACCACTGCCCACACCACTCCCACAGCGCTACACCATTGCCCACACCACTCCCACAGCGCTACACCACTGCCCACACCACTCCCACAGCGCTACACCATTGCCCACACCACTCCTACAGCGCTACACCACTGCCCACACCACTCCCACACCGCAACACCACTGCCCACACAACTCAAACAGCGCTACACCATTGCCCACACCACTCCCACAGCGCTACACAACTGCACACACCACTCCCGCAGCTCTACACCACAACCCACATCAGTCCCACAGCGCTACAGCACTGCCCACACAACTCCCACAGCACTGACCGCTGCCAACACCACTCCCACAGCACTACACCACAGCCCTCACCACTCCCACAGCGCTACACCACTGCCCACACCAGTCCCATAGCATTACAACACTGCCCACACCATTGCCACAGCGCTACACCACTGCCCACACCACTCCCACAGCGCGACACCACTGCCCACACCACTCCAACAGCAATACACCACTGCCCACAGCACTCCCACAGCACTACACCCCTGGACACACCACTCCCACAGCACTACACCACTGCCCACACCACTCCCACAGCGCTACACCACTACCCACACCACTCCCACAGCACTACACCACTGCCCACACCACTCCCACAGCGCTACACCACTACCCACACCACTTCCACAGCGCTACACCACTGCCCACACCAATCCCACAGCGCGACACCACTGCCCACACCACTCCCACAGCGCTACACCCCTGTCAACACCACTCCCACAGCGCTACACCATTGCCCACACCACTCCCACAGCGCTACACCCCTGTCAACACCACTCCCACAGCGCTAGACCACTGCCCACACCACTCCCACAGCACTGCACCACCGCCCAAACCACTCCCACAGCACTACACCACTATCAACACCACTCCCACAGCGCTAGACCACTGCCCACACGACTCCCACAGCGCGACACAACTGCGTACACCACTCCCGCAGCGCTACACCACTGCCCACACCACTCCCGCTGCTCTACACCACAGCCCTCACCACTCCCACAGCGCTACACCACAACCCACATCAGTCCCACAGCGCTACAGCACTGCCCACACCACTCCCACAGCACTGACCGCTGCCAACACAAGTCCCATAGCACTACACCACAGCCCTCACTAGTCCCACAGCGCTACACCACTGCACACACCAGCCCCATAGCACTACAACACTGCGCACACCATTGCCACAGCGCTACACCACTGCCCACACCACTCCCACAGCGCTACACCACTGCCCACAAATATCCCGCAGCGCTAGACCACTGCCCATACCACTCCCACAGCACAATACTGATGCCCACACCAGTCCCAGAGCGCTACACCACTGACCACACCACTCCCACAGCCCTACACTAATGCCCACACCACTCCCACAGCACTACACCACTGCACACACCACTCCCACAGCGCTACACCACTGCCCACACCACTCCCACAGCGCTACACAACTGCCCACACCACTCCCACAGCACTACACCACTGCCCACACCACTCCCGCCGCATTAAACCAATGCCCACACCAGTCCCACAGCGCTACACCACTGCCCACACCACTCCCACAGCACTACACCCCTGGACACACCACTCCCACAGCGCTACACCATTGCCCACACCACTCCCACGGCGTTACACCACTGCCCACACCACTCCCACAGCACTACACCATTGCCCACACCACTCCCACAGCGCTACACCACTGCACACACCACTCCCACAGCACTACACCACTGCCCACACCACTCCCACAGAACTACACCACTGCCCACACCACTCCCACACCGCAACACCACTGCCCACACAACTCAAACAGCGCTACAGCGCTTCCCACACCACTCCCACACCGCAACACCACTGCCCACACAACTCAAACAGCACTACACCACTGCACACACCATCCCACAGCGCTACACAACTGCACACACCACTCCCGCAGCTCTACACCACAACCCACATCAGTCCCACAGCGCTACAGCACTGCCCACACCACTCCCACAGCACTGACCGCTGCCAACACCACTCCCACAGCACTACACCACAGCCTTCACCACTCCCACAGCGCTACACCACTGCCCACACCACTCCTACAGCGCTACACCGCTGCACACAGCACTCCCACAGTGCTACACCACTGCCCACACCACTCCCACAGCCCTACACCACTGCCCACACCACTCCCACAGCGCTACACCACTGCCCACACCACTCCCACAGCGCTACACCACTGCCCACACCACTCCCACAGCGCTACACCACATCGCACACCACTCCCACAGCACTACACCACTGCCCACACCACACCCAGAGCGTTACACCCCTGCCCACACCACACCCAAAGCGCTAGACCACTGCCCACACCACACCCAAAGCGCTAGACCACTGCCCACATCACTCCCACAGCACTACACCACTGCCCACACCACTCCAACAGCGCTACACCACAACGCACACCACTCCCACAGCACTACACCACAGCCCTCACCACTCCCACAGCGCTACAACACTGCCCACACCATTGCCACAGCGCTACACCACTGCCCACACCACTCCAACAGCAATACACCATTGCCCAAACCACTCCCACAGCGCTACACCACTGCCCACACCACTCCCACAGCGCTACAGCACTGCCCACACCACTCCCACAGCGCGACACCACTGCCCACACCACTCCAACAGCAATACACCACTGCCCACACCACTCCCACAGCGCTACACCACAACCCACACCACTTCCACAGCGCTACACCACTGCCCACACCACTCCCACAGCGCGACACCACTGCCCACACCACTCCCACAGCGCTACACCACTGCCCACACCACTCCCACAGCACTACACCACTACCCACACCACTCCCACAGCACTACACCACTATCAACACCACTCCCACAGCGCTAGACCACTGCCCACACCACTCCCACAGCAATGCACCACCGCCCAAACCACTCCCGCTGCTCTACACCACAACCCACATCAGTCCCACAGCGCTACAGCACTGCCCACACCACTCCCCCAGCACTGACCGCTGCCAACACAAGTCCCATAGCACTACACCACAGCCCTCACTAGTCCCACAGCGCTACACCACTGCACACACCAGTCCCATAGCACTACAACACTGCGCACACCATTGCCACAGCGCTACACCACTGCCCACACCACTCCCACAGCGCTACACCACTGCCCACACCACTCCCACAGCTCTACACCACTGCCCACACCACTCCCACAGCACTACACCCCTGGACACACCACTCCCACAGCGCTACACCATTGCCCACACCATTCCCACGGCGTTACACCACTGCCCACACCACTCCCACAGCGCTACACCATTGCCCACACCACTCCCACAGCGCTACACCACTGCCCACACCACTCCCACAGCGCTACACCATTGCCCACACCACTCCCACAGCGCTACACCACTGCCCACACCACTCCCACACCGCAACACCACTGCCCACACAACTCAAACTGCGCTACACCATTGCCCACACCACTCCCACAGCGCTACACAACTGCACACACCACTCCCGCAGCTCTACACCACAACCCACATCAGTCCCACAGCGCTACACCACAACCCACATCAGTCCCACAGCACTGACCGCTGCACACACCAGTCCCATAGCACTACACCACTGCCCACACCACTCCCACAGCGCTACACCACTGCCCACAACACTCCCACAGCACTACACCACTGCCCACACCACTCCCACAGCACTACACCACATCCCACACCTCTCCCACAGCGTTACAGCACTCCCACAGCGCTACACCTCTGCCCACACCACACCCACAGCGCTACACCACTGCCCATACCACACCCAAAGCGCTACACCACTGCCCACACAAATCCCGCAGCACTACACCACATCGCACACCACTCCCACAGCGTTACACCACTCCCACAGCGCTACACATCTGCCCACACCACACCCACAGCGCTACACCACTGCCCACACAAATCCCGCAGCGCTAGACCACAGCCCATACCACTCCCACCGCACAATACTGATGCCCACACCAGTCCCAGAGCGCTACACCACTGACCACACCACTCCCACAGCCCTACACCACTGCCCACACCACTCCCACAGCGCTACACCACTGCCCACACCACTCCCACAGCGCTACACAACTGCCCACACCACTCCCACAGCACTACACCACTGCCCACACCACTCCCGCCGCATTAAACCAATGCCCACACCACTCCCACAGCGCTACACCACTGCCCACACCACTCCCACAGCACTACACCCCTGGACACACCACTCCCATAGCACTACACCACAGCCCTCACTAGTCCCACAGCGCTACACCACATCGCACACCACTCCCACAGCACTACACCACATCCCACACCTCTCCCACAGCACTACACCACTGCCCACACCACTCCCACAGCGCTACACCTCTGCCCACACCACACCCACATCGCTACACCACTGCCCACACCACACCCAAAGCGCTACACCACTGCCCACACCACTCCCACAGCACAATACTGATGCCCACACCAGTCCCAGAGCGCTGCAGCACTGACCACTCCACTCCCACAGCGCTACACCACAACCTGCACCACTCCCACAGCACTACACCACTGCGCACACCACTCCCACAGCACTACACCACTGCCCACACCACTCCCGCCGCATTAAACCAATGCCCACACCTCTCCCACAGCACTACACCACTGCCCACACCATCCCACAGCGCTACACCACTGCCCACACCACACCCACAGCGCTACACCACTGCCCACACCACTCCCACAGCACTGACCGCTGCCAACACCACTCCCACAGCGCTACACCACTGCCCACACCATTGCCACAGTGCTACACCACTGCCCACACCACTCCCACAGCGCTACACCACATCCCACACCACTCCCGCAGCTCTACACCACTGCCCACACCACTCCCACAGCGCTACACCACTGCCCACACCAATCTCAGTGCACCACCACTGCCCAAACCACTCCCACAGCGCTACACCACTGCCCAAACCACTCCCACAGCGCTACACCACTGCACAAACCACTCCCACAGCGCTACACCACTGCCCACACAACTCACACAGCAATACAGAATTGCCAACACCAGTCCCATAGTACTACACAACAGCCCTCACTAGTCCCCAGCGCTACACCACTGCCCACACCAATCTCAGTGCACCAACACTGCCCAAAACACTCCCGCAGCGCTACACCACAACTCACACAACTCACACAGCAATACAGAATTGCCCACACCACTCCCACAGTGCTACACCACTGAACACAGCACTCCCAAAGCACGACACCAATGCCCACACCACTCCCATAGCAATACACCACTGCCCACACCACCCCCACAGCACTACACCACTGCTTACACCACTCCAACAGCACCACACCACTGCCCACACCACTCCGACAGCACTACACCTATTCCCACACCACTCCCACAGCGCTACACAACTTCCAACACCATTCCCACAGCACTACACCGCTGCCCACACCAGTCCCACAGCGCTACACCACTGCCCACAGCACTCCCACAGCGCTACACCACTGCTCACACCACTCCCACAGCACTACACCACAAACCACACCACTCCAACAGCACTAATCCACAACCCACACCACTCCCACAGCGCTACACCACTGCCCACAGCACTCACACAACGCTACACCAGTGACCACAACACACACACACAGTGCTACACCACTACACACACCACTCCCACAGCGCTACACCACTTCCCACACCACTCCAGCAGCGCTACACCACTGCCCACACTACTCCCACAGCGCTACACCACTGCCCACACCACTCCCACAGCGTTACACCACTGCCCACACCAAACCACAGCGCTACACCACTGTACAAACCACTCCCACAGCGCTACACCACTGTACAAACCACTCCCACAGCGCTAGACCACTGCCCACACCACTCCCACAGCACTACACCACTGCCCACACCACTCCCACAGCGCTACACCACTGCACACACCACTCCCACAGCACAACACCACTGCTCACACCACTCCCACAGCACTACACCACTGCACACACCACTCCCACAGCACAACACCACTGCTCACACCACTCCCACAGCACTACGCCACTCCCCACAACACTCCCATAGCGCTACATCACTGGCCACACCACACCCACGGCGCTACACAACTGCCCACACCACTCCCACAGCGCTACAGCACAACCCACACCACTCCCACAGCACTACACCACTGCGCACACCACTCCCACTGCGCGACACCACAACCCACACCACTCCCACAGCGCTACACCACTGCCCACACCAATCCCACAGCGCTACACCACAACCCACACCACTCCCACAGCGCTACACCACTGCCCACACCAATCCCACAGCACTACACCACTGCGCACACCACTCCCACAGCGCTACACCACAGCCCACACCATTCCCACAGTGCTACACCACTGCCCACACCAATCCCACAGCACTACACCACTGCGCACACCACTCCCACAGCGCTACACCACAACCCACACCACTCCCACAGCGCTACACCACTGCCCACACCAATCCCACAGCGCTACACCACAACCCACACCACTCCCACAGCGCTACACCACTGCCCACACCAATCCCACAGCACTACACCACTGCGCACACCACTCCCACAGCGCTACACCACAGCCCACACCATTCCCACAGCGCTACACCACTGCCCACACAACTCACACAGCAATACACCATTGCCCACACCAGTCACACAGCGCTACACCACTCCCCACACCACTCCCACAGCACTACACCCTGCCCACACCACTCCCACAGCACTACACCCCTGCCCACATCACTCCCACAGCCCTACACCCCTGCCCACACCACTCCCGCAGCGCTACACCACAACCCACACAACTCACACAGCAATACAGAATTGCCCCCACCACTCCCACAGTGCTACACCACTGACCACAACACTCCCAAAGCACGACACCACTGCCCACACCACTCCCATAGCAATACACCACTGCCCACACCACCCCCACAGCACTACACCACTGCCTACACCACTCCCACAGCACTACAACACTGCCCACACCACTCCCACAGCGCTACACCACAACCCACACCACTTCCACAGCACTACACCACTGCCCTCACTAGTCCCACAGCGCTACACCACTGCCCACACCACTGCCGCCGCATTTAACCAATGCCCAGATCACTCCCACAGCACTACACCACTGCCCTCACTAGTCCCACAGAGCTACACCACTACTCACAACACTCCCACAGCGCGAGACGAATGCCCACACCACTCCCCGAGCGCTACACCACTGCCCACACCAGTCCCAGAGCACTACACCACTGACCACAACACTCCCACAGCATAACACCACTGCCCACACCACTCCCAAAGCGCTACACCACAACCCACACCACTCTCACAGCACTAGACCACTGCGCACACCACTCCCACAGCACTACACCACTGCCCACACCACTCCCGCCGCATTAAACCAATGCCCACACCACTCCCACAGCACTGACCACTGCCAACACCAGTCCCATAACGCTACACCACTGCCAACACCAGTCCCACAGCGCTACACCACTGACCACAACACTCCCAAAGCGCTACACCACTGCCCACACCACACCCACAGCACTACACCACTGCCCACACCACTCCCACAGCGCGACACCACTGCCCACACCACTCCCACAGCGCGACACCACTGCCCACACCACTCCAACAGCAATACACCACTGCCCACACCACTCCAACAGAGCTACACCCCTGGCCACAACACTCCCACAGCGCTACACCACTGCCCACAGCACTCCCACAGCACTCCACCCCTGGACACACCACTCCCACAGCGCTACACCACTGCCCACACCACTCCCACAGCGCTATACCACTGTCAACACCACTCCCACAGCGCTAGACCACTGCCCACACCTCTCCCACAGCACTACACCACACCCCACACCACTCCCACAGTGCTACACAACTGCGTACACCACTCCCGCAGCACTACACCACTGCCCACACCACTCCCGCTGCTCTACACCACAATCCACATCAGTCCCACAGCGCTACAGCACTGCCCACACCACTCCCACAGCACTGACCGCTGCCAACACCAGTCCCATAGCGCTACACCACAGCCCTCACTAGTCCCACAGCGCTACACCACTGCACACACCAGTCCCATAGCAATACAACACTGCCCACACCATTGCCACAGCGCTACACCACTGCCCACACCACTCCTACAGCGCTACACCACTGCTCACACCACTCCCACAGCACTACACCACTGCCCACAACACTCCCACAGCGCTACACCACATCGCACACCACTCCCACAGCACTACACCACATCCCACACCTCTCCCACAGCACTACACCACTGCCCACACCACTCACGCCGCATTAAACCAATGCCCACACCAATCCCACAGCACTGCACCACCGCCCAAACCACTCCCACAGCACTACACCACTGTCAACACCACTCCCACAGCCCGAGACCACTGCCCACACGACTCCCACAGCGCGCCACCACTGCCCACACCACTCCCACAGCACTACACCACTGCCCACACCACTCCCACAGCACTACACCACTGCCCACACCACTCCCACAGCGCTACCCCACTGCCCACACCACTCCCACAGCACTACACCACTGCCCACACCACTCCCACAGGGCTACACAACTGCCCACACCACTCCCACAGCGCTACCCCACTGCCCACACCACTCCCACAGCACTACACCACTGCCCACACCACTCCCACAGGGCTACACAACTGCGTACACCACTCCCGCAGCGCTACAGCACTGCCCACACCTCTCCCACAGCACTGACCGCTGCCAACACCAGTCCCATAGCACTACACCACAGCCCTCACTAGTCCCACAGCGCTACACCACTGCCCACACCACTCCCACAGCGCTACACCACTGCCCACACCACTCCCACAGCGCTACACCACATCGCACACCACTCCCACAGCACTACACCACATCCAACACCACTCCCACAGCACTACACCACTGCCCACACCACACCCACAGCGTTACACCCCTGCCCACACCACACCCAAAGCGCTAGACCACTGCCCACACCACACCCAAAGCGCTAGACCACTGCCCACATCACTCCCACAGCACTACACCACTGCCCACACCACTCCAACAGCGCTACACCACAACGCACACCACTCCCACAGCACTACACCACTGCGCACACCACTCCCACAGCACTGACCACTGCCAACACCAGTCCCATAGCGCTACACCACAGCCCTCACCACTCCCACAGCGCTACAACACTGCCCACACCATTGCCACAGCGCTACACCACTGCCCACACCACTCCAACAGCAATACACCATTGCCCAAACCACTCCCACAGCGCTACACCACTGCCCACACCACTCCCACAGCGCTACAGCACTGCCCACACCACTCCCACAGCGCGACACCACTGCCCACACCACTCCAACAGCAATACACCACTGCCCACACCACTCCCACAGCGCTACACCACAACCCACACCACTTCCACAGCGCTACACCACTGCCCACACCACTCCCACAGCGCGACACCACTGCCCACACCACTCCCACAGCGCTACACCACTGCCCACACCACTCCCACAGCACTACACCACTACCCACACCACTCCCACAGCACTACACCACTATCAACACCACTCCCACAGCGCTAGACCACTGCCCACACCACTCCCACAGCAATGCACCACCGCCCAAACCACTCCCGCTGCTCTACACCACAACCCACATCAGTCCCACAGCGCTACAGCACTGCCCACACCACTCCCCCAGCACTGACCGCTGCCAACACAAGTCCCATAGCACTACACCACAGCCCTCACTAGTCCCACAGCGCTACACCACTGCACACACCAGTCCCATAGCACTACAACACTGTGCACACCATTGCCACAGCGCTACACCACTGCCCACACCACTCCCACAGCGCTACACCACTGCCCACACCACTCCCACAGCTCTACACCACTGCCCACACCACTCCCACAGCACTACACCCCTGGAAACACCACTCCCACAGCGCTACACCATTGCCCACACCATTCCCACGGCGTTACACCACTGCCCACACCACTCCCACAGCGCTACACCATTGCCCACACCACTCCCACAGCGCTACACCACTGCCCACACCACTCCCACAGCGCTACACCATTGCCCACACCACTCCCACAGCGCTACACCACTGCCCACACCACTCCCACACCGCAACACCACTGCCCACACAACTCAAACAGCGCTACACCATTGCCCACACCACTCCCACAGCGCTACACAACTGCACACACCACTCCCGCAGCTCTACACCACAACCCACATCAGTCCCACAGCGCTACACCACTGCCCACACCAGTCCCATAGCATTACAACACTGCCCACACCATTGCCACAGCGCTACAGCACTGCCCACACCACTCCCACAGCACTGACCGCTGCCAACACCACTCCCACAGCACTACACCACAGCCCTCACCACTCCCACAGCGCTACACCACTGCCCACACCATTGCCACAGCGCTACACCACTGCCCACACCACTCCTACAGCGCTACACCGCTGCACACACCACTCCCCCAGCGCTTCACCACTGGCCACAACACTCCTACAGCGCTACACCACTGCCCACACCACTCCCACAGCACTACACCCCTGGACACACCACTCCCACAGCACTACACCACTGCCCACACCACTCCCACAGCGCTACACCACTGCCCACACCACTCCCGCTGCTCTACACCACAACCCACATCAGTCCCACAGCACTGACCGCTGCACACACCAGTCCCATAGCACTACAACACTGCCCAGACCACTCCCATAGCACTACACCACTGCCCACACCACTCCCACAGCGCTACACCACATCCCACACCTCTCCCACAGCGTTACACCACTGCCCACACCACACCCACAGCGCTACACCACTGCCCATACCACACCCAAAGCGCTACACCACTGCCCACACAAATCCCGCAGCACTACACCACATCGCACACCACTCCCACAGCGTTACACCACTCCCACAGCGCTACACATCTGCCCACACCACTCCCACAGTGTTACACCACTCCCACAGCGCTACACATCTGCCCACACCACACCCACAGCGCTACAACACTGCCCACACAAATCCATCAGCGCTAGACCACAGCCCATACCACTCCCACAGCACAATACTGATGCCCACACCAGTCCCAGAGCGCTACACCACTGACCACACCACTCCCACAGCCCTACACCACTGCCCACACCACTCCCACAGCGCTACATCACTGCCCACACCACTCCCACAGCGCTACACAACTGCCCACACCACTCCCACAGCACTACACCACTGCCCACACCACTCCCGCCGCATTAAACCAATGCCCACACCACTCCCACAGCGCTACACCACTGCCCACACCAGTCCCACAGCGCTACACCACTGCCCACACCACTCCCACAGCACTACACCACTGGACACACCACTCCCACAGCGCTACACCACTGCCCACACCACTCCCACAGCGTTACACCACTGCCCACACCACTCCCACAGCACTGACCGCTGCCAACACCAGTCCCATAGCACTACACCACAGCCCTCACTAGTCCCACAGCGCTACACCACATCGCACACCACTCCCACAGCACTACACCACATCCCACACCTCTCCCACAGCACTACACCACTGCCCACACCACTCCCACAGCACAATACTGATGCCCACACCAGTCCCAGAGCGCTGCAGCACTGACCACTCCACTCCCACAGCGCTACACCACAACCTGCACCACTCCCACAGCACTACACCACTGCCCACACCACTCCCGCCGCATTAAACCAATGCCCACACCTCTCCCACAGCATTGACCACTGCCAACACCAGTCCCATAGCGCTACACCACTGCCCACACCACTCTCACAGCGCTACACCACTGCCCACACCACTCCCGCTGCTCTACACCACAACCCACATCAGTCCCACAGCACTGACCGCTGCACACACCAGTCCCATAGCACTACACCACTGCCCACACCACTCCCACAGCGCTACACCACTGCCCACAACACTCTCACAGCACTACACCACTGCCCACACCACTCTCACAGCACTACACCACATCCCACACCTCTCCCACAGCGTTACAGCACTCCCACAGCGCTACACCTCTGCCCACACCACACCCACAGCGCTACACCACTGCCCATACCACACCCAAAGCGCTACACCACTGCCCACACAAATCCCGCAGCACTACACCACATCGCACACCACTCCCACAGCGTTACACCACTCCCACAGCGCTACACATCTGCCCACACCACACCCACAGCGCTACACCACTGCCCACACAAATCCCGCAGCGCTAGACCACAGCCCATACCACTCCCACAGCACAATACTGATGCCCACACCAGTCCCAGAGCGCTACACCACTGACCACACCACTCCCACAGCCCTACACCACTGCCCACACCACTCCCATAGCACTACACCACAGCCCTCACTAGTCCCACAGCGCTACACCACATCGCACACCACTCCCACAGCACTACACCACATCCCACACCTCTCCCACAGCACTACACCACTGCCCACACCACTCCCACAGCGCTACACCTCTGCCCACACCACACCCACATCGCTACACCACTGCCCACACCACACCCAAAGCGCTACACCACTGCCCACACCACTCCCACAGCACAATACTGATGCCCACACCAGTCCCAGAGCGCTGCAGCACTGACCACTCCACTCCCACAGCGCTACACCACAACCTGCACCACTCCCACAGCACTACACCACTGCGCACACCACTCCCACAGCACTACACCACTGCCCACACCACTCCCGCCGCATTAAACCAATGCCCACACCTCTCCCACAGCACTACACCACTGCCCACACCATCCCACAGCGCTACACCACTGCCCACACCACACCCACAGCGCTACACCACTGCCCACACCACTCCCACAGCACTGACCGCTGCCAACACCACTCCCACAGCGCTACACCACTGCCCACACCATTGCCACAGTGCTACACCACTGCCCACACCACTCCCACAGCGCTACACCACATCCCACACCACTCCCGCAGCTCTACACCACTGCCCACACCACTCCCACAGCGCTACACCACTGCCCACACCAATCTCAGTGCACCACCACTGCCCAAACCACTCCCACAGCGCTACACCACTGCCCAAACCACTCCCACAGCGCTACACCACTGCACAAACCACTCCCACAGCGCTACACCACTGCCCACACCACTCCCGCAGCGCTACACCACAACCCACACAACTCACACAGCAATACAGAATTGCCAACACCAGTCCCATAGTACTACACAACAGCCCTCACTAGTCCCCAGCGCTACACCACTGCCCACACCAATCTCAGTGCACCAACACTGCCCAAAACACTCCCGCAGCGCTACACCACAACTCACACAACTCACACAGCAATACAGAATTGCCCACACCACTCCCACAGTGCTACACCACTGAACACAGCACTCCCAAAGCACGACACCAATGCCCACACCACTCCCATAGCAATACACCACTGCCCACACCACCCCCACAGCACTACACCACTGCTTACACCACTCCAACAGCACCACACCACTGCCCACACCACTCCCACAGCACTACACCACTGCCCACGCCAGTCCCACAGCGCTACACCACAACCCACACCACTTCCACAGCGCGACACCACTGCCCACAACACTCCCACAGCGCTACACCACTGCCCACACCACTCCCACAGCGCTACACCACTGCCCACACCACTCCCACAGCGCTACACCACAACCCACACCACTCCCACAGCGCTACACCACTGCCCTCACCACTCCCACAGCACTACACCACTGCCCACACCACTCCCACAGCGCTACACCACTGTCCACACAACTCAAACAGCAATACACCATTGCCCACACCACTCCCATAGCACTGCACCACCGCACAAATCACTCCCACAGCACTACACCACTGTCAACACCACTCCCACAGCACTGACCGCTGCCAACACCAGTCCCATAGTACTACACCACAACCCACACCACTCCCACAGCGCTACACCACAACCCACACCACTCCAACAGCAATACACCATTACCCACACCACTCCTACAGCGCTACACCACTGCCCACACCACTCCCATAGCACTACACCACTGCCCACACCTCTCCCACAGCGCTACACCACTGCCCACACCACTCCCACAGCACTTCAACACATCCCACACCACTCCCACAGCGCTACACCACTGCCCACACCACACCAACAGCACTACACCTCTGCCCACAACACACCCACAGCGCTACACAACTGCCCACACCACTCCCACAGCACTAAACCACTGCACACACCACTCCCACAGCACAACACTGATGCCCACACCAGTACCAGAGCGCTACACCACTGCCCACACCACTCC
The DNA here is from genome assembly GCF_964194155.1 of Cetorhinus maximus. NCBI lineage: Eukaryota > Metazoa > Chordata > Chondrichthyes > Lamniformes > Cetorhinidae > Cetorhinus > Cetorhinus maximus. Next base: position 288,261 of record NW_027596417.1, read on the forward strand.
CACAGCGCTACACCACTGCCCACACCACTCCCACATCGCTACAACACTGCCCACGCCACTCCCACAGCGCTACACCACTGCCCACACCACTCCCACAGCGCTACACCACTGCGCACACCACTCCCACAGCACTGACCACTGCCAACACCAGTCCCATAGCACTACACCACAGCCCTCACTAGTCCCACAGCGCTACACCACTGCACACACCAGTCCCATAGCACTACAACACTGCGCACACCATTGCCACAGCGCTTCACCACTGCCCACACCACTCCCACAGCGCTACACCACTGCCCACACCACTCCCACAGCACTACACCACATCGCACACCACTCCCACAGCACTACACCACATCCCACACCTCTCCCACAGCGTTACACCACTCCCACAGCGCTACACCTCTGCCCACACCACACCCACAGCGCTACACCACTGCCCATACCACACCCAAAGCGCTACACCACTGCCCACACAAATCCCGCAGCACTACACCACATCGCACACCACTCCCACAGCACTACACCACTGCCCACACCACACCCACAGCGTTACACCACTCCCACAGCGCTACACCTCTGCCCACACCACACCCACAGCGCTACACCACTGCCCATACCACACCCAAAGCGCTACACCACTGCCCACACAAATCCCGCAGCGCTAGACCACTGCCCATACCACTCCCACAGCACAATACTGATGCCCACACCAGTCCAAGAGCGCTACACCATTGACCACACCACTCCCACAGCGCTACACCACTGCCCACACCACTCCCGCCGCATTAAACCAATGCCCACACCACTCCCACAGCGCTACACCACTGCCCACACCAGTCCCACAGCGCTACACCACTGCCCACACCACTCCCACAGCACTACACCCCTGGACACACCACTCCCACAGCGCTACACCATTGCCCACACCACTCCCACGGCGTTACACCACTGCCCACACCACTCCCACAGCGCTACACCATTGCCCACACCACTCCCACAGCGTTACACCACAACCCTCACCACTCCCACAGCGCTACACCATTGCCCACACCACACCCACAGCGCTACACCACTGCCCACACCACTCCCACAGCGCTACACCATTGCCCACACCACTCCCACAGCGCTACACCACTGCCCACACCACTCCCACTGCGCTACACCACTGCCCACACCACTCCCACAGCACTGACCGCTGCCAACACCACTCCCACAGCACTACACCACAGCCCTCACCACTCCCACAGCGCTACACCACTGCCCACACCAGTCCCATAGCATTACAACACTGCCCACACCATTGCCACAGCGCTACACCACTGCCCACACCACTCACACAGCGCTACACCACTGCCCACACCAGTCCCATAGCATTACAACACTGCCCACTCCACCCCCACAGCCCTACACCACTGCACACACCACTCCCACAGCGCTACACCACTGCCCACACCACTCCCACAGCGCTACACCACTGCACACACCACACCCACAGCGCTACACCACTTCCCAAACCACTCCCACAGCGCTACACCACTTCCAAAACCACTCCCACAGCGCTACACCACTTCCCAAACCACTCCCACAGCGCTACACCACAGCCCACACCACTCCCACAGCGCTACACCACAACCCACACCACTCCCACAGCACTACACCACTGTCCACACCACTCCCACAGCGCTACACCACAACCCACACCACTCCCACAGCACTACACTAATGCCCACAATACACCCACAGCGCTAGACCACTGCCCACACCACTCCCACAGCGCTACACCACTGCCCACACCACTCCCGCCTCATTTAACCAATGCCCAGACCACTCCCACACCACTACACCACTGCCCTCACTAGTCCCACAGCGCTACACCACTTCCCAAACCACTCCCACAGCTCTACACCACTGCCCACATCACTCCCAGAGCGCTACACCACTGCCCACACCACTCCCACAGCGCTACACCACTGCCCACACAAACCCCACAGCTCGATACCACTACACACACAACTCCCACAGCCCTACACCACTGCCCACAAAACTCATACAACTCTACACCACTGCCCACACCACTCCCACAGCGCTACACCACTGCCCACACCACTCCCACAGCACTACACCACTGCCCACACCACTCCCACAGCGCTACACCACTGCCCACACCAGTCCCACAGCGCTACACCACTGCCCACACCACTCCCACAGCGCTACACCACTGCCCACACCACTCGCACAGCGCTACACCACTGCCCACTCCACTCCCACAGCGCTACACCACTGCCCACACCACTCCCACAGCACTACACCACTGCCCACACCAGTCCCACAGCGCTACACCACTGCCCACACCACTCCCACAGCGCTACACCACTGCCCACACCACTCCCACAACACTACACCACTGCCCTCACCACTCCCACAGCGCTTCACCACTGCCCACACCACTCCCACAGCGCTACACCACTGCCCACTCCACTCCCACAGCGCTACACCACTGCCCACACCACTCCCACAGCACTACACCACTGCCCACACCAGTCCCACAGCGCTACACCACTGCCCACACCACTCCCACAGCGCTACACCACCGCCCACACCACTCCCACAGCACTACACCACTGCCCACACCAGTCCCACAGCGCTACACCACTGCCCACACCACTCCCGCAGAACAACACTAATCCCCACACCACTCCCACAGCGCTACACCACAACCCAAACCACACCCCCAGCACTAAACCACTGACCACACCACACCCACAGCACTACAACACTGCCCACAACACTCCCACAGCGCTGCACCACTGCCCACACCACTCGCACAGCACAACACTGATGCCCACACCACTCCCACAGCGTTACACCACTGCCCACACCACTCACACACTACACCACTGCCCACACCACTCCCACAGCGTTACACCACTGCCCATTCCAATCCCCCAGCGCTACACCACTGCCCACAGGACTCCCACAGCTCTACACCAATGCCCACACCACTCCCACAGCCCTACACCACTGCCCACACCGCTCCCACAGCGCTCCACCACTGCCCACACAACTCCCACAGAGCTACACCACTGCCCACACCACTCCCACAGCGCTACACGACTGCGCACACCACTCCCACAGCACTACACCACTGCACACAACACTCCCAAGGCACTACACCTCTGTCCACACCACTCCCCCAAAAAAAGACCAATGCCCACACCACTCCCACAGCGCTACAAGACAGCCCAGACCACTCCCACAGCGCTACACCATTGCCCACACCACTCCCACAGCACAACACCACTGCCCACACCACCCCCACAGCACTATACCACTGCCAACACCACACCCGCATCGCTACACCACTGCCCACACCACTCCCACAGCGCTACACCACTGCCCACACCACTCCCACAGCACAACACCACTGCCCACACCACCCCCACAGCACTACACCACTGCCCACACCACTCCCACAGCACTACACCACTGCGCACACCACTCCCACTGCGCTACACCACTGCCCTCACCACACCCACAGCGCTTCACCACTGCCCACACCACTCCCACAGCGCTACACCACTGCCCACACCACTCCCACAGCGCTACACCACTGCCCACACCACTCCCACAGCACTACACTACTGCCCACACCACTCCCACAGCACTACACCACAACCCACACCACTACCACAGCACTACACTAATGCCCACAATACACCCACAGCGCTACACCACTGCCCAAACCACTCCCACACCACTACACCACTGCCCTCACTTGTCCCACAGCGCTACACTACTGCCCACACAACTCACACAGCACTAAACCACTGCCTACACCACTCCCACAGCAATACACCACTGCCCACACCCCTCCCACAGCACTACACCACTGCAAAGATCACTCCCACAGCACTACACCACTGCCCACATCACTCCCACAGCACTACACCACTTCCCAAACCACTCCCACAGCTCTACACCACTACCCACACCACTCCCACAGCGCTACACCACTGCCCACCCCACTCCCACCGCACTACACCACTGCCCACCCCACTCCCACCGCACTACACCACTGCCCACCCCACTCCCACAGCACTACACCACTGCACACACCACTCCCACAGCGCTACACCACTGCCCACATCGCTCCCACAGCACTACACCACTGTCCACACCACTCCCACAGCACTACACCACTGCCCACACCACTCCCAAAGCGCTACACCACTGCCCTCACCACTCCCACAGCGCTACACCACTGCCCACACCACTCCACAGCACTGACCGCTGCCCACACCAGTCCCATAGTACTACACAACAGCCCTCACTAGTCCCCAGCGCTACACCACTGCCCACACCTCTCCCACAGCACAACACCCTGGCAACACCACTCCCACAGCTCTACACTACTGCCCACACCACTCCCACAGCACTACACCACTGCCCACACCACTCCCACAGCACAACACCCTGGCAACACCACTCCCACAGCTCTACACCACTGCCCACACAACTCACACAGCAATACAGCATTGCCCAAACAACTCCCACAGCGTTAAACCACTGCCCACACCACTCCCAAAGCACTACACCACTGTCCACACCACTCCCACAGCGCTACCCCACTGCCCACACCACTCCCACAGCGCTACAACACTGACCACACCACTCACACAGCGCTAGACCACTGCCCACACCACTCCCACAGCGCTACACCACTGCCCACACCACTCCCACAGCGCTACACCACAACCCACACAAACCCCACAGCTCGATACCACTGCACACACCACTCCCACAGCACAACACCCTGGCAACACCACTCCCACAGCACTACACCACTGCTCACACCACTCCCACAGCGCTACACCACTGCTCACACCACTCCCACAGCGCTACAACACTGTCCACAACACTCCCACAGCGCTAGACAAATGCCCACACCACTCCCACAGCGCTACAACACTGTCCACACGACTCCCACAGCGCTACACTACTGCCTACACCACTCCCGCAGAACTACACTAATGCCCACACCACTCCCTCAGCGCTACACTACTGCCCACACCACTCCCGCAGAATTACACTAATGCCCACACCACTCCCATAGCGCTACACCACTGCCCACACCATTCACAGAGCACTGCACCACTGCCCACACCACTCCCACAGCACTACACCACTACCCACTCCAGTCCTACAGCGCTACACCACTGCCCACACCACTCCCACAGCACAACACCCTGGCAACACCACTCCCACAGCTCTACACCACTGCCCACACCACTCCCACAGCGCAACCCCACTGCCCACACAACTCCCACAGCGTTACACCACTGCCCACAGCACTCCCACAGCGCTACACCACTGCCCACACCACTCCCACTGCGCAACCCCACTGCCCACACAACTCCCACAGCACAACACTGATGCCCACACCACTCCCAGAGCGTTACACCACTGCCCATGCCAATCCCACAGCGCTACACCACTGCACACAACACTCCCAAGGCACTACATCTCTGTCCACACCACTCCCCCAGAAAAAGACCAATGCCCACACCACTCCCACAGTGTTACACCACTGCCCACACCACCCTCACAGCACTACACCACTGCCCAGACCACTCCCACAGCCCGAAACCACTGCCCACACCACTCCCACAGCCCGAAACCACTGCCCACACCACTCCCACAGCACCACACCACTGCCCACACCACTCCCACAGCGCTACACCACTGCCCACACCACTCCCACAGCGCTACACCACTGCCCACACCACTCCCACAGCGCTACACCACTGCCCACACCACTCCCACAGCACTACACCACTGCCCACACCACTCGCACAGCGCTACACCACTGCCCACTCCACTCCCACAGCGCTACACCACTGCCCACACCACTCCCACAGCACTACACCACTGCCCACACCAGTCCCACAGCGCTACACCACTGCCCACACCACTCCCACAGCGCTACACCACTGCCCACACCACTCCCACAGCACTACACCACTGCCCTCACCACTCCCACAGCGCTTCACCACTGCCCACACCACTCCCACAGCGCTACACCACTGCCCACTCCACTCCCACAGCGCTACACCACTGCCCACACCACTCCCACAGCACTACACCACTGCCCACACCAGTCCCACAGCGCTACACCACTGCCCACACCACTCCCACAGCGCTACACCACCGCCCACACCACTCCCACAGCACTACACCACTGCCCACACCAGTCCCACAGCGCTACACCACTGCCCACACCACTCCCGCAGAACAACACTAATCCCCACACCACTCCCACAGCGCTACACCACAACCCAAACCACACCCCCAGCACTAAACCACTGACCACACCACACCCACAGCACTACAACACTGCCCACAACACTCCCACAGCGCTGCACCACTGCCCACACCACTCGCACAGCACAACACTGATGCCCACACCACTCCCACAGCGTTACACCACTGCCCACACCACTCACACACTACACCACTGCCCACACCACTCCCACAGCGTTACACCACTGCCCATTCCAATCCCCCAGCGCTACACCACTGCCCACAGGACTCCCACAGCTCTACACCAATGCCCACACCACTCCCACAGCCCTACACCACTGCCCACACCGCTCCCACAGCGCTCCACCACTGCCCACACAACTCCCACAGAGCTACACCACTGCCCACACCACTCCCACAGCGCTACACGACTGCGCACACCACTCCCACAGCACTACACCACTGCACACAACACTCCCAAGGCACTACACCTCTGTCCACACCACTCCCCCAAAAAAAGACCAATGCCCACACCACTCCCACAGCGCTACAAGACAGCCCAGACCACTCCCACAGCGCTACACCATTGCCCACACCACTCCCACAGCACAACACCACTGCCCACACCACCCCCACAGCACTATACCACTGCCAACACCACACCCGCATCGCTACACCACTGCCCACACCACTCCCACAGCGCTACACCACTGCCCACACCACTCCCACAGCACAACACCACTGCCCACACCACCCCCACAGCACTACACCACTGCCCACACCACTCCCACAGCACTACACCACTGCGCACACCACTCCCACTGCGCTACACCACTGCCCTCACCACACCCACAGCGCTTCACCACTGCCCACACCACTCCCACAGCGCTACACCACTGCCCACACCACTCCCACAGCGCTACACCACTGCCCACACCACTCCCACAGCACTACACTACTGCCCACACCACTCCCACAGCACTACACCACAACCCACACCACTACCACAGCACTACACTAATGCCCACAATACACCCACAGCGCTACACCACTGCCCAAACCACTCCCACACCACTACACCACTGCCCTCACTTGTCCCACAGCGCTACACTACTGCCCACACAACTCACACAGCACTAAACCACTGCCTACACCACTCCCACAGCAATACACCACTGCCCACACCCCTCCCACAGCACTACACCACTGCAAAGATCACTCCCACAGCACTACACCACTGCCCACATCACTCCCACAGCACTACACCACTTCCCAAACCACTCCCACAGCTCTACACCACTACCCACACCACTCCCACAGCGCTACACCACTGCCCACCCCACTCCCACCGCACTACACCACTGCCCACCCCACTCCCACCGCACTACACCACTGCCCACCCCACTCCCACAGCACTACACCACTGCACACACCACTCCCACAGCGCTACACCACTGCCCACATCGCTCCCACAGCACTACACCACTGTCCACACCACTCCCACAGCACTACACCACTGCCCACACCACTCCCAAAGCGCTACACCACTGCCCTCACCACTCCCACAGCGCTACACCACTGCCCACACCACTCCACAGCACTGACCGCTGCCCACACCAGTCCCATAGTACTACACAACAGCCCTCACTAGTCCCCAGCGCTACACCACTGCCCACACCTCTCCCACAGCACAACACCCTGGCAACACCACTCCCACAGCTCTACACTACTGCCCACACCACTCCCACAGCACTACACCACTGCCCACACCACTCCCACAGCACAACACCCTGGCAACACCACTCCCACAGCTCTACACCACTGCCCACACAACTCACACAGCAATACAGCATTGCCCAAACAACTCCCACAGCGTTAAACCACTGCCCACACCACTCCCAAAGCACTACACCACTGTCCACACCACTCCCACAGCGCTACCCCACTGCCCACACCACTCCCACAGCGCTACAACACTGACCACACCACTCACACAGCGCTAGACCACTGCCCACACCACTCCCACAGCGCTACACCACTGCCCACACCACTCCCACAGCGCTACACCACAACCCACACAAACCCCACAGCTCGATACCACTGCACACACCACTCCCACAGCACAACACCCTGGCAACACCACTCCCACAGCACTACACCACTGCTCACACCACTCCCACAGCGCTACACCACTGCTCACACCACTCCCACAGCGCTACAACACTGTCCACAACACTCCCACAGCGCTAGACAAATGCCCACACCACTCCCACAGCGCTACAACACTGTCCACACGACTCCCACAGCGCTACACTACTGCCTACACCACTCCCGCAGAACTACACTAATGCCCACACCACTCCCTCAGCGCTACACTACTGCCCACACCACTCCCGCAGAATTACACTAATGCCCACACCACTCCCATAGCGCTACACCACTGCCCACACCATTCACAGAGCACTGCACCACTGCCCACACCACTCCCACAGCACTACACCACTACCCACTCCAGTCCTACAGCGCTACACCACTGCCCACACCACTCCCACAGCACAACACCCTGGCAACACCACTCCCACAGCTCTACACCACTGCCCACACCACTCCCACAGCGCAACCCCACTGCCCACACAACTCCCACAGCGTTACACCACTGCCCACAGCACTCCCACAGCGCTACACCACTGCCCACACCACTCCCACAGCGCAACCCCACTGCCCACACAACTCCCACAGCACAACACTGATGCCCACACCACTCCCAGAGCGTTACACCACTGCCCATGCCAATCCCACAGCGCTACACCACTGCACACAACACTCCCAAGGCACTACATCTCTGTCCACACCACTCCCCCAGAAAAAGACCAATGCCCACACCACTCCCACAGTGTTACACCACTGCCCACACCACCCTCACAGCACTACACCACTGCCCAGACCACTCCCACAGCCCGAAACCACTGCCCACACCACTCCCACAGCCCGAAACCACTGCCCACACCACTCCCACAGCACCACACCACTGCCCACACCACTCCCACAGCGCTACACCACTGCCCACACCACTCCCACAGCGCTACACCACTGCCCACACCACTCCCACAGCGTTAAACCACTGCCCACACCACCCCCACAGCGCTACACCACTGCCCACACCACTCCCACAGCGCTACACCACTACCTACTCCTCTCCAACAGCGCTACATCACTGCCCACCCCACTCCCACCGCACTACACCACTGCACACACCACTCCCACAGCGATACACCACTGCCCACATCACCCTCACAGCACTACACCACTGCCCAGACCACTCCCACAGCCCGAAACCACTGCCCTCACCACTCCCACAGCGCTACACCACTGCCGACACCACTCCCACAGCACTACACCACAACCCACACCACTCCCACAGTACCACACCACTGCCCACACCATTCCCACAGCGCTACACCACTGCCCACACCACTCACACAGCGTTAAACCACTGCCCACACCACCCCCACAGCCCTACACCACTGCCCACATCTCTCCCGCAGCGCTACACCACTGCCCACACCACTCCCACAGCGCTACACCACTGCACACACCACACCCACAGCGCTACATCACTTCCCAAACCACTCCCACAGCGCTACACCACTACCCACACCACACCCACAGCGCTACACCACAACTCACACCACTCCCACAGCGCTACACCACTACCCACACCACACCCACAGCGCTACACCACAACTCACACCACTCCCACAGCGCTACACCACTGCCTACATCACTCCCATAGCGCTACACCACTGCCCTCACTAGTCCCACAGCACTACACCACTTCCCAAACCACTCCCACAGCACTACACCACTGCCCACACCACTCCCACAGCGCTACACCACTACCCACACCACACCCACAGCGCTACACCACAACTCACACCACTCCCACAGCGCTACACCACTGCCTATATCACTCCCATAGCGCTACTCCACTGCCCTCACTAGTCCCACAGCACTACACCACTTCCCAAACCACTCCCACAGCACTACACCACTTCCCAAACCACTCCCACAGCTCTACACCACTACCTACTCCTCTCCAACAGCGCTACACCACTGCCCACACCACTCCCACAGCGTTACACCACTGCCCACACCACTCACACACTACACCACTGCCCTAACCACTCCCACAGCGCCACACCACTGCCCACACCACTTCGACAGCGCTACACCACTGCCCACACCACTCCCACAGCGCTACACCACTACCTACTCCTCTCCAACAGCGCTACACCACTGCCCACACCACTCCCACAGCGCTACACCACTACCTACTCCTCTCCAACAGCGCTACATCACTGCCCACCCCACTCCCACCGCACTACACCACTGCACACACCACTCCCACAGCGATACACCACTGCCCACACCACCCTCACAGCACTACACCACTGCCCAGACCACTCCCACAGCCCGAAACCACTGCCCTCACCACTCCCACAGTACCACACCACTGCCCACACCATTCCCACAGCGCTACACCACTGCCCACACCACTCACACAGCGTTAAACCACTGCCCACACCACCCCCACAGCGCTACACCACTGCACACACCACACCCACAGCGCTACACCACTTCCCAAACCACTCCCACAGCGCTACACCACTGCCCACACCACTCCCACAGCGCTACACCACAACTCACACCACTCCCACAGCGCTACACCACTGCCTACATCACTCCCATAGCGCTACACCACTGCCCTCACTAGTCCCACAGCACTACACCACTTCCCAAACCACTCCCACAGCACTACACCACTGCCCACACCACTCCCACAGCGCTACACCACTGCCCACATCACACCCACAGCGCTACACCACAACTCACACCACTCCCACAGCGCTACACCACTGCCTATATCACTCCCATAGCGCTACACCACTGCCCTCACTAGTCCCACAGCACTACACCACTTCCCAAACCACTCCCACGGCACTACACCACTTCCCAAACCACTCCCACAGCTCTACACCACTACCTACTCCTCTCCAACAGCGCTACACCACTGCCCACACCACTCCCACAGCGCTACACCACTGCCCACATCACTCCCACAGCGCTACACCACTACCTACTCCTCTCCAACAGCGCTACACCACTGCCCACACCACTCCCACAGCGCTACACCACTGCCCACATCACTCCCACAGCACTACACCACTTCCCAAACCACTCCCACAGCACTACACCACTTCCCAAACCACTCCCACAGCTCTACACCACTGCCTACACCACTCCCACAGCGCTACACCACTACCTACTCCTCTCCAACAGCGCTACACCACTGCACACACCACTCCCACAGCACAACACCACTGCCCACACCACTCCCACAGCGCTACACGACTGCCCACATCACTCCCACAGCGCTAGACCAGTGCCCACACGACTCCCACAGCGATTCACCACTGCCCTAACCACTCCCACAGCGCTACACCACTGCCCACACCACTCCCACAGCGCTTCACCACTGCCCTAACCACTCCCACCGCACTACACCACTGCCCACACCAATCCCACAGCGCTACACCACTGCCCACCCCACTCCCACAGCGATACACTAATGCCCACAACACTCTCACAGCACTACACCACTGCCCACATCGCTCCCACAGCGCTACACCACTGCCTACATCACTCCCATAGCGCTACACGACTGCCCACATCACTCCCACAGCGCTAGCCCACTGTCCACACCACTCCCACAGAGCTTCACCACTGCCCACAACACTCCCACAGCGCTACACCACTGCCCACACCACTCCGGCAGCGCTACACCACAACCCACACCACTCCCACAGCGCTACACCACAACCCACACCACTCACACAGAGCTACACCACAACCCACACCACTCCCACAGAGCTACACCACTGCCCACACCACACCCATAGCACTACACCTCTGCCCAGCCAACTCACACAGCAATACACCACTGCCCACACCACTCCCACAGCGCTTCACCACTGCCCACACAACTCCCACAGCGCTACACCACTGCCCACACCAAGCCCACAAGCGCTGCACCACTGCCCACCACTCCCACAGCGTTACTACACCACTGCCCACACCACTCCCACAGTGCTACACTCCTGCCCACACCACTCCCACAGCGCTACACCACTGCCCACTCCAGTCCTACAGCGCTACACCACTGCCCTCACCACTCCCACAGCACTACACCACTGCCCACTCCAGTCCTACAGCGCTACACCAGTGCCCACACCACTCCCACAGCACTACACCACTGCCCACTCCAGTCCTACAGCGCTACACCACTGCCCACATCGCTCCCACAGCGCTACAGCACTGCCCTCACCACTCCCACAGCACTACACCACTGCCCTCACCACTCCCACAGCACTACACCACTGCCCACACCACTCCCACAGCACTACACCACTGCCCACACCACTCCGACAGCGCTACACCACTGCCCTCACCACTCCCACAGCGCTACACCACTGCCCACACCACTCCCACAGCGCTACACCACTGCCCACACCACTCCGACAGCGCTACACCACTGCCCACACCACTCCCACAGCGCTACACCACAACCCACACCACTCACACAGAGCTACACCACTGCCCACACCACTCCCACAGCGCTACACCACTGCCCACACCACTCCCACAGCGCTACACCACAACCCACACCACTCACACAGAGCTACACCACTGCCCACACCACTCCCACACCACTACACCACTGCCCTCACTAGTCCCACAGCACTACACCACTGCCCACATCACTCCCACAGCACTACACCACTGCCCACACCACTCCCACAGCGCTACACCACTTCCCAAACCACTCCCACAGCACTACACCACTTCCCAAACCACTCCCACAGCTCTACACCACTGCCTACACCACTCCCACAGCGCTACACCACTACCTACTCCTCTCCAACAGCGCTACACCACTGCCCACTCTACTCCCACCGCACTACACCACTGCCCACACCAATCCCACAGCGCTACACCACTGCACACACCACTCCCACAGCGATACACTAATGCCCACAACACTCTCGCAGCACTACACCACTGTCCACACCACTCCCACAGCAATACACGACTGCCCACATCACTCCCACAGCGCTAGACCACTGCCCACACCACTCCCACAGCGCTACACCACTGCCCACACCACTCCCGCCGCATTTAATAAATGCCCACACCACTCCCACAGCGCTACACCACTACCTACTCCTCTCCAACAGCGCTACATCACTGCCCACCCCACTCCCACCGCACTACACCACTGCACACACCACTCCCACAGCGATACACCACTGCCCACACCACCCTCACAGCCCTACACCACTGCCCACACCACTCCCACAGCCCGAAACCACTGCCCACACCACTCCCACAGCGCTACACCACTGCCGACACCACTCCCACAGCACTACACCACAACCCACACCACTCCCACAGCTCTACACCACTGCCCACACCACTCCCACAGTACCACACCACTGCCCACACCATTCCCACAGCGCTACACCACTGCCCACACCACTCACACAGCGCTACACCACTGCCCACACCACTCCCACAGCGTTAAACCACTGCCCACACCTCTCCCGCAGCGCTACACCACTGCCCACACCACTCCCACAGCGCTACACCACTTCCCAAACCACTCCCACAGCGCTACACCACAACTCACACCACTCCCACAGCGCTACACCACTGCCTACATCACTCCCATAGCGCTACACCACTGCCCTCACTAGTCCCACAGCACTACACCACTTCCCAAACCACTCCCACAGCACTACACCACTGCCCACACCACTCCCACAGCGCTACACCACTACCCACACCACACCCACAGCGCTACACCACAACTCACACCACTCCCACAGCGCTACACCACTGCCTATATCACTCCCATAGCGCTACACCACTGCCCTCACTAGTCCCACAGCACTACACCACTTCCCAAACCACTCCCACAGCACTACACCACTTCCCAAACCACTCCCACAGCTCTACACCACTACCTACTCCTCTCCAACAGCGCTACACCACTGCCCACACCACTCCCACAGCGTTACACCACTGCCCACACCACTCACACACTACACCACTGCCCTAACCACTCCCACAGCGCCACACCACTGCCCACACCACTTCGACAGCGCTACACCACTGCCCACACCACTCCCACAGCGCTACACCACTACCTACTCCTCTCCAACAGCGCTACACCACTGCCCACACCACTCCCACAGCGCTACACCACTACCTACTCCTCTCCAACAGCGCTATATCACTGCCCACCCCACTCCCACCGCACTACACCACTGCACACACCACTCCCACAGCGATACACCACTGCCCACACCACCCTCACAGCACTACACCACTGCCCAGACCACTCCCACAGCCCGAAACCACTGCCCTCACCACTCCCACAGCACTACACCACAACCCACACCACTCCCACAGTACCACACCACTGCCCACACCATTCCCACAGCGCTACACCACTGCCCACACCACTCACACAGCGTTAAACCACTGCCCACACCACCCCCACAGCCCTACACCACTGCCCACATCTCTCCCGCAGCGCTACACCACTGCCCACACCACTCCCACAGCGCTACACCACTGCACACACCACACCCACAGCGCTACACCACTTCCCAAACCACTCCCACAGCGCTACACCACTGCCCACACCACTCCCACAGCACTACACCACTACCCACACCACACCCACAGCGCTACACCACAACTCACACCACTCCCACAGCGCTACACCACTGCCTACATCACTCCCATAGCGCTACACCACTGCCCTCACTAGTCCCACAGCACTACACCACTTCCCAAACCACTCCCACAGCACTACACCACTGCCCACACCACTCCCACAGCGCTACACCACTGCCCACACCACACCCACAGCGCTACACCACAACTCACACCACTCCCACAGCGCTACACCACTGCCTATATCACTCCCATAGCGCTACACCACTGCCCTCACTAGTCCCACAGCACTACACCACTTCCCAAACCACTCCCACAGCACTACACCACTTCCCAAACCACTCCCACAGTTCTACACCACTACCTACTCCTCTCCAACAGCGCTACACCACTGCCCACACCACTCCCACAGCGCTACACCACTGCCCACATCACTCCCACAGCGCTACACCACTACCTACTCCTCTCCAACAGCGCTACACCACTGCCCACACCACTCCCACAGCGCTACACCACTGCCCACATCACTCCCACAGCACTACACCACTTCCCAAACCACTCCCACAGCACTACACCACTTCCCAAACCACTCCCACAGCTCTACACCACTGCCTACACCACTCCCACAGCGCTACACCACTACCTACTCCTCTCCAACAGCGCTACACCACTGCACACACCACTCCCACAGCACAACACCACTGCCCACACCACTCCCACAGCGCTACACGACTGCCCACATCACTCCCACAGCGCTAGACCACTGCCCACACCACTCCCACAGCGCTTCACCACTGCCCTAACCACTCCCACAGCGCTACACCACTGCCCACACCACTCCGACAGCGCTACACCACTGCCCACACCACTCCCACAGCGCTTCACCACTGCCCTAACCACTCCCACCGCACTACACCACTGCCCACACCAATCCCACAGCGCTACACCACTGCCCACCCCACTCCCACAGCGATACACTAATGCCCACAACACTCTCACAGCACTACACCACTGCCCACATCGCTCCCACAGCGCTACACCACTGCCTACATCACTCCCATAGCGCTACACGACTGCCCACATCACTCCCACAGCGCTAGCCCACTGTCCACACCACTCCCACAGAGCTACACCACTGCCCACACCACTCCCACAGCGCTACACCACTGCCCACACCACTCCGGCAGCGCTACACCACTGCCCACACAACTCACACAGCGCTACACCACAACCCACACCACTCCCACAGCGCTACACCACTGCCCACACCACACCCATAGCACTACACCTCTGCCCAGCCAACTCACACAGCAATACACCACTGCCCACACCACTCCCACAGCGCTTCACCACTGCCCACACAACTCCCACAGCGCTACACCACTGCCCACACCAAGCCCACAAGCGCTACACCACTGCACACACCACTCCCACAGCGCTACACTCCTGCCCACACCACTCCCACAGCGCTACACTCCTGCCCACACCACTTCCACAGCGCTGCACCACTGCCCACCACTCCCATAGCGTTACACCACTGCCCACACCACTCCCACAGCGCTACACCACTGCCCACTCCAGTCCTACAGCGCTACACCACTGCCCTCACCACTCCCACAGCACTACACCACTGCCCACTCCAGTCCTACAGCGCTACACCAGTGCCCACACCACTCCCACAGCACTACACCACTGCCCACTCCAGTCCTACAGGTCTACACCACTGCCCACATCGCTCCCACAGCGCTACAGCACTGCCCTCACCACTCCCACAGCACTACACCACTGCCCTCACCACTCCCACAGCACTACACCACTGCCCACACCACTCCCACAGCACTACACCACTGCCCACACCACTCCGACAGCGCTACACCACTGCCCTCACCACTCCCACAGCGCTACACCACTGCCCACACCACTCCCACAGCGCTACACCACTGCCCACACCACTCCGACAGCGCTACACCGCTGCCCACACCACTCCCACAGCGCTACACCACAACCCACACCACTCACACAGAGCTACACCACTGCCCACACCACTCCCACAGCGCTACACCACTGCCCACACCACTCCCACAGCGCTACACCACAACCCACACCACTCACACAGAGCTACACCACTGCCCACACCACTCCCACTCCACTACACCACTGCCCTCACTAGTCCCACAGCGCTACACCACTGCCCACACCCCTCCCACAGCACTACACCACTGCCCACATCACTCCCACAGCACTACACCACTGCCCACACCACTCCCACAGCGCTACACCACTTCCCAAACCACTCCCACAGCGCTACACCACTGCCCACAGCACTCCCACAGCGCTACACCACTTCCCAAACCACTCCCACAGCTCTACACCACTGCCTACACCACTCCCACAGCGCTACACCACTACCTACTCCTCTCCAACAGCGCTACACCACTGCCCACTCTACTCCCACCGCACTACACCACTGCACACACCACTCCCACAGCGATACACTAATGCCCACAACACTCTCGCAGCACTACACCACTGTCCACACCACTCCCACAGCAATACACGACTGCCCACATCACTCCCACAGCGCTAGACCACTGCCCACACCACTCCCGCCGCATTTAATAAATGCCCACACCACTCCCACATCGCTACACCACTACCTACTCCTCTCCAACAGCGCTACATCACTGCCCACCCCACTCCCACCGCACTACACCACTGCACACACCACTCCCACAGCGATACACCACTGCCCACACCACCCTCACAGCCCTACACCACTGCCCACACCACTCCCACAGCCCGAAACCTCTGCCCACACCACTCCCACAGCGCTACACCACTGCCGACACCACTCCCACAGCACTACACCACAACCCACACCACTCCCACAGCTCTACACCACTGCCCACACCACTCCCACAGTACCACACCACTGCCCACACCATTCCCACAGCGCTACACAACTGCCCACACCACTCCCACAGCGCTACACCACTGCCCACACCACTCCCGCCTCATTTAACCAATGCCCACACCACTCCCACACCACTACACCACTGCCCTCACTATTCCCACAGCGCTACACCACTGCCCACACCCCTCCCACAGCACTACACCACTGCCCACATCACTCCCACAGCGCTACACCACTTCCCAAACCACTCCCACCGCACTACACCACTGCCCACACCAATCCCACAGCGCTACACCACTGCACACACCACTCCCACAGCGCCACACCACTGCCCACACCACTTCGATAGCGGTACACCACTGCCCACACCACTCCCACAGCGCTACACCACTACCTACTCCTCTCCAACAGCGCTACATCACTGCCCACCCCACTCCCACCGCACTACACCACTGCACACACCACTCCCACAGCGATACACCACTGCCCACACCACCCTCACAGCACTACACCACTGCCCAGACCACTCCCACAGCCCGAAACCACTGCCCTCACCACTCCCACAGCGCTACACCACAACCCACACCACTCCCACAGTACCACACCACTGCCCACACCATTCCCACAGCGCTACACCACTGCCCACACCACTCACACAGCGTTAAACCACTGCCCACACCACCCCCACAGCCCTACACCACTGCCCACATCTCTCCCGCAGCGCTACACCACTGCCCACACCACTCCCACAGCGCTACACCACTGCACACACCACACCCACAGCGCTACACCACTGCCTACATCACTCCCATAGCGCTACACCACTGCCCTCACTAGTCCCACAGCACTACACCACTTCCCAAACCACTCGCACAGCACTACACCACTGCCCACACCACTCCCACAGCTCTACATCACTACCTACTCCTCTCCAACAGCGCTACACCACTGCCCACACCACTCCCACAGCGCTACACCACTGCCCACACCACTCCCACAGCGCTACACCACTGCCCACATCACTCCCACAGCGCTACACCACTACCTACTCCTCTCCAACAGCGCTACACCACTGCCCACACCACTCCCACAGCGCTACACCACTGCCCACATCACTCCCACAGCACTACACCACTTCCCAAACCACTCCCACAGCACTACACCACTTCCCAAACCACTCCCACAGCTCTACACCACTGCCTACACCACTCCCACAGCGCTACACCACTGCCCACACCACTCCCACAGCGCTACACCACTGCACACACCACACCCACAGCGCTACACCACTTCCCACACCACACCCACAGCGCTACACCACAACTCACACCACTCCCACAGCGCTACACCACTACCTACTCCTCTCCAACAGCGCTACACCACTGCACACACCACTCCCACAGCACAACACCACTGCCCACACCACTCCCACAGCGCTACACGACTGCCCACATCACTCCCACAGCGCTAGACCACTGCCCACACCACTCCCACAGCGCTTCACCACTGCCCTAACCACTCCCACAGCGCTACACCACTGCCCACACCACTCCGACAGCGCTACACCACTGCCCACACCACTCCCGCCGCATTTAATAAATGCCCACACCACTCCCACAGCGCTACACCACTACCTACTCCTCTCCAACAGCGCTACATCACTGCCCACCCCACTCCCACCGCACTACACCACTGCCCACACCAATCCCACAGCGCTACACCACTGCCCACCCCACTCCCACAGCGATACACTAATGCCCACAACACTCTCACAGCACTACACCACTGCCCACAACACTCCCACAGCGCTACACCACTGCCCACATCGCTCCCACAGCGCTACACCACTGCCTACATCACTCCCATAGCGCTACACGACTGCCCACATCACTCCCACAGCGCTAGCCCACTGTCCACACCACTCCCACAGCGCTACACGACTGCCCACATCACTCCCACAGCGCTAGACCACTGCCCACACCACTCCCACAGAGCTTCACCACTGCCCACAGCACTCCCACAGCGCTACACCACTGCCCACACCACACCCACAGCGCTACATCACTGCCCACACCACTCCGGCAGCGCTACACCACTGCCCACACAACTCCCACAGCGCTACACCACAACCCACACCACTCACACAGAGCTACACCACAACCCACACCACTCCCACAGCACTACACCTCTGCCCAGCCAACTCACACAGCAATACACCACTGCCCACACCACTCCCACAGCGCTTCACCACTGCCCACACAACTCCCACAGCGCTACACCACTGACCACACCAAGCCCACAAGCGCTACACCACTGCCCACACCACTCCCACAGCGCTACACTCCTGCCCACACCACTCCCACAGCGCTACACTCCTGCCCACACCACTCCCACAGCGCTGCACCACTGCCCACCACTCCCACAGCGTTACACCACTGCCCACACCACTCCCACTGCGCTACACCATTGCCCACACCACTCCCACAGCGCAACACCACAACCCACACCACTCACACAACAATACAACACTGCCCACACCTCTCCCACAAGCGCTACACCACAACCCACACCACTCCCACAGCGCTACACCACAACCCACACCACTCCCACAGCGCTACACCACATCCCAAACCACTCCCACAGCGTTACACCACTGCCCACACCACTCCCACAGCGCTACACCACTGCCCACTCCAGTCCTTCAGCGCTACACCAGTGCCCTCACCACTCCCACAGCGCTACACCACTGCCCACACCACTCCCATAGCACTACACCACTGCCCACTCCAGTCCTACAGCGCTACACCAGTGCCCTCACCACTCCCACAGCGTTACACCACTGCCCACACCACTCCGACAGCGCTACACCACTGCTCACACCACTCCCACAGCGCTACACCACAACCCACACCACTCACACAGAGCTACACCACAACCCACACCACTCCCACAGCGCTACACCACTGCCCACACCACACCCATAGCACTACACCTCTGCGCTGCCAACTCACACAGCAATACACCACTGCCTTCACCACTCCCACAGCGCTTCACCACTGCCCACACAACTCCCACCGCGCTACACCACTGCCCACACCACTCCCACAGCGCTACACCACTGCCCACTCCAGTCCTACAGCGCTACACCACTGCCCACACCACTCCCACAGCACTACACCCTGACAACACCACTCCCACAGCACTACACCACTGCCTACACCACTCCCACAGCACTACACCACTGCCCAAACCACTCCCACAGCGCTACACCACTGCCTACACCTCACCCACAGCGCTACACCACTGCCCACCCCACTCCCACCGCACTACACCACTGCCCACACCAATCCCACAGCGCTACACCACCGCCCACACCACTCCCACAGCGCTACACCACTGCCCTCACCACTCCCACAGCACTACACCACTGCCCACTCCAGTCCTACAGCGCTACACCAGTGCCCACACCACTCCCACAGCACTACACCACTGCCCACTCCAGTCCTACAGCGCTACACCACTGCCCACACCACTCCCACAGCACTACACCACTGCCCACATCTCTCCCACATCGCTACACCACTGTCCACACCACTCCCACAGCGCTTGACCACTGCCCACACCACTCCCACAGCGCTACACCACTGCCCACACCACTCCCACAGCGCTACACCACAACCCACACCACTCCCACAGCGCTACACCACAACCCACACCACTCCCACAGCGCTACACCACAACCCACACCACTCCCACAGCGTTACACCACTGCCCACACCACTCCCATAGCACTACACCACTGCCCACCCAACTCACACAACAATGCACCACTGCCCACACCTCTCCCACAAGCGCTGCACCACTGCCCACACCACTCCCACAGCACTACACCACTGCCCACACCACTCCCACAGCGTTACACCACTGCCCACACCACTCCCACAGCGCTACACCACTGCCCACACCACTCCCACAGCCCTACACCACTGCCCAAACAACTCCCACAGCGCTACACCACTACTCACACCACTCCCACAGAGTTACACCACTGCCCACACCACTCCCACAGCGCTACACCACTGCCCACACCACACCAACAGCACTACACCACTGCCCACACCACACCCAAAGCGCTACACCACTGCCCACACCACACCCACAGCGCTACACCACTGCCCACACCACTCCCACAGCACTACACCACTGCACTCACTAGTCCCACAGAGCTACACCACTGCCCACACCACTCCCACAGCGCTACACCACTGCTCACACCACTCCCACAGCGCTACACCACTGCCAACACCACTCCCACAGCGCTACACCTCTGCCCAGACCACTCCCACAGCGCTACAACACTGGCCACACCACTCCCACAGCACTACACCACTGCCCACACCACTCACACAGCACTACACCACTGTCCACACCACTCCCACAGCACTACACCACTGCCCACACCAGTCCCACAGCCCTACACCACTGCCCACACCACTCCCACAGCGTTACACCACTGCGCACACCACCCCCACAGCGTTACACCACTGCACACAACACTCCCAAGGCACTACACCTCTGTCCACACCGCTCCCCCAGAACAAGACCAATGCCCACACCACTCCCACAGCGCTACACCACTGCACACAACACTCCCAAGGCACTACACCTCTGTCCACACCACTCCCCCAGAACAAGACCAATGCCCACACCACTCCCACAGCGTTACTCAACTGCCCACACCACTCCCACAGCACTACACCTCTGCCCACCCAACTCACACAGCAATACACCACTGCCCACACCACTCCCACAGCGCTACACTCCTGCCCACACCAGTCCCACAGCGCTACACCACTACACACAACACTCCCACAGCACAACACTACTGCCCACACCACTCCCGTAGAACTACACCATTACCCACACCACTCCCACAGCGCTACACCACAACCCACACCACACCCACAGCTCTACACCACTGCCCAAACCACTCCCACAGCGCTCACCACTGCCCACACCACTCCCACAGCCCTACACCACTGCCGACAAAACTCACACAGCTCCACACCACTGCCCACACCACTCCCACAGCCCTACACCACTGCCGACAAAACTCACACAGCTCCACACCACTACCCACACCACTCCCACAGCACAACACCCTGGCAACACCACTCCCACAGCTCTACACTGCTGCTCACACCACTCCCACAGCACTACACCACTGCCCACACCACTCCCACAGCGCTACACCACTGCCCACACCACTCCCACAGCACTACACCACTGCAGGGTATGCTGCCCTATTGGAGGGTCAGTAATTGAGGGTGTGCTGCACTATTGGAGTGTCAGTAATTGAGGGTGTGCTGCATTATTTGAGTGTCAGTTATTGAGGGTGTGCTGCACTATTGGAGTGTCAGTAATTGAGGGTGTGCTGCACTATTGGAGTGTCAGTAATTGAGGGTGTGCTGCACTATTGGAGTGTCAGTAATTGAGGGTGTGCTTCACTATCGGAGAGTCAGTTTTTGAGGGTGTGCTGCACTATTGGTGGATCAGTAATTGTGGGTGTCCTGCACTATTGGAGAGTCAGTAATTGAGGGTGTGCTGCACTATTGGAGTGTCAGTAATTGAGGGTGTGCTGCACTGTTGGAGTGTCAGTAATTGAGGGTGTGCTGCACTATTGGAGTGTCAGTAATTGAGGGTGTGCTGCACTGTTGGAGTGTCAGTAATTGAGGGTGTGCTGCACTATTGGAGTGTCAGTAATTGAGGGTGTGCTGCACTATTGGAGTGTCAGTAATTGAGGGTGTGCTGCACTATTGGAGTGTCAGTAATTGAGTGTGTGCTGCACTGTTGGAGTGTCAGTAATTGAGGGTGTGCTGCACTGTTGGAGAGACAGTTTTTGAGGGTGCGATGCACTATTGGAGTGTCAGTAATTGAGGGTGTGCTGCACTATTGGAGTGTCAGTAATTGAGGGTGTGCTGCACTGTTGGAGTGTCAGTAATTGAGAGTGTGCTGCACTGTTGGAGTGTCAGTAATTGAGGGTGTGCTGCACTGTTGGAGAGACAGTTTTTGAGGGTGTGATGCACTATTGGAGTGTCAGTAATTGAGGGTGTGCTGCACTATTGGAGTGTCAGTAATTGAGGGTGTGCTGCACTGTTGGAGAGACAGTTTTTGAGGGTGTGATGCACTATTGGAGTGTCAGTAATTGAGGGTGTGCTGCACTATTGAATTGTCAGTAACTGAGGGTGTGATGCACTATTGGAGTGTCAGTAAAGGGTGTGCTGCACTATTGGAGTGTCAGTAATTGAGGGTGTGCTGCACTATTGGAGTGTCAGTAATTGAGGGTGTGCTGCACTATTGAATTGTCAGTAATTGAGGGTGTGCTGCACTATTGGAGTGTCAGTAATTGAGGGTGTGCTGCACTATTGGAGTGTCAGTAATTGAGGGTGTGCTGCAGTATTGGAGGGTCAGTAATTGAGGGTGTGCTGCACTATTGGAGTGTCAGTAATTGAGGGTGTGCTGCAGTATTGGAGTGACAGTAATTGAGGGTGTGCTGCACTATTGGAGTGTCAGTAATTGAGTGTGTGCTGCACTATTGGAGTGTCAGTAATTGAGGGTGTGCTGCAGTATTGGAGTGACAGTAATTGAGGGTGTGCTGCACTATTGGAGTGTCAGTAATTGAGTGTTTGCTGCACTATTGGAGGGTCAGTAATTGAGGGTGTGCTGCACTATTGGAGTGACAGTAATTGAGGGTGTGCTGCACTATTGGAGTGTCAGTAATTGAGTGTGTGCTGCACTATTGGAGTGTCAGTAATTGAGGGTGTGCTGCACTATTGGAGTGTCAGTAATTGAGGGTGTGCTGCACTATTGGAGTGTCAGTAATTGAGGGTGTGCTGCACTATTGGAGTGTCAGTAATTGAGGGTGTGCTGCACTATTGGAGGGTCAGTAATTCAGGATGTGCTGCACTATTGGAGTGTCAGTAATTGAGGGTGTGCTGCACTATTGAATTGTCAGTAATTGAGGGTGTGCTGCAGTATTGGAGTGTCAGTAATTGAGGGTGTGCTGCACTATTGGAGTGTCAGTAATTGAGGGTGTGCTGCACTATTGGAGTGTCAGTAATTGAGGGTGTGCTGCACTATTGGAGTGTCAGTAATTGAGGGTGTGCTGCACTATTAGAGAGTCAGTAATTGAGGGGTGCTGCACTATTGGAGGGTCAGTAATTGAGGGTGTGCTGCACTATTGGAGGGTCAGTAATTGAGGGGTGCTGCACTATTGGAGGGTCAGTAATTGTGGGTGTGCTGCACTATTGGAGGGTCAGTAATTGAGGGGTGCTGCACTATTGGAGGGTCAGTAATTGAGGGGTGATGCACTATTGGAGGGTCTGTAATTGAGGGTGTGCTGCACTATTGGAGTGTCAGTAATTGAGGGTGAGCTGCACTATTGGAGGGTCAGTAATTGAGGGTGTGCTGAACTATTGGAGGGTCAGTAATTGAGGGTTTGCTGCACTATTGGAGTGTCAGTAATTGAGGGTGTGCTGCACTATTGGAGTGTCAGTAATTGAGGGTGTGCTGCACTATTAGAGAGTCAGTAATTGAGGGGTGCTGCACAATTGGAGGGTCAGTAATTGAGGGTGTGCTGCACTATTGGAGGGTCAGTAATTGAGGGGTGCTGCACTATTGGAGGGTCAGTAATTGAGGGTGTGCTGCACTATTGGAGGGTCAGTAATTGAGGGGTGCTGCACTATTGGAGGGTCAGTAATTGAGGGGTGATGCACTATTGGAGGGTCTGTAATTGAGGGTGTGCTGCACTATTGGAGTGTCAGTAATTGAGGGTGAGCTGCACTATTGGAGGGTCAGTAATTGAGGGTGTGCTGAACTATTGGAGGGTCAGTAATTGAGGGTGTGCTGCACTATTGGAGTGTCAGTAATTGAGGGGTGCTGCACTATTGGAGGGTCAGTATTTGAGGGTGTGCTGCACTATTGGAGGGTCAGTAATTGAGGGGTGCTGCACTATTGGAGGGTCAGTAATTGAGGTTGTGCTGCACTATTGGAGGGTCATTAATTGAGGGTGTTTTGCACTACTGGAGTGTCAGAAATTGAGGGTTTGCTGCACTATTGGAGGGTCAGTAATTGAGGGTGTGCTGCACTATTGGAGTGTCAGTAATTGAGGGTGTGTTACACTATTGGAGTGTCAGTAATTGAGGGTGTGCTTCACTATTGGAGGGTCAGTAATTGAGGGTGTGCTGTACTATTGGAGTGTCAGTAATTGAGGGTGTGCTGCACTATTGGAGGGTCAGTAATTGAGGGTGTGCTGTACTATTGGAGTGTCAGTAATTGAGGGTTTGCTGCACTATTGGAGTGTCAGTAATTGAGGGTTTGCTGCACTATTGGAGTGTCAGTAATTGAGGGTGTGCTGCACTATTGGAGTGTCAGTAATTGAGGGTGTGCTGCACTATTGGAGTGTCAGTAATTGAGGGTTTGCTGCACTATTGGAGTGTCAGTAATTGAGGGTGTGCTGCACTATTGGAATGTCAGTAATTGAGGGTGTGCTGCACTATTGGAGTGTCAGTAATTGAGTGTGTGCTGCACTATTGGATTGTCAGTAATTGAGGGTGTGCTGCACTATTGGAGTGTCAGTAATTGAGGGTGTTCTGCACTATTGGATGGTCAGTAATTGAGGGTGTGCTGCACTATTGGAGTGTCAGTAATTGAGCGTGTGTTGCACTATTGGAGAGTCAGTTTTTGAGGGTGTGCTGCACTATTGGAGTGTCAGTAATTGAGGGTGTGCTGCACTATTGGAGTGTCTGTAATTGAGGGTGTGCTGCACTATTGGGGAGTCAGTAATTGAGGGTGTGCTGCACTATTGGAGGGTCAGTAATTGAGGCTGTGCTGCACTATTGGAGTGTCAGTAATTGAGGGTGTGCTGCACTATTGGAGTGTCAGTAATTGAGGGTGTGCTGCACTATTGGAGTGTCAGTAATTGAGGGTGAGCTGCACTATTGGAGTGTCAGTAATTGAGTGTGTGCTGCACTATTGGAGGGTCAGTAATTGAGGGTGTGCTGCACTATTGGAGGGTCAGTAGTTGAGGGTGTGCTGCACTATTGGACTATCAGTAATTGAGGTGTGCTGCACTATTGGAGTGTCAGTAATTGAGGGTGTGCTGCACTATTGGAGTGTCAGTAATTGAGGGTGTGCTGCACTATTGGAGTGTCAGTAATTGAGGGTGTGCTGCACTATTGGAGGGTCAGTAGTTGAGGGTGTGCTGCACTATTGGACTATCAGTAATTGAGGGTGTGCTGCACTATTGTAGTGTCAGTAATTGAGGGTGTGCTGCACTATTGGAGTGTCAGTAATTGAGGGTGTGCTGCACTATTGGAGTGTCAGTAATTGAGGGTGTGCTGCACTATTGGAGTGTCAGTAATTGAGGGTGTGCTGCACTATTGGAGTGTCAGTAATTGAGGGTGTGCTGCACTATTGGAGTGTCAGTAATTGATGGTGTGCTGCACTATTGGAGTGTCAGTAATTGAGGGTGTGCTGCACTATTGGAGTGTCAGTAATTGAGGGTGTGCTGCACTATTGGAGTGTCAGTAATTGAGGGTGTGCTGCACTATTGGAGTGTCAGTAATTGAGGGTGTGCTGCACTATTAAAGAGTCAGTAATTGAGGGTGTGCTGCACTATTGTAGTGTCAGTAATTGAGGGTGTGCTGCACTATTGGAGTGTCAGTAATTGAGGGTGTGCTGCACTATTGGAGTGTCAGTAATTGAGGGTGTGCTGCACTGTTGGAGGGTCAGTAATTGAGGGTGTGCTGCACTATTGGAGTGTCAGTAATTGAGAGTGAGATCACGGGGAGGTTTAACTGACCGAGAGTGAGATCACAGCGAGGTTAATGGGACAGAGAGTGAGATCACGGGGAGGTTAATAGGACTGAGAGTGAGATCACGGGGAGTTTAAAGGGACAGAGATTGAGATCACGGGGAGGTTAAAGGGACAGAGATTGAGATCATGGGGAGGTTAACGGGACAGTGAGTGAGATCACGGGGAGATTAAAGGGACAGTGAGTGAGATCACGGGGAGTTTAAAGGGACAGTGAGTGAGATCACGGGGAGGTTAAAGGGACAGTGAGTGAGATCACGGGCAGATTAAAGGGACAGAGAGTGAGATCACGGGGAGGTTAAAGGGACAGAGATTGAGATCACTGGGAGGATAAAGGGACAGAGATTGAGATCACAGGAAGTTTAAAGGGACAGTGAGTGAGATAACGGGAATGTTAAAGGGACAGAGAGTGAGATCACGGGAAAGGTAAAGGGACAAAGAGTGAGAACACGGGGAGTTTAAAGGGACAGTGAGTGAGATCAATGGGAAGTTAAAGGGACGGAGAGTGAGATCATTGGAAGGTTAAAGGGACTGAGAGTGAAATCACTGGGTGGTCAAAGGCAAAGAGAGTGAGATCACGGGGAGGTTAATGGGACAGAGAGTGAGATCACGGGGAGTTAATGGGACAGAGAGTGAGATCACGGGGAGTTAAACGGACAGAGAGTGAGATCACGGGGAGGTTTATGGGACAGAGAGTGAGATCCCGGGGAGGTTAAAGGGACAGAGAGTGAGATCACGGGGAGGTTAAAGGGACAGACAGTGAGATCACAGGGATGTTTAAGGGATGAGACTGAGATCACGGGGTTGTTAAAGGGACAGACAGTTAAATCACGGGGAGTTTAAAGGGACAGAGAGTGAGATCACGGCGAGTAAAAGGGACA